>NC_132838.1:39523573-39891073 GCF_048164855.1 Canis lupus baileyi
TTTCAGACCCAGTTACCAGCCTGAATCAACAGTGTTTGGGGCAAAGGAGAGGAGAGTGTCATGGAGCCAATTGAGGCACCAGGCTGGATTGTGGAAACACTCACAGAAACACAGAACATTGGAGGAGGAGCTGGTTTGGGAAGGAGGGAAGCAGGTGATGGAGATAATTGCGCAGTTTGAGGTTCCATAGGGCACCAGGTGGAGATGTCGTCTGTGTGATTTTGGTCTGAACTCCGTAGAGAGATCTAGGCTGGGGAGAGAAATTGAGGAATTGGTAGTTTATAGGCAGTATTTGAAGCCATGGGAATTTGAGGCCAGTTTGATTTTTATTACTTATCATGAATTTCTATTAACTCTGGTTCAAGGTTATTGAATTTGTAATAGAGTAGAATAAATGGTAGCTTAAATGATGACATTTTGAAATTCATTCATCCCCACCCATTTTCATGAAGGAAACATTTGTCTGGGAGATATAAAACACCACTTTCAGAATTTATTGTCCAAAGGAATTGGCAAAGAGACTTTCAGCCAAAAATCAAATTTAGTAAAGTCTAATATTCTTTCTGTTTTATAATTACAGCTCTCTGGTTAAACACTGCAATTGATTATAGTCCAACACGTGTCCTGGGGACAAGGAACCTTTGGATCCTTGAAATTCACACACAATCCTGACATACTGTAGCCACTATAACTTGCTCCCTTGCTGTTAATATTTCTCCTCTGAGAATTGCTTTTGAGTATTCAACATTCAGATGAAGAACAAAAATATAAGAGAGAGAATAATGGAAGAATAGGGGAGGGGATCCCTGTGTGGCGCAGCGGTTTGGCGCCTGCCTTTGGCCCAGGACGCGATCCTGGAGACCCGGGATCGAATCCCACGTCGGGCTCCCGGTGCATGGAGCCTGCTTCTCCCTCTGCCTGTGTCTCTGCCTCTCTCTCTCTCTCTCTCTCTCTCTCTCTCTGTGACTATCATAAATAAATAAAAATTTAAAAAAAAAGAATAGGGGAGCTATGAGAAATCTTAGAGATTCTTGATTCAACTGTGTCAGTGTTTTAGAAGAGGAAGCCGAAGACCAAAGTGTTTGGTGCCTCCTTCATCCAGGGCCCATGGGCGAGCAGGGGTCAAAAGCACTCTCGCTCAACCGTTCCCACCCCAGCCTAGCACCCCCGGCAGTGAATGAGCAATCCCTTCGCTATTCAAAAATACAGATTTGATTTTACTTTTTGCTATTTAGTAGCCATTGCTGTCTGAAAATACTGATAAATAAAAGTGTGTAATAACTACATTTTAATTGGCCAACATGTAGGAGCAGAAAGAGAAAAGAAGACAAAGGAGTATTTCTTATTGAGTTACTTTGTATTTTTCTCCTTAATTGCAAATATACAAAGTATGTTATCTCTCTGGTTACATGTCCTTTATTTAATTGCACTAAAAGCCATTTGGTTTCATCATAAGGTCTCTGATATGTCTCTGATTTAATAAGCATTATTATTACCCTATTATAAATAAACCATTGTATAACAATTGCTGTTCTCTTCTCAATCTAGCAGAAACATGCAGATAAGAAAGGGCAATAACAAAGTAGAGATTCTGATGTGTTCTGCTATTTTCTCCCATTAATTTTCTGTAGTGCTAATGAACACAAGTTCACTGGGCGAGAAGGGTCCAGGCAGTGGAGACACTGTGGCTCAGTGGAAATGGTGAAGAAGGCAGGTGCTCTTCAGCCCATGGCCTTCAGTGGCCTCTCCTGTCTCTGATCCGATCCACTCCTTAATATGGGAGAATTGGGCCAGATTGTTTTTACGGCTCTTTACAACACTAACAGTCTATTATCCAACAGTGAAGGCATAAATTTTCATTTTCCCACAATTTTTGACTCCTCACACTTTTTCTTATCTAATGTGTTGCTGAATCCTGTCACTTTACTGGGTCAACATTAATTTACTATTTATTATTTATGTCCTTGTTGCCAGCCAATGTCTTAGATGCCTTTTTTTTTTTTTTGCCTGTCATCTCTTACATTCATTAGACCTGCCTGAGGGCTGAGAATACCCAATATCTGTGACTTCCATTTGCTTGCCTCCTAGAGAGTAAGCATACATTCCTAGTTCATAAACAAAATGCTCACACTTAAATACACACTCTGCCATATTCCTTCCTGAAAAGTATAAATATACCTTCTGAGTAGTCCAAGGTACTAATGGTTTATTGTCTTAATTTAACATTAGAAAATGAGAAGTGAGTTGAACAAATTATGGCACCTATTTAAAATCCACATATTTCCCAGAAACATCAAATGTTGATCTAAATAGGAAATAACATAGTGGTCAGAAATAAATACTCCCAGATGCAGTTTAAGTTGACTTTATACCCGGAAATTCAAATAAGAATATCATCTAAAGCTTGCTTGCATTGCTTTTTTAACATTCCATTTTATTCGATTGTTTCATTACAAAATGGCAGCCAGAGACATTTAGGACAGTGGAAGTGTATGTCTCAACTGCACATATCACAAATATGAAGTGTGTACATGTGAAGACGTCACACATCCATATGCATGTTATCTATTGCTCCGTCGAGCAGTCCTCTTAATTACGCTTTATATATGCTTTGTGCAGCCAGGCATTGATCTTTCAAGTACCGTTGTCTGGTTCAAAGACTTGTAATTAGGCAGAAAGATCTGGTAAAACGGATTCTATGGAATTATTCAAATGTTCTGTGTGTATGAAATTGTTCATCTAGAATTATTTATCTGGAAAAAGGCACTTTTAAATATGCACTGAGCCTATTTTGAAATTTCTACTCCTCTCCATTATTTACTGATATCTCATGCATTTCTTGGACAGTTGCAAATTGCAGGGCTTTTCTGTTTTGATATGAAACTGCTTTGTGCTTTCCTGTGGGCTTGTTAATTGGTGAGCTCTTTATCCACGAGATCAAGAATCGGGGGCTTCTTTATTAACCCATTGTGAGCTCTGAGATATTCCCATGGGTGTGGAGAAGAGGAGTTGCCTGTGAGACTTCATGCTCTTCCTATTCTTTTACAACACTGATCACAGCCTGGAAGATGCAATCGAGAATGACGCGAAGAATTTAATAAACAGCTTAGAATAGAATCTCCTGATACTGAGGATTCAGTAATGAGCTTTTTTTGTCTTTTCTTTTTTCCCCCCTTTTTTGTTCACATTTGCAATTCCTTTTACTTAGGGGAACTTTCTCCTGCAGGATGAGACAGTCTTGATAGGGATTTTAAAAATATATAATTGAGTTTTGCGTTGCAGTCTGAAAACCCTGAAAGGCTCGGTGTTTATTTTTCCAGGAGGCATTGTCCGGGTCCGTAGGTGGTGATGTGAAAATTCATTGAATTTTCTCCCTTGAAACTAGACTAGATTCCTTGTTCCTCCTTCCCGCATAAACACACCATCATCACATGCCTTCCTATAAATGTATGAATTTACCTTCTAAGTAGTCTGAGAAATTCTCTCTGCACAAAAAGCTCCCTGGGATTTATAGGGTTTGGAACTGGGGGGGAGAGTGAGAGAAACCTGGCACAGTTTCAGTGACTCTTGGGGCTTTGAATTCTCCATTGCCCCAGGACACCCCCTTCTAGGGTGCTGCTGTGGCTCCCCTGGGGCAGGTTTAGGGGACGGTTTTTCTTCCCCCTGATTAGCCTCAGCTCTGGGCTCGTCCTGCTGCTGGGTTCTGCTCTAAGTGCCTGCGAGTAAGCAGGAAGCTCCAGCATGCGGGCGAGATTTTTTTTTTTTTTCTTTCTTTTTCTCCATGACTCTTAACAGCTTTTACCTCCGAATGATTTTCAGTCTGGCTGCTTGGACTAGTTGTCCTGAAAATCCACGCGCGCACACCCGCGTGCAGGCACCCGCGCGTTTGCTGGCTCGCCTCCACCTCCCGCCCCGGGCCCGAGGGCGATCACATCGGCTCCTCTAGAGGGACCAGAGGGACGAGCCCGCGCCCAGAGGGACCCACGCAGGCTTACCCACCTGTTTAGCCGTCCTTATGGCAGTCGGGGACTGTTTCCAGGAGCTGAGTCCATTTTCACCTGTTCCCTCTGTCTTCTTCTTTCCCTTCCCATGGTTTTGTTGTTGATGTTTTTTGTTGTTGATGTTGTTGTTTTTGTTTTTGTTGTTGTTGTTTTGTTTTTGTTTTTGTTTTTCCTAAAGCAGAGGTTGGTGCCCTTTGAATATTTCATTTCTCATATAAGTGGCCTGATTTAAAAAAAACAAAAAGATACACACGTGTGTCATATAGGCTTGTTTGGGCACACACATTCTCTGTTTGTCAAGGTATTTGCAAAGTGGAGATGGCACTCTGAGGCCAACAGAAATTACTAATGTGAGCGTGAAAAGAGCGCCTCACTGGGGAAGCGTGATGGGAGTGATCCTGTGCTTCCTAGCTGTGTGACTTGGCAAGCCCTGTCACCTTGCTGGGCCTCGTTTTTGTCCTTTGTAGTCTCTTCCAAACTGAAAAATTCAATTATTTTTATTTCTATAAATCTTCCCTTATGAAACAATAACGATGCCTACATATATATTTTGTCCTAGTTTTCTTGTAAGATCTTTAGGCTTCTCGAAACTTGAATAGTGCCAAGTGAACAGAAAAACAAATTTCTAGACAAAGATATTCAAAGGAACTATGTTACTTAGAATTTGTGTAACAAAATCAACTCTTACCATATGTAATTATAGCCACCACAAAAAATGCAAAAGTACATTTATATAACTTATTAATTGCAGTATCTCCTTAATTCTCTAGAGTTGCCATGCTATGTACACAGAAGAGGTTGCAAACTCTCCACATCATGCATCCAATTAATTACTTGTCATTGTACTTTTCTAGTACAAAGCTGTGCTAGTGATCAAAAAATGTGTTAATCATACAGTACAATGAATGTGACATTTAAAATCACATAAGTGCAAAACTCTATAGGTTTTCAGACAAAGTGAACTTCATGCCAAAAAGCATTAAATAAGACAAAGAGAAAACACTTTATAACATGAGAGGCCATATTCTACAGTGTTTATAACACTTATGAATATCTGTGCACCAAAAAATACAGCATCTGCCTACATAAAACAGAAGCCACTAGAACAGAATACAACTCCATGATAACCCAATTACATATAGAAATCCAATATAAAATAAAAGTAGTATCTTAAATCATGCACATGAATAGGTCTTTGTATAAAAATTCGTGTTGAGGCAACTAAAAATAGCCATTTTGGAAAAGGTAAAATTCGATCTATTCCTCATTCCATGTACAAAAAAAATATACTCCAAATGCTTCAGAGCTCGAAAAGTAATAAATAAACAAACAAGCAAACAAATAAATAAATGTATATGTATACCAGAAGAAAACATGACTGAATCCCTCTAAAACCTGGGTGTGAGGAAAGGCTTTTGAGTCATTATTAAAAATTCTAATACAATAAAACAAAAGATAAAACTGCACAAAAAATAAAAGCTTTGCAGGTCAAAAACAAACAAAACACTGAAAAAGGAAAACACCGTAAGCAAAGAAATTAAAAGACAAGTGGCCTCTAGGAGAAAATTTTTTCAGCACTTATCTCAGATAAAAGACTAATATCCCTATTTAGGAATCAATTTTTAAAACTTAAGGGAAGACAGACAAAAATCCCTTAGAAAAATTGGCAAATGACACAACTCACAAAAAGAACATATGAAAAGACGTCCAAGTTCACTCACTCAGACATACAAATGGAAACAACACTGAAAAATTCTCATCCACCAGACTGGCAAATTTAAAAGCTTGAGAATACATTATTTGCCAAGGCTGTATGGAAACAGGTGCTTTCATAGATTGCTGATGGAAATAGAAAACTGTACAAATCTTCACTGAGGAGGATTTGATAATAAGTGCATTTGCTTTTTGACCCGACAATCCCACTTCTAAGAATTTACCCTGAAGATAAACTTCCAACAATACAAAAATATATATGCATATGGTTGTTCATTGAAGCATTTGTTGTAATTGCAAAATATTGGGAGCTAGAGTGTATAAGCATAGAGATTGGTTGCCTAAACTAAAGTATATACACACACTGTACCATTTTGTAGTTGTGAAAAAAAATTATGAGGAGACCTCTAGAATGGAGTGATTTCTAGTATATATACTTATATGAGAAAAGCTATGTGCCCAAGACATAGAAAGCTGCTTTTTATGTATGAAAGAAGCGAAAATTAGAAAGCATACATATTTCTGTTTATCTTTATTAAGAGATACGCAGGAAGAATAAACCAGAACACAATGAAATTGTTTGTCTATGAGTGGTGAGTAGAGAATAGGATGGAAGAGACATGGAAGGGAAGAACACTTCTTTGAGTGTATCTTTTTATGTTTTAGCTTTTGAAAGCATGTTAATGCATACAAATTCAGAAAATAAAATCAGTAAGAATTGGAAGCAAGCTACAACAAATGAAACAGTATTTCATAATGAACATTTTAACCCCACTGAAAGGAAAAGGAAGGAAGGATCCATGTATCATAGAAACACAGAATTTGATTATATATCCTCAATCTTAAGATGGGTGGAGTGGCAATTGCGAACAAATCCTTACCCCTGTTTAGTATGTTTGTTTTGGGATTGGGCAAAGCAATTTTCAAGCTTTGTTCGAGATATTATAGGAATGAGCAGATAAGTAAATGTGTTGATTTTGGGGGTCTCACTGGAATAGACACACAAATATGGAATGAGAGAAGACGAGGAAGCACCCCCGTGGGGATATGTAAAGTCTGGCAGTATCTGGATGACTTCATGATTTATAAAATGTATATTTTATGCATCTATGCACATATAATTTGTACTTGTATATAATTGTATCTGTATGTATATATCTGCATGTATTTCTGAGCTCTGTTTGCTAGACATGTCAAGAAGGAAAAACCTCGGTAGCCATGACCCTCCTAGTTCTGTATCTGTTCCCTACTATAAGAAATCAGAGATTGATGAAGAAATGACTGGTTGCAAGACATGGGTAGGATGAGTAAAAGAAATGGAATTTTCTTGCTCTACCACAAAAGAAGGAACTACTCGTTGGGTGCAAGGACATAGAAACCAGCATGAAGAGGGGTTTTCCTGCCAAAGCTTAGACATTGTGAGCATTAACAGAAATTAAGGGCAGTAATGAATTACCAACCATTAAAAATAATAGGAATTCATCAGTCCCACCAGTCACCAAAAGGCAAATATAATAATGAATGGGGGAGAAGGGAGGGTCCTGCTTCCAGTAGAATGCTGAGGGCTAAGTGATGAATGGGGAGGAGCGGAGGGTGTGCAGGAGCTGGAAAAGTCATGATAAAGATTGGGTCAGGCAGGAATCATCAATTGACACTAAATCTAGGGAGAAATTTTTTTTTAAAATTTCATTTATTTTAGAGAGATAGTGCATGGGGAGGGGTGGAGGGAGAAGGAGAGAGAAAATCCCAAGCAGACTTTCCACTGAGCATGGAGCCTAATTTGGGGCTTGATCCATGACCCTGAGATCATGATCCCAGACAAAACCAAGAGTTCGAGGCTTAACCGAATGAGCCACTCAGGTACCCCTAGAGAGAAATTTTGAGGATGAGGAAGAGGATATTTGTATGGTCTTGGTGTCTTCCCACATACTGCTTATTAATGGTGAGGAAGAAAATCCATAGTAGTATTACAGTCTAGAAATTGGGCAGTGCCTTGACCAGATGATCAAAATGAACATTATCAATGAGACATTGTACACAATAAACTATGACACTGAGAAGGACACATCACCTAAGCCGTGTTCTGGCCTAGAATGATACCTGAATCTATTTGTGAGGAACAGCAGGCACACTTAAAGTGAGGAATGTTCTAATAAAATAAATAATACATGAGGGTGTAGGGAACCATATTCTTCAAAAATGTCAATTCTGTAAAAGATGTTGAAAGTTATTATAAAAGACTGTTTGATGTTCCAGATTAAACACTGTCAAGACATGACAGGTAAAGAAAGTAATGTGACTGTAGACCAGATCCTATACTGGAGGGCAGGGAATAAAAATGGGGTAAAAGGCATATATGAGACAAGTGATAAAACTTGGAATACTAATTGTAGATTGGAGAACGGTGTTCATGTAACTCACTGAAGTTGGTAACTGTACTGTCACCAAGTAAGAGAATCCCCCCCCCCCAAAAAAAAGTAAGAGAATTCCCCTATTCTTGTATGATTAAGGACTTGATATATGTAACTATTTTAGGGATAAGGAGGTATGCAATCTACCTTTAAAGAATTCAGGGGTTGGGGGGATGCCTGGGTGGCTCAGCGGTTGAGCACCTGCCTTCAGCCTAGGGCATGATCCTGGAGTGCCAGGATCGAGTCCCACATCGGACTCCCTGCATGGACCCGGCTTCTCTCTCTCTGCCTATGTCTCTGCTTCTCTCTCTGTGTGTGTCTCTAATGAATAGATAAATAAAATATTAAAAAAAACTTTATTAAAAAATAAAGAGTTCAGGGGGGAAATGGGTAAGAGGGAGAGCAGTGAAAAATAAGGTAAAACATTCAAAAATAGGTGAATCTGGTCAAGGGTAGATGGGTATTCTTTGTTCTGTATTTATTTTTGCATTTTTAGAGTTACTAAAAATTACTTTTCAATTAAAGGTCTTTAAAAATGGGAGGAAAAAAAAAATGGGAGGAAATCGCTCTCTCATGGATCCAGACGGGGCTTCCACAGCAGTTAGGAGATAGCCCTTGTCACTTTGTTTGAACACATCATATAAGCCTTTCAGGCTAGTCTTGCGGCCCCCAGGATCTGTCCAGGGCTCTCTTCAGAAGCCCCTCCAGGAACCCACCTACCCAGCAACCCAGCATTCCAGCCCAGCCCAGTGATGCTGGGCACATTTCATGTATTTCACTATAATTGTGTTTCTGAGGATGCTAGTAAGATAGCTTGAGGATCAGTTTTCTCTTGTAGCTCTTTCTGTGAACTGCAGAAGGTGTGGGCTGTATTTAGAGCCGCCGAAACTAGTAGTGCCCAAGATGAGAGACCCCAGTTTAAATGTGGACTTGTCTCTCCTGAGTCTTTTCCCACAAAATGATGGTTGGTGTGGCAACTGGGATAATTGATGCTATTGATCTCGAAATGTAGCAAACCTTAGTGAGAAAGTGAAGAGTGGTCATTAAAAACCTTCGCAGTTTTCAGCCCACCTCTGCACTTAGAATGATTTGCTAATTGAGGTGGGAGGATTAGAGAAATTAAAGAGCCAGATTGTCCTCTCCTGCTGAGATAATATGTTTTTTTTTCCCCACTTTTAAGTCAGAATGTGGGTGGAAGAGACCATTCATTGAGCACAAGGGATGAAGGTAAGAATGGGGTCAAAGGTGAATGAGGATCATGTTTATTTTGTGGGGCTTGATCTCAATCTTCCTCAGATACATGTAATAATGATGCTAGTAATAGCCACCATCTATTGAGTGTTCTGGGAGAGACATGCTGAACCCTCTTGGGGACCAGATAATTTGATCACCGTGTTCATTTTAGAGATGAGGAAACAGGCACAGAGATGTAATTTACCCAGTTAATGAGTGGGAATTACTGCAGAACCCAAACTACCAAAGTAGGTAGACCCTGGGATTAAAAGCATTTAATACAGAATAAAAGAATGAGCATAGAAGACACCTTCCTAAAGACCAGTGTTCATATAGAAAACGTCAAAGATTGTGAGCGTAATGGGTCGAAATATGTACACTGGTGTATTCCTAACAGCTTTAAAAGTTAATCTTTAAGACTTAAGCTTTAAAATTGGCAAGTGACAGTTGATGTGCTTTGAATTGTTAATAGGTTAATAGAATACATATTCTTTGGGGAAATGAGTTTCCTAATCAGATAAGATTAGGAAGCAGGATATGTTATCAGAACATTAACAAAAATAATAACTTCCGTATTATTGGCCCTGGGAACATGTCTGGGTTTTTTTTTTTTTTTTCCCCAATCCCTGGTTCTGTGAATTTTTTTACTATGGATTGCTTTGCTGTCAGCGAAGCTTTATCAATGATGACCCCAAAAGATCATGTAATTGAGAGAAGAGAATAAATACAAAAGGATTTGTATGTGTATTTTTGTATTTTTTTTTTTTTTCACATCAACTTCAGCTTGCTCTACTAGCTTAACTTCCCTCTGGATCAGGTGGGATGGTCTGAAAGATAGAAAGGTGGTTCATTAGAAAGATAAAAGAATTTTAAAGGTGATCAAGAAAAGAAGTAGCATATTTTTTTCTACAGTTCCCCTGCAGTATAGGAGAATGACTATACTCCACTTAGGAATTTCTGTTAAATTGCTTTTATTAAAAATAAGAGAAATAGCATCTAGAGTATATATAATAAGCTATATTGAATAAATCTCTGGAGATACCCAGCAGTAGGGTACACATTTATAGTATGAGGGTGTATTTCCCATTTCTCCCCCCAGTGTTAGATTTTCAGAACTTGTAGCTGGACATGGAACTGGGGAAAGCTATAGAGTACCCCTCCTGTAGGTCACCGCTCTGTTGTGCCTATGGAGAGAAAGCAGCTCTGTGGGGAGGGAGGGGAGATGGCCACAAAGTCCTAATAGGCCATTTCTGTCTTCTCCCTATGATTGTTCTCAATCACTTGGCAATCACGTTGCTATTAGGAGTGCCCTGACCGAAGACACTCACATGCTTAGATTTGCCATTAACAACATTGACAGGAAGCTTTGAGGTTGCTGCGGAGCTGATGGGTCTTGAAGGCCTTGAATTAGAAATGTGCCTGTCCCTATGACATGCTGACATGTCCCAGCTCCTCCTGTGGAAGGATGCTTAGGCAAGAATGGGAACTGTACATGTGTGAACGTCTCAATTATTTCATCTCCTGTATCTCTTTTCATACAGTATGTTACATGCAAGTGCATGTTGTCTAATATGCTGGTAGAGGTTTTGCTAAAACTGAAGTTCAGCACGCCCTGGAAAACAGGATTTCCGGAGTGACTTACAGGATTCCACCCTTCCCTAGATCGTTGTCCTCTGGCCACCCTGTCTCTTCACCAGGCTGACCTAGTGCCAGGATATTGCCAAGGTCTACTACCCCATCTCAGCCCTTTAGGTTTCATGATCTGTAGGAATTGGGAAATCAGGTCAAGGTTTCTTTGGGACAGTCTTTCAAGCCTTATTTTCCAAGTTTCATTGAGGTCACTCTTCCTGTCAGGGTACTCAGTGAGGTTATACGCAGACTTGTCCCTATATTATGGGATCAGGAGGATATAAATTTCCAGATTGACTATCAGGGCTCATGTTCTGGATGGCAATAGGCTGTTATATGTATATTCCCTTTAGGAGCAATATTGGCCAATCTTTCCCATTACCCACTAGGTAAGAACAATCATAAAAAAAAAAATGGAATCTTGAGATTCTAAATAAGTGTCACCATTAAAATGCATTTGCATTTGTGACTTTACCCTCAGACTTTTTATTGAAGAATATAATTTTAAAATATAGAAAATGCAAATGTTGTTTTTACTTGGAAGAAGTAATTACCTAAAATATTTGGGAAAGCACACCTTATATTGTGATGGAAGAAAGACAACATTTTAAATTTTTGAAGGCAAATGTTTCTGTAAAAGTTCTCAAAGGTCTGAGAAATATGGGCGTATCATATCTTGAAAGAAGTTGTTAGTCGTCAATTATTAATTGTTCTCAAAATAAAACCCATCTTGCAGAAAACGGACTTGCTAGAAGGAATAGTGCTGAGATGAACCAGAGTGTTCTCATTTTCTAACAGGAACTTACTCTACTTTTTTAACTAAGGGGGCTTGCCACGCATTTAAGTTCCTGGTTTCTCCATTTTCCCCTTCATTTCTGTAGGTTGAGGAATGGTCTTCCTCCACTCATTTCCTCCCCTTCTTTATGTCTCACATCCTCACAAAAGTGGGAAGAAACAGAAGCGAAGGGCAGGTGACCAACCATATAATAGTCTTAAAGAAGGAGAGGATGGGAATAACAGATTAGCTATCCTTACTGGTAAGTGGTGTTTCCTTGGTGTAATGATCTGAATTAAGTGAAAGATGAAAGAACTATAGTATTTTATGGACTTACCTTTCTCAAATAAACAGCTCAAATCCATCCCATTTGTAATTTATCAAACTTTAGGAACAGAAAACAAATGACGTTATAACTATCTTCTTTCAGAGATGGATGCCCTAGGCAAGCCTTGGGACACTCTGGTTTGCTTGGCAATTAAGGGCCTCATTCTAAACTTGTAAGCTAGCCCTCTCGTTTACTCTTAAAATGAAAACCAACGAAGAAATAAAATCTTAGAAACAGATGGAAATGGTTAATTTCCATTTTGTTACGTAAGAAAATTATTTGAATTAGTGAAGGATTTAAAAGTTAAATATGAAACCTGAACAACCTGGTTACTGAATTATGCGGCAAATAGTGTAATAAATGAAATTCCTCTCAGAATAATGATCTCCTTCACCTATTGATGAAGGCACATCTGTGTGTCAGTACTCTTCACTCCAGGCTCCTATTATGGATGGGAATGTTCAGGGTCCAAAGGCTTGGGCTGAGTATCACTGATGGAACAGTTGAAGTTTGGGCCCCACTCAATCGCTTTTGATTATCCTAGAAGAAGAATTCCAAAGAATTCTCCCCTATTGCTACATCACTCTTGCCTGCATTTAATCATTTTAGTCTGCTGTCAGGCCCCCTCTAAACAGTGTGCATAATTGGGTGCATGTCCTACAACAAAAAGACCCACTTTGACACCTGCCATTTCAGAAAACAAGTGCAAGGGGAGAAACAAAGATATTGTAATAGACAGATGTATTTATTTTGACAAGTGTGATTTGTTTTTAATTATTAATATTTCACAGTATACTAGTAACTGTCTTGTAGGATATTTTGTAAAAGCAACAACTGATAATATGTCATTACCACATTAGCATACCTCACTGCAATTAAGGATTTAGTCAGAATAGGGGTTGACTTTCATTTTTAGTGTGAATTATCATGAAGCTGGGGAAACATGAATATGAGAATGAATCATTGCATTTATGTTAAGCCTTTCATCAGCGATTTGAAAACATGTCACTGTTTCTACCACAATGGAATCTTGAAACCTTAATACAAAAACCTCCCATGATAAAGAATTCTGCAATTGTTTCATTCATCCATTTCTCTGCGTTTTTTTTATATGTGGAATCCATTTTTTTTTTTTTTACGAAATTTGCACACTTTGTCTTTTGGGATTGCCACAGAATGCATTTGGAGTTCTCACAGATGAAGCTGTGAGAACAAACTTCAGCTGAGGAAGGACTGGAGTTCATATCTTTTGTCTTTGTAATGGGTAAGGAAAGCTGAAGGGATGTGGGTAATTGTCTCACACCACTTTACTCCATAATGAAAACTTGCCCATTCAGTGTGCATCCTCTCTGTTTAAATTTTCTAGTGTGAGTCTCCTTGACAAACTCAAAACAGTGAGAAGAAAGGTATGGAAAGAAAGATTCGCCCCTCCCCCACCCCTGCCACCCTTTCAGAGACTAAAAATCTGATTTCCCTTTAATTTGTACTCAGCAGTGTCAGCTCTGCCAGAGGAAAGGGCATCCCTGCTGACAGTAATCATTATAACTCCAGGAGACCAGCAGAGATAAATATACTATAAGCCATCTTCTGAGTGGGTCAAACTTGTCCCGATACTTTTGAGGTCCATGTACTTTGCAGAAAGATTTCCTCCATCATACTTGTTTCTCACTGATACCCATAGATGTACTTGTTTGTGATCCTGTCATAGAAAAATACTAATATATTACATTTCGAAATATGCCAATTGTGTTTTTTGAAGGACTCTTTTTAAGTGAACGTTTATGCTAATAGTCCACAAATAGGATCTCCATAAATGAAAAATAAATAGAAACACAGATTGTGAAACATTTAACATCATGTGTAAATTTAATTGGCATTTCATTCTAATCTCTCACAGCTGAACTGAATATTTGCAGAATTAATTGAAAATCGAATATATATTTGATATGTATATAAAATGCAAAAGCATGAAGTATCTAGATTTTTGGTGGCTTGTTTGGTTGGGTTTTTTGTTTTTTGGGGGGTTTTTGCAATTAGAAATTCCTAAATCCTACAAAAGGTAAAACAAATAGCACGGGGGATCCCTGGGTGGCTCAGCAGTTTAGCGCCTGCCTTTGGCCCAGGACGTGATCCTGGAGTCCCAGGATCGAGTCCCACGTCAGGCTCCCTGCATGGAGCCTGCTTCTCCCTCTGCCTGTGTCTCTGCCTCTCTTTCTCTCTCTGTGTGTGTCTTTCATGAATAAATAAATAAAATCTTTAAAAAAAACACAAAACAAAACAAAACAAAACAAAACAAAAACAAATAGCACCAAGCAAACATCTGCTGGTGAAATTAAATTATGTTGCTTTCCATTGCTGCTTTGAATATTATTGTTTTTTTATCTCCTTTGTTCTCTGGATTTGGCCTACTGTAACCTTTATAAAATGTACTTAGGTAGCAATTTCTTTATCGTGTCCCAAGATTGTAGGGAAACAAGTGGGGAATCACTCAACCTTGTTCAACTAGAATGGGCATTTGCACTGTTACTGTGGAACATGGTTCTGGTAATGAATATCTTCCCCTAAAATAATGTTTTTATTGTATTTTCTACTGTATTGCCTTTATTTCATTTGGGAATAAAATTTAAGCAACTGAATCTACAAACACAGTTTAATGTAGTTTATACGATTATTCCAGGGTGCTTCTTTTTTTCACTTCATGTATATAGGTCTCTTTTTTATATATACCAGTCAGATACAACCTGTGATGTATCTTATAAATTAACATTTTGAAAGTGTTGGAATAATATAGGGGGAAAAAGGAGAGAAATCTCAAAATGAAAAGTTGTTATGTTTGTATAGTATGATTATGGGTGAGTTTTCTTTCCCTTTCAGAATATTTTTGTACCTTATAAAAGTTTGCTATTGACAGCAAAGTACTTTTATAATCAGAAGAGAAAAAGAACCCTGTTTTAGACAAGATGGACAACAGATGAGTGAAGATCAGGCCGCCAACAAGTGCTTGCAGAATTCCTACTGTGTACCTTTCACCAATCAACTCCATGGTCAGGATTCAGGCCCGATATAATTACAGGGTGACTCCCCACTGCTTTTGGACTCGGCGCCTTTAACCAGCCACAGAAACCATTTCTACAGCTGCTGGTCCCTGAAAGGTCAACTAACATAATTTTTGCCGAGACAGTCCTTGATGTGATACTATCTTTCAATGAAGGAGGTATCTCTAGTGTGAAAATAATTCTTTTGAGAATCCTGTAAGATAGCATTTCCTGTGGAAATCTCAGAAATTAACAGTTAAACTATTTTTGCACTTCTCTGTGTGTTTTTGCCCTCCTAGGGTGCTTATTTAAGCAGAGACTGTGAAAGGATGGTCTTTTTCCTCTGTTTAATATCTTATTAGTTTCTCAAAGTGTGCATTTTTAATTTTTACTTTCATTACACGTGATTCAATAAATTTGCCTTCCTCAGCCTTAAAACAAGGAATTGTATGGGACAGGTTTGTACCAGCTCAATGGGATGCCTATGTGGACTTGGAGAATAGGACATTAAATAAAAAAGCTCTCCAGAGAGTCCCCAGATGACTTTATCCATAGTCAGCCCATAAGAATAGGGCATATGCCCATTTCTGCTTTCCCGTTGGCTGTTGAAAGCTCTGGGCCCTGGCTTCCTCTCCCCTGTGGCCCAAGCTGCATTAGAAACCCAAGGAGGACTGTAATGTCTCCCCTGGTAGCCCCAACCAGCCACACTCTCCCTCTGTGTCTGAAGTGGGAATCACCTTTCTTTTTTGTGATCACATTACAAAAGAAGTGATTTGGGAATAGCAAAGCTTTTTTTTTTTTTTTTTTTTTTTTTTTTTTTTTTAAGTTTTAATTTTTTAAATTCAAAATGGCCAATTTAGCAAATATAGTGAGATCCTCATTTTATCTGGCTTTCATAAGCAAGAAATAAATCTCAAACCAGAAAAAACAACAAACAAAAAACCCCCACAGAGAATCCTCAAATAAGAGGAGACGTTTACTGGGATGTTGTTGAGAACTTGTGCTCCAGCTTTCTTTTTAGGAATGATTCCCAGTTCTGTGTGCCTCCTTTCCCCTTTCCTTTCCCTCCACATCAAGCTTCACCACCACATTAGTGACAGTGCTCACCCTTAAGCCTTTTGTCACATGGATCCTTCTTGGAATATCCTGCTCCCCCATTTTTTTTTTTTCAAGGCCTAGATGACATGTCATTTTCCACATGAAGCCTTCTGGAGCGCATCTGGTTAGAAATCACCCTCCTCCCTATGAGCTGCCCTGTTATTAAAGCCTTTATGGGATGCAGCCTGATAGTAAAGTGGTTGTTGACATAGCTGTCCTCTCTGTGACATCATGAGGGCTTTTAGAGAGTGAGGCCTGTGTCTTACTCAGCTTGTGTTTTTCCACAGTGTATTGTGCGGGGTTTCTCACATATGAAGCATTAGGTAAGGGGTGCTGGTGGTTGTCTAATTTAAATTCCTAACATTTATTTATTTTTATGGCAAGGGGTTGATTAGAGAAAGGAAGAAAGGCATTAAAAAGTAATTTGCAGAAACTGGAAATAATCACATCTAACAATTTGGATGGCGATTTGCAGTTTTACAAAAAGGCATTGGCATGTAATAGGGGAAGATGTAGTGGCAAAGCCTGGTTTGGAACATCTTTATGGCAAAATCCAAAAAGGGGCTAAGAAAAAGAGCAGAGGGTGGTTTGGTCTCGTCTGCGTCTTGTCACGTGCAACTGTGTGTGAGTGTCTGTGTGTACACACGTGTGTGCGTGCATGGGTGTATGCATGTCTCTGCACATGCATGCGCAAGGGAGGCTGTAGGTGCTTTCCATGCACTAGGACCTACACAAGCTCAAATTCCCATCTGTCTGTATTATGACAACCCAAAGGCTGCTTTCAAGGCCACTGTTTTCCACCACTCTCAGGTGGGGAGAGGCAACTGGGCACTTTATGCAGTAAGAATACAATTGGGCTTTTTGCACATCTTGTGGAATTGCTCATATTTTCCTTATTTCTTCTCTCTCCCTATTCTTTTCCATACAAACTTTAAATATCATAGTGGGAAAAAAGAAAAACCAAAATGTAATGATTAAATTGAAAATTGAACATTTAATTTTCCAATTCCGTACTACTTGTAATTTTTCTTTCTTACAAAAAAGTCCAGGTGGGACGCCTGGGTGGCTCAGTGGTTGAGCATCTGCCTTCCCCTCAGGGCATGATCCCGGAGTCCTGGGATGGAGTTCCGAATCAGGCTCCCTATGGGGAACCTACCCGCTTCTCCCTCTGCTTATGTCTCTGCCTCTCTCTGTGTGTCTCTCATGAATAAATAAATAAAATATTAAAAAAAATAAGTCCAGTTGATAAAATTTCAACTTACACAGGAAATGATAAACATATACTTGACATAGGCTTTTTTCCTTTGGTATATTGGCTTACAATACTTTTAATATTGTACTCTGAAAATGTATTTAATTACAAATGGATGCAAACATTTCTGCCCTAAGGAAAAAAAAAATTCAGTCTTATACTAGACTATGTGAAGTAAAATGTGAATTTGTCTCTGTCCTATGCCAATCTCATTCTCCTTTTCAGAGGGAATTTTTGTTAAACATTGGATGTATGTTTTTGCAAACCATTTCCTGTGTACATATGTACATTTATAGATTATAAATTACTTGTATCTTGCTATCCATAATGTTCTGCAATTTGCTTTTCCTGCTCTCAGTATCAAGTATCCCTTGGGTTATCTGCCCATATGATACACAAGCTTTTGCCTCATTATTTTTATGGCTACAAAATTCATAATCTTTAACGTAACAATTAACATTTAGATGATTTCCAGGATTTTTTGTCAATAGATATTACCGTACATGTATATTCTTTTGCACATGCATGAATATAACTTCATGACCGAGTCCTAGAAATAGAATTTCTGAGTCAAGGTTTAAGCATATTGAATATTTAGATTTCCAAATTGCCCCCAGAATGGCTGCAACAAGTTCCTCACAACAATAGCATATGGGGACATAGTTTCCCCATGTATCTTCCAGATTTCAGTATTATTTTTTTTCTTAACATTTCCAACAAATTGGGCAACAAGTAGCTCGTTGCTTAATTGTTATTTCTCCTATGATCAGAGAAATTTAGCCTCTTTTCATGTGTCCTTCAGCCTGCGCAAGTGTGAATTGCTTGCTTATCTTTTCCCCATTTCCATTCATCATCTTGTTCATTCCTGCTCTTATGCCACATTTTTAAAAATTACTGGAAATTTATAATGTGTTTGATATCTAGCAAAGCAAGGCCCTTTTTGTTTTTCTTTTTCAGAATTTTCTTAGCTAATTTTGCACATTTACTCTTCCAGATGGATTTTAGAATCAGCTGGACAAGTTCCATAGAAAATCTATTGGGGTTTTTGTTGCAGTATGCATTGAATCTATAAACTAATTTTAGGAGAGCTTATGGGTATGCAATATTGAATTTTCCAACCAGGAACATGGTTAACCTCTCCACTAACATGTTTTCATTTGTAACTTTCTATAAAATGTTATAGCTTATGTACATTTGTTATCAGTCTTGTTGCTAGTATTTTATGTTTTTTGTCACCATTGTGAGTGGGACATTTTCACATTACATGTTCTAATGATTGTTAGAGACACATAGGAAAGCTACTGTCTTTGTTTACCTTGTTCTAGACACTTTCACTAATTTCAGCAGATGTTCAGTGGATTTTCTTGGATTAAGAAGTTCTTATTTTTTAATTACAAAATAATACATGTCGTAGTAAAAATTTCAGTAAAATGTATGAAGAGAAAATGCTTCTCCGTCCCTTTTAAAAAGTCTGCAACATGAATATTTTTTCATTTACTATATGTTAGATTATTTTTCATGTTAGCATATAGGCGTGTACCCTATTCTTTGGAGCAACTGCATACATACTATTTCATTGTATGGATAATCGTGACTTATTTTTACCCAAGATATATAGGTGCATAGTTAAATAAATCCATAGTAAATAATATTGAAGGGCTGATAATGAAAAAAGTCAGTCTCTTTATCATAGCCCTTTAACTTCATCTGTTGTCCCCAGAAGCTACTACTTTAAGCAATTTTTGATATTCTTTTCCTGGCATTTTTCTTTGTATTTCTAAATGTCCTGATTATACTGATCTTTTTCAATATATCAGCTTCTGTAGATTTTCTGGATGAAAATTCACTTTTCAAACTCCTCTCCTTTGCTCCCTCAATTCCTCTCAAATAACATACATCACAATTTGTTTTTTTCAAACCAATAGCCACTATTTACACTATCAGAAGTATTTAACATTTTTATTACTGGGCCAAATAGTATACCATGATTTGATTTTTGTCTCAGATTTTTTAAACTGAGTAAAACTTTGCTTCTTCTCTTCCTATGATACACAAGGTTTTGCCACTCATTATCATTGGGTAGAACTCCCAGAATGTTAAATAGGAACCATAATCCTGGTTATTCTTATCTTGTCCAGACTCTTATAGAAATATCTTAAATGTTGATTATTTAGAAATCTACAGGGAAAACAATATTAAAAGAAAAAAAGTCTTAAATATCAAGCTCTCAATGATGGGATTGCAGTGAAGCTCACCTGAATCTAGGACACTCAGCAAGAGCAACATGAATGAAAGATGGAAAGGAAATGGAGACTTTAATCTATGCAGGAAAGGGATTTTAAAAGAAAATGGAGGTCAATTTTCCAGAAAAAGAAAAAAGCATCATGGGGTCTTCAAGTATCTGGACAATGAATAAAAATGGTTATATTGTACAAGGTCACTTTAAGCTCTATAATTATTAGGAAAGGTTAACCGTAGTTTAAATTCGTGTTTAATCATAATTATTCAATGAGTGCACTAATGATAGAATGTTGTGCTGTAAATGTAAACTGCAAACTACTCTTTTCTGTCCTCTTTGGGTAGGAGGGAAAAGAGGGATAGTGGTTGTGATAGTCATTGCTTAAGTACTACATAGCCCCAGAGGTCCTTGAACAGACTTTGGTAGGAAATATAAGACCATCTAAGCTTTTCCTGGATAATGGAGGTAGAGCAAATTAGGGGCTGGAGGATTGCAGCTGACATCCAGTCTGCCCGTTGTAGCACAATATGAGCCTGGGGCTGTCATGCAGAGCCAGGATCCACCTGCAGCCCATCAGTTCCATCTTAGGCTTAAAGTTCAGATCTTTCCACCCACCTTTCACCCTTCTGAGCACCAACCTGAAAGCCAATATTAGTGGCATACATCTAGCACACGCACATATCAGGGTTTCCTCATTAAACATCTGATGGATGATCTCTACATCTACATCCCCAACTTCTTCTAACTTGGGTTTTGGGATGGCACAGAGCAACTCCACACCCTATGCCCCTGACTGTCTAACATTGTTGAACTCTCTTAGAACCTTGCGTAAAATCTCTTCCTGCGTGAAATATTTAGAATAGACTCTGCTGTCTTAATGGAACCTCAACAGATACAGTGTCATTCTCTCACTGTTTCATGTCCTGAGAGGTAGTAGCTAGTTTGTACTTTGTAAAGGAATTACCTGCCTTATTCAAACAAACAGGCAAAAACATAAACACGAGACTGTATCAAAAGGAGAGTCTGCAAGTGAGGAAGGACAGCTGGATAAAACAATTGCCTACTCTCTTCCTGCTGGTTCATCCTTCTTTTCAGGTCTCAAGCTAGATTCTCCCTATCACCATGTGTGCTTCATGCAATAATGTATTATCATCCTTTGAAAACAAGAATAGCATATGTTATAACATTAACTCTAGCCCGAGGCAGACATTAATAATTGATCACAGCAGTCTTGCCTGCTGATAGTAGATTTGGTGTACATTCTTCTCAGTAGAGTGATCTGGCCAGCCACTACTAATTGATTGGCTTGTAGAAAGAACCTTATGTATTTCCCATCACTGTGACAAAAACCCTCAAAGACATAAAAACCATAATGTTTATGCAAAAACAATTACATTCAGAGAGTAATATAGGAATCATACATCAAACATTCTTTTTCTCTTAGGTTTTATGGGTAATCTGTCATGGTAACAAGGGGACTAAAAGCTTTAATTATAATGAAAGCAAGGTTCCAGTCTATGTTCATGAGCTTCCTTTGGAATTATAACCAAAAGTTCTGGAATGCAAAAGACCCATCCTGCATGTGTTCCCTCTGCCTCACTGTTGAGGTCATCTTGTTGAGTGAGTGCTTAATACACATTCACACTGTAAAACGTGACTGCTTCCCCAACAATGTAATTGACACAGATATTCTAGAGATAGTTTTACTCTTCAATGATGTCATCTCAGTAGCAATAAGCTTTTGTGCTTTTCTGTGAGTCACTTTAATTCATTCCACGAGGGTTTCCCTTGTGGAATGGTTGTCAGCTGGTCACTAGCTTCTTCTGGAGACTCACACATGACCTATGTCACACTAAGTTCTCATTTTAATTTGCTGCATTTGATCAGTATTGTAGCCATTTATTGGCTTAGCCATATCATTGAAACATAGAACTTAGGATATTTTTATAAAAGGGGAAAACTGTTACCTCCAGAATCCATTCAGACTACACCGACAGTGACTTTTCCAGTAATGTAGTACTGCTGTGAATCACTGTACATTAAGGATAATGTAGTGCGTGAAACTTTTGGTCATTGACATTAATGAAATGCCATGCAAAAGAAATCAATTTCCTTTACATTTTATTAGACACTTGTAAATATGGTGGTGAAGGCCAAGAATTTAGCTTTAAGGTTCAATATATCAAATGAAAGACAGTTCTACCTTTGCACTGTTTATTTTACAACAAGTGCTGAAAGCATGGGGTGTGTTGCTTTCATGGTAATTAAAGTTTGTCGTCTTTCACTCAGTTGCCTATTTGTAATGTTACTTCTGAGAAAAGTCACCTGAAAATGTGAAATGTACCCAGACAGGGAGAAGTAGAGTATGCTGTAGGTAGCAATTTCAATTCCAACATCATTTTCAACCCTTACAAGATGGCCAGGAACCATTCTGGAAACTAGAGGCATAAACATCTGTAAAAACTAATCTCTATCCTCACAGAATTCATAATCCGACTTTGCACATCAAAATTTTAGCTGCAAACAGTGATCTTGCTGTCCTTCAGCTGCAAGTTCACTTCTCAGACCCTTTGGATTTTTGCCCAAAGGTCACCCACTCGGTGGGGCCATTTCAGACTACTCTGTTTTATTGCTTTTCCCCTTCTCTCAGCACTCATTCTTCTAGCCTGGTTTGTAATACGTATTAATATATTTTTTTAAATTATTGGTTTCTTTTCAGCAGAAGGTAATTCCAGGATGAATCTCCGAATCTTAGAATGTGCTTGACATGGTTCAGGCACTCAATAAATAGTTTATTAGGAATAAAAAATCCTGAGAGCTTGGGAAAGATTCAAAGAAAAAGTAACATTTAAATTTGATGAAAGTGGAGAGAGAAATTTCCAGAGGAGATCCAGCCTTCTGGTAGAGAGAGGACCATGAACACAGGCGCAACATGCCTTGGGAGGGAAGCCACCTGGGGGTGTCTGGAGGGGCAAGGCTCTGGGAGTAGGAAGGGATGAGGGATTGAGGGGGAAGGAGTGGGAGTAGGAAATGAAGGAAGTTGGAGCCAGATGGCGAAGGGCCTGATAAAAATTCAAATTAGCATATAGATGGACTTGCTTTGCTAAATCAAAAGGAGGATTTTCTTTCTTAAGGACAGGGGCTGTTTTCATGATTTTTATGACTTCAGCTTATAAGCCAGATCTTCAAAGCTGCCAACGATGTCAACCTTTCAGTCCAGAGAGCTGGATATCTTCATTTTGCTGATTGTGATCATAGATCGTATTAACAACCCTGAATCTGTGCTCAGGTTTAGCAGCAGAAAGTGTCAGGGACGTGAAGGGACAGTGGACAGTCAACGGTGGTGATTAGCAGCAGTTACTTTAGAATCTCCGAGCAGAGTGATCTCAGAGTGTGACCCTGGCCTTTCCTGTGTGAGATCAGGCTAGGCGACCCTAGAAGGTGCAGGTGATGGAGGAGTGATTTTCCCAGATGGTGAGGCAGTCAGGCTCTGAGAATGATGGTTGAGAAATGAAGTTTGTGAATAAGGTGGAGGAAGGGGAGAGAACGGAGCCACAGGTGCCCTGAATGTCCACGGAGGAGCAGTGGGTGATCTGGGAGCGATGGTTGGAAGCAGCACTGAGGCACAAGGCAGCAGGAGAGGAGGACCCTCCTGGCCGGGGTTTTGTTTTTTTTGGTTTTTTTTTTTTTTTTTTTTTTTAATTTTTATTTATTTATGATAGTCACACAGAGAGAGAGAGAGAGGCAGAGACACAGGCAGAGGGAGAAGCAGGCTCCATGCACCGGGAGCCCGACGTGGGATTCGATCCGGGGTCTCCAGGATCACGCCCCGGGCCAAAGGCAGGCGCCAAACCGCTGCGCCACCCAGGGATCCCCTGGCCGGGGTTTTGAAGAAAGAAGAGCTGCACCAGGAAAATTTGGAGGATGAGGTTTTGAGTTTGAGAGAAATGAAGTCACAGTTAATGTAAGAAACCAGAAGGAAAAATGGTTTCAGTGGTTAGTGTGTAACACAGAGACTGAGATTGAAAGACCCAGAGTGGGTGGAGTGCTCACAGTGGCACAGATGGGATGGGATGAGCAGCAGAAGAGTTCTGGGTCAGGATGACGTCATCGAGGAGGCAGGAAGGGTGTCCGGTGACAGAGCACAGCTTGGAAAAAAGCAGAGACCTGCGGGTGAGGCCATGGGGACATAAGCCCTGCAGAGGGCAGGGGCGCTGTGGATGGCTCAGTCATAGCTGGTAAGGGGTGTTATAAATGGTCACCTTATAGGTCCAACCAAAAAGTGAGCGAGTAAGCCACTTCCAGACGAGGCTACTTCCTGATAATTGAAACACTCTTGGCATGTCCCAAGTGGCATCTTATATTACACCTGAAAATAGCTGCTCCATTTAGGGTTGCATTTAACAGAGCTTATGCAGAAAAGATAAAGAATGGTACAATCTGTTCTCATCCTACATCTTTGGTAAGGGCGTAGCACTGACGGGTAGAGGTAGGGGCAGGAGAATGTGTAATTTATCGTCAATTATCATAGATATTTATAGATGCATTTTATCCAGAAGATTGTCTTCTTTCCTTACCTTACATGCCTGACTTACACTTCTGAAAGAAGGCAATTCTTATCTTTTCATATGCACATTAAAGCTCGCATATTCATTTATATTAAAGTAACACTGATAGCAATTTGTGTCATTACTGTTAAAAATAAAATGGTAGATTTTACAAAGAATAACAAAATTTGTTATTGCAAAGTATCTCAGTCCCTCATTGTTACGCCGTTACAGCATCTTCATATTTTAAGGAATTTGCAATCATGTAAAATGTATTGAATTTGATAGACTCCCACCATAAAACAGCCGAATGCTTCATAACAACCAACAAAGGGATTGCATTTTTTCTGCTTGGCAGATTAACTGCTAGTTTTGTTTCTTGCCAGATCGCTCGCTGTAACATGAGTAATAAATCAGGATGATTTTCTTCCTTTTTTGAGGTTTATATTTTTGCTTTTTTTTTTTTTTAAAGCCTATCAAAGCTCTCTTTTCTAGTGGACAGAGAGACCCCAGACCTAATGTGTACCTGTTCTTTGCCCTTATTAACAATTTTATTCAAATTCAAACACTGAAAGATAAAAAGACATTCTGACAGGAAGAAAGAAGCCATAAAAGAGCAGTTTGAGAAATGGAAGTTTATGGAAGGGGACTCTTCACACCGGTGGCTGAGCCTTTTAAGACCTTATAGAAGTGGACTTGACATATAATAAACTGCCCATGTTTAAAGTGTACAATAATTTATTTGTATTCACTGTAGTTTGTTTGCATTTATTTATTTTTAAGTTTTAATTTTAATTCCAGTTGTTTACGCATAGAATTATATTAGTTTCAGGTGTACAGTTTAGTTATTTAACAGTTCCATATATCACCTGGTGCTCATCACAAGTGTACACAAGTGTACACCTTAATCCCCATCACCTGTTTTACCTGCCGCCCCCCCCCCCCCCCACATCCCCTTTGGTAACTATCTAATTGTTCTTTATAATTAAGAATCTAGAGGTGCCTGGGTAGTTCAGTCTGTTAAGTGTCTGACTCTCAATTTTGGCTCAGATCATGATCTCAGGGTTGTGGGATTGAGCCCTATGTCAGGCTCTGTGCCGAGGCTGCTCTTCCCTTGCCTCAAATAAATAAAAATCGTTAAGAAAAAAGATCTTTTTTTAAAGTTATTTTTTAAAATCTATTTCTTGTTTTGACTCGTTTTTTTCAATTGTTTATTTTGACATATGTTTATTTTGACCCATGAAACTATCACCAACATCCAGATAATGACCATATCCATCATTACTAAATGTTTGTTATTGCGTGTATCAATAGTTCATTGCTTTTTATTGGTGAATATTATACTATTGTATGGCTATATCTAAACCACAATTATATGGCTATATAAATGAAATTTACTTATCTGTTCATCTGTTGATGGGCATTTGCATTGTTTGGTTATTGCAAATAAAGCTTCTGTGACACTTATGCACACATATTTGTAAGATCAGAGGCTCTAGCGGTAGAATGGGTGGATCAAATGAAAAAGGTATGGACAGCTTCATAAAAAACTGCTGGATTAGGGTGCCTGGGTGGCTCAGTTGGTTAAGCATCTGACTCTTAGTTTTGGCTCAGGTCATGATCTCAGGGCTTTGAGATAAAGTCCTGTGTAGGGCTCCATCCTCAGTGTGGAGTTGGCTTGTCCTTCTCCTTCCCCCTCTGCCCCTCTTCACCTCAAATAAATAAATAAATACATAAATAAATCCAAAAGAAAAAAAAAAAAAGAAAAAGAAACTACTGGACTATTTTCCCAAACAATTGTGTCATTTTATATTCCCCCTGGCAGTGGGTAAGAGTTCTAGTTGTTTCACATCCTAGCCAACACTTGATATTGTCAGACTTTTTAGAGACTCAAATAGGTTTGTAGAGGAATCTCATTATACTTTTAATTTGTATTTCCCTAACGGATAATGATGTTGAATACCTTTTCGTGTACATATTTACATTGGTATCTATTATTTGGTGAGGAGTCTGTTGAAATATTTTGTCCATTTTTAACTTAGATTGTTTTCCTGTCATTGGGTTTTGAGTTCTTTATGTATTGTGAATTAAAATCCTTTAGCAGATGGAAGATTTGCACTCTCCCGCCCCCACCCGATCTAACTTTTCAATCTCATAATGAGTTTCTAAGAGTAGGGTTCTTTTTCCTTTTTTTTTTTTTTTTTTTTTTTTAACTCCTACTGACTTATTACTGACATGAATGTAGGGACTTAGTTTTGTTCATATCTATGTTTCTAAAACCCAGCATTTGGCACAAATTCAGAACTAAATAAGTTTTTGCTACATAAGTGAATGAATTTCTGATGGAACTTTCTCATTTTACAGATGAGGTCATTGTTTAATGAGAATTCTCAAGTGATCTGGATTCTGGTTTCTTTGATCAGTCGGTTAAATGAAGATTTCAATTTATGTTGAAAATCTTTCTGAAATCTTTCTGAATTTCTTGCCTTCTTAAGGACAGTGCATCAAATAATATTTTTTCTTCCTTTGAAGGTCAGGGTCTTTTGTGGGGGGAGTTTGAGGAGTATATTATCTAAAGGTGAATTAGATATCTGAGGTTCACTTATCCAGGAAGTTTGTAGTAACCCTATTCCCCATTCCCACCCTCTAATCACCCAGACCAGTAAGGTGGAGGCTGGTAGGGAGGATGAAGTGAATTATGTGAAATGAAGAAGTTACATTTTCTTTATACAATTGAGTAGAAATCTATTTATTGATTGATTTGTTTATTGACAGTTAATATCCTCAACTCATTTTTCTATTAGACCCATTAAACTTTTTATCCATTTAAATTTATTTTACATATATTCAAGATGCTAATCCTTTATTTTATATCTTATAAATATATGCTTCCAATGTGTCATTTGTTTTTTTAACTAGCTTAGTTTTACCCTTTACAATACTCATACAGTAAAATTTCATAATCTTTCATAGTTTGTACTTTTTGTATCGGTTTAGGAAATCTTTCCCAAGAAAGATCATAAAGATATTTCCTACACTCCCTTCGGATAGTTTTGAATATTTTATTTTAATAAATATTTTAAAATAAAATATTTAACCCCGTATACCTGAAGAACTATCATTTCAACAGATAACCAATGTATAAAATTATTATTATTTTATATTTTTCTACCTTTTGACCCTCTTCATCCATTTCTCTTACACCTCATTCACCTCTCCTGGCAACCACTCACCTGTTTTCTGTATGTTCCCCTCACCCTCCCAACCAACATATAAGAGAAATAATATGGTATTTGTTTTTCTCTGACTCATTTCACTTAGCGTAATATTGAGATCCATTCATATTGTTGCAAATGGCAAGAGTTCATTCTTATTTATGGCTGAATGACATAGCTCTCTCCATATCTCTGTGTGTGTGTGTGTGTGTGTGTATCACCATTTTTTATTCATTTATCCATTGATGGATGCTTAGATTATATCCATATCTTGACTATTGTAAATAATGTTACAATGAACATGGTGACATGTATGTCTATTTTTGTTAGTGTTTTCTTTGGATAAATACTCAGAAGTAATTACTAAAACATATGGTAGTTCTAATTTTAATTTTTTGAGGAATCTCCCTACTGGTTTCCATAGTGGCTGCACCAGTCAATTTATATTCCCACCAGTAGTGCACAAGAGCTTCCTTTTCTCCATGTTGTCGCCAAGACTTGGAATTCCTTGTCTTTTTGATAATAGCCATTTTAACAGGTGTGAGGTAATACCTCATTGTGGTTTTGATTTGCATTTCCCTGATTATTAGTAATGTTGAGCATATTTTCATATACCTTTTGGCTATCTGTATGTCTTTTTTGGAAAAATGACTATTTAGACCTTCTGCTCATTTTTTAATCTGATTGTTTTTGTTGTAGTTATTTGTATTATTGAGTTGTTTGAGTTCTTTGTATATTTTGAATTTTAACCCCATATCAGATATAGTGTTTGCAATATGATTTGCCCATTCAGTAGGTTGCCTTTTTATTTTGTTGATGGTTTCTTTAGCTGTGCAGAAGCTTTTTAGTTTGATGTCATCCCACTTGTTAATTTTTTTGTTGCTTTTACTTTTGGTGTCAGTTTAAAAACATTGATCACCGAGACCTATATGAAGGAGCTTACTGCCTATGTTTTCTTCTAGGAGTTTTATAGGTCTTATGTTCAAGTCTTTAGTCGGTTTTAAGTTCATTTTTGGCTTATGGTATAAGATAATGTTCCAGTTTCTTTTTTTTTCTCCTCTCTTCTTCTTTTTTTTCTTTTTGCATGTGGCTGTCCAGTTTCCCCAAAACCATTTATTGAAGAGACTGTTCTTTCCCCATGGTATATTCTTGGCTCCTTGTCATAAGTTAATGATCGTATATATGTGGGGTTTATTTCTGGGTTCTGTTATGTTCCATTGATCTATGTGTTTTTATGTCAGTATTACAGTATTTAATACTATACTACAGCTTTGTAATATAGTTTGAAATCAAGAAGTGTGATATCGCCAACTTTGTTCTTTCTCAAGATTGCTTTGATGATTTAGGATCTTTTGTGGTTCCATACAAATATTAGATTTTTTTGTTTTGGTTCTGTGAAAAATGCCATTGGAATTTTGATAGGGATTGCATAGAAGCTGCAGATTGCTTTGAGTAGTATGGACATTTATTGATATTCTTCAAATCCATGAGCATGGAATATTTTTCTATTTGTATATTCTTCAATTTCTTTCCTCAATGTATTATACTTTTAGTACACTTTCTTTGTTAAGTTGATTTCTGGGTATTTTATTCTTTTTGATGCAATTATAAGTGGGATTGTGTACTTAATTTCTCTTAGTTCATTTTTAGTGTGTGGAAACTCAACAGATTTCTGTATTGATTTTTGTATCTTGCAACATTACCAAATTCATTGATTAGTTTTAACAGTTTTTTTTTGATACTCTTTAGGGTTTTCTATATATAGTATTATGTCATCTGCAAATAGTGAATAGTTTCACTTCTTTCTCTCCAATTTGGGTGACTTTTACTTCTTTTTCTTTCCCAATTGCTCTGGCTAGGACTTCCAATACTCTATGCATAAAAGTGGTCAAAGTGGGCATCCTTGTCTTATGCCTGATCTTTCAGCTTTTCACCATCAATATGTTAGCAGTAGACTTGTCATATTGCCTTTAGGAGTTCTTAATTTTGATGAAGTCCAATTTATTTTGTTATTGTTGATTGTCTTTTTGGTGTCATACCCATGAAATCTTTGCTGAACCTCAAATAGAGATTTTCCCTATGAAATTTTATTTTAAAGTAATAATAGAATGTCTTATAAAACAGGTGAAACTTTATTTTTGCATATGGATATGTGATTGTTTCTGCACTGTTTTTTTGGATTTCTCTAAGCAATTGCTCTTCAATCTTTTTCAAAAGTCAGTTGACCATGTACTCTGGATCCATTTCCAAACTCTCTATTCTGTTCCATTATTTTGTCTATCTTGATGATAATACCATAGTACCTTGACTATGTAGACTTATAATAAATCTTGAAATTGGGTAGTATAACTGCTTTTTCAAGATGCTTTGGATTTTCTAGTCATTTGTATTTTCATATAAATTTTAATTGATATTTCAAAGAAGCCACAGATCAATTTGGGGAGAATTGATATCTTAACAATATTGTTAAGTCTTCCATTCCATAACCATCTCTCTATTTCATTCTTCAAGTCCTCTCAACAATGTTTTGCAATTTTAATTGAGTATATCTTGCCCATTTTTTAAAGATTCATTTCTTAGAGTTTCATCTTTAAAAAATTTTTAAAGTATTTATTTAAATTTGTTAGTTAACATGCAGTCTACTATTAATTTTGAGTGTAAAATATAGTGATTCAGCATTTCCATATAACACCTGATGCTCATCATACAAGTCCACTCCTTAATCCCCATCATCCATTTAACCATCACCCCACCCACCTCCATTCTGGTAAGCATCATTTTGTTCTCTATAGTTAAGAATCTATTTCTCATATGTGGAATGTAAGAAACAAGACAACAGAAAAGACAGACACAAACCAAACCTAGAATTTCATTTTTTGATGTTATCATAAATGGCATTCTTAGTTTCAATTTCCAGCTGTTCAATAATTGCTAATATATGGAAATACAGTTATTTTTTTTAAAGATTTTGTTTATTAATGAGAGACAGAGACAGAGACACAGGCAGAGGGAGAAGCAGGGCTCCATGCAGGGAGCCTGACGTGGGACTCGATCCCAGGTCTCCAGGATCAGGCCCTGGGCTGAAGACAGCACTAAACTGCTGAGCCACCTGGGCTGCCCAGTTAATTTTTATATATCGATCTTATACTTCGCAAACTTGCTAAACTCACAAATTAGTTTTAGCAGACTTGTCATTATCCTGTAAACTTTTGCACACAGAGAAATATGAGGTCTGCAAACAATGATAGTCATACTTTCTTCTTTTCAATCTGGATGCCTTATTTTTTTCTTTTACATATTGCACCAGCTAGAACCTCCATTATAATGTTGAATAGATATGGTGAGAGCAGATTGTTTCTTCTTAACCTTAGGTGGGAAGCATTTAGTCTTTCATCATTAAGATGTTAGCTGGAGGTTTTTGTAGATGCCTTTTATCAGGTCGAGGAAGTTTCCTTCTATTCCCACTTTGTGTAGACTCTTAATCAAAAATAGTTACTGGATTTTGTTAAATGCTTTTTCTGAATCTATTGTGATGGTCATATGGTTTTTCTAGTCTGTTAATATGGTGAATTACGTTGAATGACATTTGAATGTTAAAATAGTCTTGCATTCCTGGGATAAACCCTACTTGGTCATGCTGTATTATCATTTTTATATCTTATTGGATTTTGTTACCTAAAGTTTAGTTAAGGATTTTTGCATCTGTGTTCATGAAGGATATTGTTTCATATTTTTCTTTTCCTGTAATTATTTTTTATGGTCTTGGCATCAGGGTAATAATAGCCTTACAAAATGAATTTGGAAGTATTCCCAACTCTTCAACTCTCTGGAAGACTGGATATAAAATAGGTATCACTTCTTTCATTAAATATCTGTGAAGCCATTTGGGCATGGCATTTAATTAATTTATTTTTGGTAGAAAGATTTTTAACTACAAATTCATTTTTAGTTAGGTTGTTTAAAGTTACCACGTAGCTGACTGATGCACTTCTATCTTTTTCTTTTTAAAATCTGTTTTATCTCTATGTTTCATTTTGTGTAGTTCCTATTGCTGTGTCTTTAAGTTCATTCTTCTTTTGTAATAACTAATCTGTTCATTATATCCATTGTGTTTTTCATCTAAGGCACTATGCTTTTCATCATGAAATGTTTGTTTTGTTTTGGTTTTGGTTTTTTATATCTTCCATGTCTCTATTTAATCTGCTCAATCACTCCCCTATCTTACTGATAATATCAAATATAGGTATACTGTTTTTAATGTCTTTGTCTACTATCCTATCATCTGTATCATTTCAGTGTTGATTTTGATTAATTTTATCCATCAATGGACCCTATTTTCTTGCATCTTTGTTTTTTTTTTCTTTTTAATTTATTTTTTATTGGTGTTCAATTTACTAACATACAGAATAACCCCCAGTGCCCGTCACCCATTCACTCCCACCCCCCGCCCTCCTCCCCTTCTACCACCCCTAGTTCGTTTCCCAGAATTAGCAGTCTTTACGTTCTGTCTCCCTTTCTGATATTTCCCACACATTTCTTCTCCCTTCCCTTATATTCCCTTTCACTATTATTTATATTCCCCAAATGAATGAGAACATATAATGTTTGTCCTTCTCTGACTGACTTACTTCACTCAGCATAATACCCTCCAGTTCCATCCACGTTGAAGCAAATGGTGGGTATTTGTCATTTCTAATAGCTGAGTAATATTCCATTGAATGCCTAGTAATTTTTTATTGTAGGCCAGACATTTTGCATTTTACTTTATATGCTGCTTTTTTTTTTTTTTTTACGATATAAGTATCTTGAGCTTTGGTATGATTTGCAATTAAGCTTTTAAGATTGTTAATGTAGACCTCATCAGTGGGTATTCTAGAGGTAATTTTACCCCAGCACTTAGGCAAAACTCTTCTGAGCACTGAATGCAATGCCCCATGGATTATGAGGTGTACTCCTCTGGCTAGTGGGAATAGATCTATTCCCAGTCCTATGTTGAGTCTCGAGGAAGGTTCTATCTAATCCTTTTGTGAGTTTATTTATTTTTTTGTTTTTGGCTTTAAGTAGTTTTATTACATGCATGCATTGATCAGTACTCAGCTAAAGAGTACATGGGGACACTGCAAATTGCCCAAGTTTTTATTTTTTCCTGTACAGTCTTTATACTCTTGTGCCCTTATGCAAACTCTAGCTGCCTTTGCCTCAGTGAACTCTCATCTCTGTGTCCTCAGTTTAGGGGAGTCATCATCCTCTGTGTGGGTTTCCCCTCTTTGAATCATGGCCTGGAAATTCTTACTAGAGATGGAGCTGCAATAGTTGTAGGGCTCATCTTATTTGTTTCTCATCTCACAGGGATCAATGTCCTTCATTGTTTAATGTCTAGTGTTAGAAAATTGTTTCATGTATTTTGTCCAAATCTTTAGTTATTTCAAGTGGGAGAGTAAATGTGATGCGTGTTAATCTATCTTAGCCAGAATTAAAAGACTGTCTGGGCTTTGCTTGGTCCAGAATTGGTCCAGAGACCTTCTTGCTACCCCTAAGCTCCAGTCACTTCCTCAAGCACTTTGCAGAATCCAGAAGCCTCATATTTGCATCTCACACTTGTGTCAGCAGTATGTAAAGAGGACTTTGCTCTCATTTCCAGATTAACACTGGAAGCCCATGCTATGTAGCTATTTTTAATGAAGGTATATATATTTAAAAATCAGAATTAGAGCCTGGCTTAATATTAAGTTTATAAAATTATAACTCAAAATAAATAGGTTTTGAATTAGATGCTAAGAATGACAGATAATTACCTACTGTTCTTTTTATTTTAAAATCTTTTTTATGTACTGTTTTTCTTACCAGTTCTTAGAGTTGACCTAACACTTGGTATGCCCATGTTGTTCATATATTTTGAGACACTGAGTAAGTTTTTATTAAATCATACTTTCATATGGATGTACCTCATTTTATGCAGTAACCTCTATTCTAAAGCTACATGTAGAGATTAAATGAAAAATATATTGGGGCAGCAGGGGTGTGGAACGGTTTAGTTCTTCAATGCAGTTTGTGGTGACCGAAGATACTTATTTTTGAATGACAAGTAACAACTTCCACTTATTTTTGCCCTCAAGCCCTATTTTTATTCATTGAATAATTAGAAAGGAGGTAACCTCACCCCAATACCCTTGTCTGACTTGGAATGGGAAATTCTGATCATGAGTCAGAAATTAGACTGAACTTTATCATTGGGTGCCATTTAAGAAGTCTACCAAGATAAATAAAAGTTATAAACAAAATTGATTGAATAAGTAATATTTTAACTACCTCAGAAGATTTAAACCCTTAAAAAGGGGCTCACTGACATGTAAATGACATAGGTGCAAAGTAATCAGAGACATTATTTCCTGAATGGCTCTCAAATGTTTTTGGTCTCAGGAACCCTTTTTCCTGATAAAAAATATTATTATTGAGGACTCTAAAGATGTTTTTCCCCTGCCACTTTTATCTATTGGTATTGCTGTATTAGAAATTAAAACAAATAAAATATTTTAAATATGTATTTATGGGGTGCCTGGGTGACTCAGTCAGTTAAATGTCTGCCTTCGGCTCAAAGCATGATCTCAGGATCCTGGAATCGAGCCCACATTGGCTTCCCTGCTCAGTGGGGAGCCTGCTTCTCTCTCCCCCACCCCCACTTGTATTCTCTCTCTCTGTCAAATAAATGAATAAAATATGCATTTTATATATTCATTTGAAAATCATAACTGCATTACAAGCTAATTTATTACTTTATCAAGGACATTCTTTAAAAAAAAGATTTTATTTATACACGAGAAACACACAGAGAGAGGCAGAGGCAGAGGGAAAAGCAAGCTCCATGCAGGGAACCCAGTGCAAGACTCGATCCCAGGACCATGGGATCACGCCCTGAGCTCAACTGCCGAGCCCCCCAGGCATCCCTATAGAGGACATTCTTTTTTTTTATATATAATTTTTATTTATTTATGATAGTCACACAGAGAGAGAGAGAGAGAGGCAGAGAGAGAGGCAGAGACATAGGCAGAGACATAGGCAGAGGGAGAAGCAGGCTCCATGCACCGGGAGCCCGACGTGGGATTCGATCCCGGGTCTCCAGGATCGCGCCCTGGGCCAAAGGCAGGCGCTAAACCGCTGCGCCACCCAGGGATCCCTATAAAGGACATTCTTAAGTGAAGCTGATTTCCTCTTTTTCCTCTGCCTACTTCTCCCTTTTTTCCCTTCCCTTACCTCTCTCCTCTTCCCCCGACCCCTTTTCTCATTCTTATCTTGACCATAAGTGAGTGCATGACAGAGGACCATACCATGACAACTCCTACAATTTGATGGTGCTGCTTGATTCATGCTAAGGTGCCTACAGTTTTCTAGCTATGTCTTCTATATGATTAGTATAAGTGAGAACAGAGGAAAAGGCACATAATGTCTTAGTATTATTTTTAAAATTGTTGATTTCATGGGCTCCTTGAGAGCATTTTAAAGACCTTCAGGGTTTCCCAGGCCACTTCAGAACTACCCCTGGACTACTATTAATAATAGTTTTTACATTCGCACAGTAATAGTGGATGCTGCTAAGGTTTTCTAAATGTTTTGAACCAGTTTTCCCTATTATCCATAGTGCCTAAGAATTCAAATTTCTTTGCATCCTGGCTAACATTTAGTATCACTATCCTGTTTTGGTTTAAGCATTCTGGTACATATGTAGTAGTCTTTTCATTTTCCAGATGACTCACAAAATGGAAAATCTTCTTCCTAAACAGAGCAGTTCTTGCTTTGCACAGTATTGCAGGACTATAAACATAATTGTGTAAGATAAAATTATGCAAAGCTCTATTATTGATCAATGGAGAAAATAACCATTTAACTTTGTTACCTTAATTTTTTGTCAACATATTAAAAAATAACCTCTCTTATTGTGGGTTATAAATGCATAGGGGAATGAAAAAACCTGTAAAACCAAAATTTCTTTCATTCATTGTAATTAAAATATAAGAACTAAGGCATTTTATTTCTAAAAAGCTGCATAAGAATAGTTTGTGCAGTTCTTGCCTTCTCGCTGTCTGGTTTACAATGTGGAACAGAGAGCTTTTCTGCCTTGGCAACTTATCACATGCCTTTATCAGTTTGGATCAGCTTCCAGTAGTTTACCCCTCATGCTTCCAATGTTGTGAGCTATCCCTAAGAGGTCCTTTAATATGAAGTATTTTACTGGACTTACTTCCTCTGGGAGATCTTAATCCTTTGCATCACAACCACTTTCTTCATTTATGTGGATAAATTTGCCTTCACAGAGTTCCTCTGGCTGCATATCTCAGGTCTCTCAGATGGTGGTCATATCTACATTCTCATGATCAGTTATTTCTTCTTTAACTCCATTTACATTAAATTTTAGTTTTATTTTCAGTATGATCACTCTTCCTTTTTTCCTATAACTTTTCTTTTTTTCTGTACTTTCTCTAGTTGACCAATTCCCTCTTTGATTATTAATTTTTTTGTGAAGCATTATCTACATTTGTAACTGGGCTACAAGGAAGCAACACAATTACATGCTTTGCTGTCTGTGTGCAAAAGAGCTAACACATTCATAGTGACCAGCCACTAACAGACTTTGAAAGAAGTGATGTGATTGGTCATGATTCATGACTATTCACAGCCACGACTCTTGGCTAAAGAGCTACCAGTAAAGTTTTCATTTCATGCAATTAGAGTTAATTAACAGTCATTACTGAAATTTGAAGTTGTTGTTGAGTAACTGGTGAAATTACAGATACTAGAACCATGGAAAAAGAGGACTATATTTATTAGTTGCATGGATATACTCTTTTGTAAAGTGTTTACCCCTTTCTTTTGCCCTTTTTTAAATGGCAATTTGTCTTTTTTCTTACTGAAGATATAGGAATTCTTTATTTATTCTGGGAATTAACCTTTTTTAGTTATATATTTCAGATACCTTCTGTGATTTGTCTCTTCAGTACTTTATGGCATTTTTCAATGTAATGTGCCCTGGTTTATCAACTGTTTTCTTTATGGTTAGTGCTTTTTTTAAAATTTTTTAAATTTATTTTATTTTATTTATTCATGATAGGCACACAGTGAGAGAGAGAGAGAGAGGTAGAGACATAGGCAGAAGGAGAAGCAGGCTCCATGCACCGGGAGCCCGACGTGGGATTCGATCCTGGGTCTCCAGGATTGCGCCCTGGGCCAAAGGCAGGCGCCAAACCGCTGCGCCACCCAGGGATCCCTGGTTAGTGCTTTTTATTCTGTGTTTAAGCCATCTTTGCCAAATCCAAGGTCATAAAGGTATTCTCTTATATATCTTTAAAAGCTGTATTGTTACAATGTCTTTCATATTTAAAGTTATAATCACATGGAATTATTTCTATAATGAGATAAGGTAGAGGGCAACATGTACTTTCCCCTCTATGAAGGTCCAGTTGACCCAGACTTTAGAGGTCATCCTATCTTCACTGCTGTGCTATATCACTTTTATAATAAATCACATTCCCATATAAACACAAATATCTTTCTGGTCTATTATGTCCATATTTGTTTATGCTTGTACCAATTCCACACACTTTTAATTATTATACCTTTTTAAGAAGTCTTAGTACCCAGTACAGTATCTCTTTTTTTCATAGTATTTTTGGCTATTTGGGCCCCTTTAATTCCCTGTGAATTTGTGATGCGTGGGTGGCTCAGTGGTTGAATGCCTGCCTTCAGCCCAGGGCGTGATACTGGAGTCCCGGAATCAAGTCCCACATTGGGCTCCCTGCATGGAGCCTGTTTCTCCCTCAACCTATGTCTCTGCCTCTCTCTCTCTCTCTCTCTCTCTCTCTGTCTCATGAATAAATAAATAAAATCTTAAAAAAAAATTCCCTGTGGATTTTAGGATCAACCTATTGATCTAATAAAAAATAAACATACTGGAGTTTTAATTGCATTTGCATTGGATTTATAGATAAATTCTGGGAAAAAGGACATCTTTATGTATGAATATATGTACAGATGCATACACAGTTTTAAAACCAATTCTGTTTTTTCTTCATTTAGTTTTATCTCCTAATTTTTGATATTATTTTGTTTATTGCCGAATATAGTATAGTATAATGTGGAGAATGGACTTTTATTTCAGATAGCAGTTAAGATAGGTAAAGGTGACTTTAAGCCAAAGGAAGATTGAGTTGATCTGGAGTTTGGCTTTAGCTCTGTGAGTACTGACCTGTTTCTCCTTCATCTGTTCTTAGGTAGAATTTTGTATTAGGGAGGAGTTCCCGACTGAATCCAGTGAGCTTCAGAATCCAATTTCTGCTAGTCCTACTCTTTCAGACTGGCAGAAGTTCTCTGGGCTTCTCAGTCCCTCATCAAATGCCTCGAGGGGAAAACCTTGCTTCCTTAGTCTCTGGGATGTTATTCCTCAAGTCTTTGCTGTTTTGATAATTACCCATTACTTAAAAAATTGTGTGTGTGTGTCTTTGTGTGGATGTGTCCAGCTTTCCACAATGTTTCAAGTGGGATAGTTTGTCTGTAACAAGTTAATCTACTTTCACCAAAGGTAGAAATTCTGGCTTCATTCTTTAAAGAGAAACCTAGTCAAAAGCCTACTAGATGGAGTTTGTGAGGCACTAAAAAGCTCTGCTTGCTCAAGGTATCATCCTGGCCAACTTGAGATTCTTTCTATTCTGATTCATGTGTAGTGGAGGGGCACATTTCTCTTGAAGTCTTCAGAGTAGTCTCTTTTTTTGTAATGCTCTTCTTGTTTGATGTCTTAGGTTAGCCTTTGAATCCAATGGGGTGGAATTTGTCGACAGTCCTAAAAGAATTAGTAAAATGAGGATCAGCAGGAAAGGTGAGCAGAACAGAATCCATCTCTGGATCAAAGAGGCCTACCATGAAGGCAGTGAACAAGAGAGGGCAAGCCTAGAACAAGGTCTCAAAGGCAAGGTGTTTGGCTTGGAAACTGTTGAAAGCTAAAGAAAAACTTTACCATTAGGTTTTTGTAAATTAGTTTAGTACTAAAATGGAGTCAGCCCAGAATGGGCTTCAGACATAGCTCCACAACACACCAGCTCCTTACCTTGGGAGACTCTAATTAAGCTCTTTGAGCAGCAGTATCCTTATGTGTAAAATGGTGATAATACCTTTCTTGCAGGTAAGGGAACTAAATGGGAAAATGTATATAAAGCATAGGAGCTATTAGATGCTTATATGTGTTAATTCTCTCTTTTATCAAATTCAGTGGATTCAAAAAAGGAAGCAAAGTGGATCATTTTCCTAGATAGTCCCATGTCTTTGCCAGTATTTCTGTATGGTAACACATTATAAGTAGCAGTAATGCAATTTTGGAAAGAGAGAAGCTATTTTGGTGCTTTAGGAGAGCAATGATTTATTGTAAAAAATACTTCCATTTCCTGATGCTACAAGACTTTCTATGAAATAGATATGGTGAATGATTTCATTTTCTTCTGAAATACAACTGTCGGTGAGGTGGGATGTGGCAAATTCATAGTGCAATACTTGTAAGATTAAATCCAAGATCCTTACATTTATTTCATCTCCTAAAAAGGTACTCTGAAAAGTCAAATGGTATCTGGAATGTTGGGATTTGAAAGAAAATCCAATTTCTTTGATAGTCATATTTTGTCTGAGATCTGCAAGTTGGAGCTTTTTTTTTTTTTTTAGAAAACATTGCTCTGTTTAAAAATTTTCTCATCCCATAGAAAGAATATGTGTATGGTGTACATTTCAATTAAAATATTATTGGAGACATATTAAAATATAAATAAGTATATTCATATGTAACAAGTGAAATAATTTGATTATTAGAAAAATTAGGATTAAGAAGCCTGGGTGGCTCAGTGGTTGGGTGGCTGCCTTCAGCTCAGGTCGTGATCCTAGGATCTGGGATCGAGTCCCACATCAGGCTCTTGCGAGGACCTGCTTCTCCCTCTGCCTGTGTCTCTGCCTGTGTCTCTCTGTGTCTCTCATTAATAAATAAATAAATCTTTAAAAAAAAGAAAAAAGAAAAATTAGGATTGCTTATCTTTTTAAATCTAAATCATAACTCTCCAAGTAAACTCTTATCTGCATAAAACTCTACTCTGTGACATTTTTTTTGGTACATTTATGACTCTTTTAATGAAAGACTTTGTTTATTTAGCTATTTGTAAATTAATGCAGACTTATACTTAATTTGAGCTACAGAAATTAAAAAGGCAAATGAATTATCATATTTATAAATAGTTCTTTGTGATGGGAGGGAATATTTGTTTATATTTTTTTCATAGAAAGTCTTATTGAGCTTTTTGTGTGAACAATTTGAAACTAATTTTTGACCATTGATGAGTAAGAGTGTGTTTTTCTATCCAATCCAAATGACAATAATAAATTTATAAAATTACAAAGAATTTATAAGTGGATAAGCAGACTTTTCAGTACATTCTCTCCTATGTAGGAAGTAGTCCACAAGAAGTCCTATTACTCCTGAAGCCATGCTGGTGAGTAAAGAGTAGAATAAGAAAGGCCAAAGTCTAGATATCTCTTGATGTCCAGAGATCTTTTCTAGAAATGGCCCTCCCAATGGGTTATAGTGTTACATTATTGGTTTCTTGCTGACGAAGACATACACTGCTATTAGATTTCCAAAGGTAGTGTTAAAAGGCATATGAATTTGTGTAACTATTTAATAAAATTTTTCTTAAAAAATTTGGCTTCTTTAAATTCCATTTCTAGAACAACAAAGTATAGTGGAAATGTGGAATAAGACTTTGATCTGATTTTTCAATTCTTCTTTTTCAGTCTATGTGGTTAGACAAAGCAGTTAATTTCCCTGAACTTTGCTTCTTCTCTGAAAGTGAGAGAATTGGTCAAGAACTCCAGATACTCTCTAGGACTCCTTGTAGCTTGCAAATTTCTATGAAAAGAGACACAGTGCAGTCTTCCCTAGCAGAACTCAACCACTCTTTCCAATTTCTTGCTTTTATGCAATCACTAACTCCTAGAGTCTTTCTTCTTCTCCAACCTATAAACATATATACTAACCATTTATTAATTTGTTTCAGCTGTTCAGATTTACTGAGAGACTCTAGATTTGTCACTTATAAGAATGAGGCTTCATTATAAAGTAATAAAAATCTATATTTCACAACCTCCAGGGTGTACATGGCCAAATAAGTGTTGGGTTTAATGCAGTCATCTGGAGGCTACATGTTTCCTCTGCTGAATCTATTATTTCTCAGTCTTGCAACTCCTCTTCTGGAGTTGGCTTTAGGCAGGAAGTTACCCAAGCAACTATATAGCCTCGTCTGATAGAGTATATCTCTGTCTTGACCTCAAATGATGTATTTTGGATTGCTTGTTTGAGATTTTTTTATTGCGCTCACTCCTGAATGACAGTGCTACTCAGAAATCAAGGCCATTGTCACAGGAAGTTTTTCTAGTCTGTCTGAGATTGTTCTTTGCAGATATTAAGTACTACATAAATCTTACTGAAGAGAATGTGCCTGAAGGCTCTGAAAATAATTCAGAGGGAATTCAGAACAATTGCAATTTGAACAATTGCAGCCTCATTGGAATGAATTTATTGTCTTCAAATATAAATAGGACATATATATATTTTCTCACAAATACACACATACCATACCCCTCCTACTGCATGCCGCGTATGAAACTTCATGATTTTCCACATTATGTCACTTGATTCTTGCAATAACTATTTGAAGGGGATAACTTACTGAAACAGGAGGATTTTAGTGTACTTTTGTAGAAAGGAACTTTACATACTTTAGAGCCATACCTAATATATCTGTTCATTTATTGTTCATGAAATTCTCTAGATTAAGAGTAGCTATGGGTTCCCTTAGTATGTTGTATTTCAACCCCACACACAACAGTTACAATAAATAACTCTTGTTCTATAGCTTGAAACCAATTATGATGCAGTTCAATAGAAATTGTCTTATTATTGTGAACTCAATGCAAGGAACCGTTCACCACTACCCATAGGATATCCTATACTGTGAGTTTTTCTTGTTTCGGGGTCTTTTTCTGTTATTGGAGTCAACATTTATTTAGTTTAATAAACTAAATACCGAGGGGTCTGTCAAGCGTGGAGTTGTAGATAAGGTTAGATAAACAACAATGAGGTCTTATTATCTACCTAGCTATGAGATGTTCCTGGTTAATAAATGGCATTCACATCATGACACAAGTGATCTTTATAATCATTTGGGTAAGTGTGGGTCCCACATCCATCCTCTAATTTTTTTTTAAAGATTTTATTTATTTATTCATGAGAGACACAGAGAGAGGCAGAGACACAGGCAGAGGGAGAAGCAGGCTCCCTGCGGGGAGCCCGACATGGGACTAGATCCCAGGTCTCCAGGATCATGCCCCGGGCTGAAGGCGGCATAAAACCACTGGGCCACCGGGGCTGCCCCGGTCCTCTAAATTTTAACTACTTGTAGTAAACACCTTTTAAGATTCAATCAGCCAGTGACACAGTGTTGGTCCTGGGGCCCTCCAGTAGAATCAGTGAGGTTTTAGAGAGGCCACTCCCCAGGCAACAAGTAGAATTCCAGGCCCTTTCGTGCTTCTGATTCACTAATAAATGTTTGCTGCTGATAAATAATTGGGGGGTCACAGTTTAGGTTCGCAGAAGTACAGCTCAAGTAATAATTATTCTTAAATACACGTGCAGAGATTGGCCCAGAATAACTGATGTTTTCTTTAGCATAGAGCCTCCCAAAGTTCAGAAAATCCTCATGCTGGGGAGGGAGAGGGGGAAGAGGGGAGACAACAGAAAAACCTGTCGCCACTTACAAAAGCTTCATTTGGCTTTCAATCAATTGAAGGACTTTGCAGAAGATGGTACTTGTGAAATTGATCTCAATTAAAATCAGCCTGAGTGTGCCCTCTCTCCGCCAGTAGCTCCAAGGGCTGGGAGAGGGGGCTTGCTCTTCCAAAGGAAGAGCCCCAGCACCTGTCTGGACTCTGCTGGCACTTTTCTTTTTTTAATTTTCACCTCGGCCTTTTCTTCCGAGCAGTCTTTGACCTCCGTGACATCCCTAATGAACTCCTTTCATTGTGTGTGCCTCTTCTCCTGCCCATGGTAATGGAAATGCAGTGAAGAACGAATGGCGGTGCTGGGGCCTGTCTTTCACCTCCGCCCCACTCGCCTGCTCGCGGCCCCCAGCTGTCAGGACACTGACATGCTGCTGCAGCGGGATAATTGGGTACTTGAGGAAGATTCATAAGGCAATATGGTGCGGAGCCCCTTGTCCTGCCCTGGGGCTGCGAGGGGCAGCCCCAGGAGGAGAGAAACAGGATGCTCCAATGGGGGCTAGAAATCTGGTCTTGATAAATAATAATCTCTTTATAACAGGACACGATGAAGACTTTTGCTCACGACAAGGCCACAATTCATGCACTGGAGGGAATGATTGTTAAAGATTTCAAGATCGAACTCCATGCAAGGTGCATCAAAGCTGGGTTAGTGAGAGAGGAAGATTCAGAACATCCCATCTAAGAGGAAGCAGTGAGTCTCACATGGAACAGGGTCCTTTCATAGCAGGAAGTTTGTTGTTTTAATCAAAGCAAACCATCTGACAGCTCATTATTAAGAGACAACAAGAAATGACTTTATTAATACAGTGTGGAGTTGGTTCCTCTGCAAATTAAAGTTCTTTGTTCACTTGTGACAGTTTGCTTAGGAGGCATCTGTTAAGGGGTGCCAGGTGGGATAACATTTTAAAAGTGTAATGTGATAACAATTAACCTATAATTCCTTTTTCTAATATTCTCCTCTTTCAGTTTTATTAGATAAATTTATCATGAAAGGTGATGGAGACAAAATCTTTCATGTGATTTCCTTGTGAAGCAGCCCCTCGTGACTGGCATAATCTGTCACAAACTTAATGGCGTTTATTTCCCCTATATTTACGATTTTGCTTATGGAATGTGACAGGTGGTGGTTTGTGGGCCTGTCTGGATTGTGAAAGGCCAAGATTCTTCATCAAACATAAGATTTTAGTGGTAAAAATAATAACCTGGTTGATGTATGCAGTCGGCATCTATTATGTTACCCAATCTGAGATGGAAAATTCAGGTGATGTTCTGTAATATCAGAGCTGTGAGGCAAGATGCTTTCTTCTCTAGTGACATCCTGGGAACTCTGAAATCTTATACTAATAGATAGTCAATAAAAAGTATTCTGATGGTAAGAGATTTACTTTTGATAATATGGAAAATGACTTTCAAAGGCAGACATACGCATCTGCAAATAACAGCCCATAACAGACCAACTTCAGCCCTCTGTCATGTCTGAATTTGAAGGCCACATGACTTGTCTCTTCCAGCCCCGGATGCTTTCCTTCTTACATTTCTACTCCACTGGAAGTCACAGCTAATTTGACCCATGAAATAAATATGAGTCTCTGAGGCATTTGAATAAGGAACCATGTTATATTTGTCCTCCCTAGACAATGAACAGAACCCTGTGGCTTTTTGAATTGACATTTTTTGGTTGGTTAAATATTCTGAGAGAGAAATTTTTCCTTGGCAATATTTTTTTATATTAGATATTTTTAATTAGATCAGTTTTAAATTTCTAGGGTTTTTTTCACCATAAAACCTCTAAGAATCAAAATGCCTGAGTTATTCTTAGGCCAATAGCATACATATGTTCAAATCGTTCTTTATTTTGGGTGATAATTGAGATGCTTCTTGATACCTAGAGAAAACAGAGCAAATGTAATAAGTGGATCAAGACTTAAATATGTAAATACCTAAATGATATTATATTGCTATTTATTACTATTTAAAGTTCTTATCAATAGAAATGAAGACTGTAACTCATTTCTTTCGATTTGCATTGTCTTAAAAGAATAAAGCTATAGGAGTTCTTTCATTTACTTACTCATCCAGTGATTCCTTAGAATCTTCCATGTCCCAGGTTTTATGCTAGCTACCTGTCTACAAAGATAAATAAGACAGGGTCCTCACCCAGAGGACTTCAAGCCAGTAAACACTCAAAACTATAATAAGGGCCAGGGGAGAAGTTTGCAGGGGGCACAACTGGAACATTAAGAGAAGTGGTACAGAGGCGCCTGGGTGGCTCAGTTGGTAAACTGTCCAACTCTTGGTTTTGGCTCAGGTCATGATCTCACGGTTGTGGGATCAAGCTTCACATCAGGCTCCATGCTCAGCGCAGAGTCTGCTTTAGATTCTCTCTCTCCCTCCGTCTCTCCCACTTGTGCTCCCTCTAAAATAAATATATCTTAAAAAAAAAGAGTGGTACAGTGTGTGTGTGTGTGTGTGTGTACTCAGACTTCTTATAATAATTCTCTTCTATATTATAGAAGTAATCCAAAAAAGATTAGAAGAATAGAGACTATTTCTGTTTCCCTTAATTCATCCCTTCCTCATCTTCCAGATCATCTGGAAATTATCAAATTAGTTGGGAGAAACCAGGAGGGGTTTTCCTTATGTACATGCCTACAAACCAGTCTGGTTTCAGATGGGGGTGACTCCCTGCTGACCTGTGGAGAGGCAGGAGGGGCTGGCTGTGAGCAGTCTGTGGTGTCCACTGGGGGAGCTAGCTCTTCCTGAGCTGTTACCCTTACCCTCTCACCCTGCTCTGGGCTCCCCAGTTGCCCACTTGTGTAACTGCTCCTTCTACTCCTTCATATTTTCATCCTTGGCTCCTCCCTTCACCCTTCATTGTGGGCTTGTGCTCCAGGCTCTCTTTTGCTGCTCCTAGATGCTTACCCAACTCAACTAGTTAACTTGGGTGAAATTCTGAATGTCTGTTGCTGGCTCAGCCAGTTTGTCCCAACATTCTTCATCACAAGAGAGCAAATACAGGAAATGACACCACTTGTTCAGGCATCTTGAAGTAAACAGGCCCTTAGGGCCTGAGGTAGTCATCCTGGACAGGGAGGTAGTCACCAGTTGGCCTGGAGCATGATGAGACCAAGTCCGGCACAGTGGTTACCACTGGCACCATGGCTGAGCCCAGCATATAAGCTCCCTCTCTATGACGTTTTGTTGTATTATTAAAAACTTATAATGCCCAAATGCAATAAAGAAGGGTGTTCAGCTCGGCACTTCAGAGCTGTGGAGTTTAACTAGCTTGTACAGAAGTCTGGCTCTGTTGTGTTAATAGAGGGACTTTAGGCAGTATATTTAATTTTTGTGTATCATGGGGTTGTGAGGTGGATTAGATTTAATGTACATAAGTCAATCCATGTGGAATTTCATGCAGCATGCGCTCCATTAAGCAGCCCTGCCATTGTTTGTGAGTAGTAAAAAGGCCACTGCGGCAGATTGGGTAAGAGAAAGATATTTAACATAAGTCCCTTATCTCAAAGCAAATCACCTATGTGCTTTCATATCTCTATGCATAAATGAATATATGTGTAAAAGCACTCTTCTCCTTTCTCCTTTGTTCTCCTAACTCCTTCTTGTCTTTTTAGCTTAACTCAGATGTGATATTTTCTGGAGAAGGTCCGTGCTCTGACTCTATCTACATTCTAGTGGGAGAGGCAGGCCATGAACAGGGACACAAGTCAACCAGATTATTGAGAATCGTGAGCTGATGGAGATAACAGAGGATGCTGTATGGAACTCCTGGGAGGTAATCTGGAGGCTCAGACCTAAAGAAAGATGGTGCCAGGCAGGAGTTTTCAGCAGAGGGATCCACCAGTGCAGAAGCTCAGTGGCGGAAATGGGCTTTGCATGTTTGGGGAACAGAAAGGAGGAAAGAAGGCAGGCATGGCTTAAGAGAAACATGGTAGGGGAGGCAGAGACTGAGGCCAGTTCTTGGATGCTGGAGACCACATGCATGGGAACCTGATTGCTAGCAACCCCTGGTAAAATCCCAGAATCTCATTTACCCAAGTTAGAGATAAACTAACTTTCCAGCCCCATTCATCAGAAACTCGTTTCTTTTGACTTAATGTCCTTCATCATGTAGCAAAATGCCTGACTCAAAAAATATTTCCAGAATATTTGGATGAATGGGTTGAATACTGGATAAACATGGGAAAATTAACTATTGTCTTAAGAAGACACTGGGCTTCTCGTTGCTGACAGGATGCCTTGTCTCTAAAGAGAGCCCTCCTGGCTCCCTTGCCCCACCCACCTGTTCTGTGGTTCTTTGGAGAATTCTTGAATGCCATTTAGCATTGAATGAAATGACTTTTTTCTCCCTCTCTCGCTAATTATAATCATACAAGCAATGTACTAAACAGTTGGGGGTGAAAGAAATTCTGATGATGTTAAAAATGCAAATAGTTTTCACACCAGATTAATTCATTTAACTAACAGTCCTGATCTTTAAACATTAAATGTTTGAGTGTGAAACGTTTTACTCACTGGGGAGATAATCCACGTGAGTCTGGTCTGAAGCCCATTCCTCTGTCAGGAGTGATTTTAAGATAAACAGGATGCACATTGTTAGCTTGTTATTAACTAAGAAGTTGTAAGTTCTTTAAAACATTTCAGAATGTGATTTACATGATTCAAGATTAGCAGGCCTGGGGTAGTCTGGGGCTGTTTGAGGTCAGCAGAAGCCAAGTCATACAAGGATCTGAACGGATGTTTGTGTTATCTGTGTGTTTGACTAATATTTGAATTAAATGTTTTATATTTAATCAAAGCAAGACTGAAATTTGTTATTACTGCTGATATGCAGTACTAATTACAGGAAATAACCAGCCCTTCCATGTTCAGTGCCAAATGCTGATGGTGGAGCAATCTATTCTCTGGAGGGGGAAATCATAGGTCTTAGATCTGAAAGAGTATTTCATTCACTTGTTTTTGGCTATTTTAAATCCAGAGTCTCTTTTGATTAAAAAACAAAATAAAACAAAAACCTTTGGTTTGATTTTCTTTAATCTCCAATTTCTTTAGTTTGTATCATTAAAACAATAAGATTTTTTTTCCAGAGATGGGATGATATTATAATGATATATGTGATTTTTCAAACTATGCATGTGCCCCATCTGATCCTGCATTATTATCCTGGTTGAGAATCATTGTTCTCTTTAGACATGAGAGAACTGAGCCTTCATGTAATTAGGTCTTGAGATTAAGCTTGATCACAGACTTCTTCTATGGTAAAGTAAGTACATGGTTGGAATTCTTTCCTTGTGGGTCTTGCAAAAATGCCAGAGGAGTCTAGAAATCCAAATTCAGATTTTTCAGGTATTGTGGTATATTTGTGCTGTCCCCATGGTGTAAACCACTATGTTGGGTAGATCACTCCATGTGAGCTAGCATCATGACTCCACATTTTCCTCTGCATCTCAAGCACATGGAATTTACTTGTATAGCAGCAAATGTCTAGACCTAAGTGATCACTCTGCTAAACGTAATGGTCTCTGGCAATAACAGATAGTGTGCATTAGAAGTGTGTACCATATTCTTTTATAAAAATGCCATAGTTTTAACCCTATGATTTCACAGCGTAAAGAACAACTGGCATATTTTTAAAAACAATATTATTAAGGAAGGTAATGGCAAATGTGATCTGCTGGTGGGAAATTGAAATCACAGATTAAATTACATTCCTGGCTAATAAATTCACAAGAAGAACAGACCAGAGCAAGTGCCAGCAGAACACAGCCCTAGGACATTAAATAAAGGTTATCTGATTGAAGGAGGTGGATGGAAGCAGAGTCTTGTTAATGGGCCTGGTTATAATTATTTCTGGCTGGTGAAAAAGATCCCCTGAATCTTCCACGTTCAGCTAAACCCAATGAGCTGGTTCCTTCCTGTAAGCTTCACTGAAACTGGTTTCCGGGGCCTCTTCATGGGAAGGTAGAGGTAGGATAACAATAACATTTATTGTTACAATAAACATTAAACCACTATTCAAGGAGTCTCAGACACTGATCTCAACACCTTCATTAAAGGGCAGGATAAAAATAATTAGACATTTATAAGTGCTGTACATATTTGTAAGTGCTTATACAAGCATAATATATAATAGATTCAAAATTACATATGAGCATGTATATACACATATAAAACACATAATTATATAGAAGATATAAAATAACTGGATTATGTATTAAAACAGAAGCGTTCATTTTAATTTTGATCACTTGCTACCGTCATTTTTAGATAATCAAATTAAGGTAAAACTGGAAACGCTTACTGAACCCCAACTGATATATCTTAGCTCAACTGGCTTTGAATAAAATAGAACTTGAGGGTTAGAAAATAGAAGCTTCTCTATAAGATGAATAGAGGAAAAATACACATGGAAATAAATGTAAGAAATCTCTAGAAAAGTCTGTTGATTTTTAAAATTTTGGTCAGACTTGTGGAACTTGAGTAAAGAATCGGTGAAAGGAAGGACTGCTTGGTAAGATTAAGTTACGCAAAAATTTGAAACTATAGATGGGAAGCTAGGAGCATTTGGGGAGGTTGTTGAGATTCAAGCGTGATCAGGGTAATAGATAAGGAGTGACATATGTTTGAACTAATTTATAGAGGAGATGCAGTAGAAGCATTTGGTGATAAAAGATTTTCTACAGAATTAGGGATGAGGCACACTAATGAAAATTATGGTATGTGAAGGTTATTGCTGAGAGGTATTGAGGTTAAGAAAAAAGAATTGACAAGCTAGAGAATTTAGACATGTGTGTATCAATGTTAAGGAAAAATCCAGCATTTTGTGGCTGGATGCTTAATGTTTAGTATTACAAGTTCAGTTGGATACAAACTCTCTTGCTGATTGTGCTGAGCACCCTTCATTTTATTTTGTTGAGTGGCCTTGTTGATGATGGACTAGTAGACTTGCTTACCTCCGACCTTTTGAGGGTTAGAAGCATTTTATACTCTAGGTGTGTGTTTGCCCACGCATGCATATGTGTGTGTTTCCCAGAGAATCTTCATCTACATATGGACTTCTCTCTTTCCCTTCTTGAATTCAGTTTGATTACTGGGTCCTAGAGAGAGCCTGATCCTTTGGACTGAGTGGCCAGAAATCGAGGATAGGGAACTCAGAAAGGACTTTAGAGGAGCTTTGGTCCTCTGAGATTTAGATTTCTACTCAGAGTGTGTTACAGTAGCTTGTTTGTTGATTCACTTGTACTTTGAATATTTAATCTTAGACTTGGTTTTGAGAAACTGCACTTCAGTTCTTTTGATTGTCTGTAGAGGTAAAACAGTGCCCTATTATTACAGATATGAAGACACATTTCCACACACAAGCACACTTTTATCAAGCAAAACCTCTGAGCACAGAGAACCTTAGTTTACACATTGTCTCATTATTCTGACCTCCTTTTATTTGTTTTATTTGGAAGATGTGAGAAGGCAAGAGATTTGAGCTACCAAGTCCAAGTCATGATCTCCTTTTTCTCAGAGACCAGAAAACATGGCCAAGCAAATGGTTTAAGTGGCACAATTCAGAGATACTGTTGAAGAATAAAAGATGGTTCTTTTATAGTAGCTAAGAGGGGATGAAAAGAAAATGTTTCCACACCGAAGACAGGAATGTAAGCATGTTCCAAGGGAACATACCCATCCTTATCATGATGAGGTTGAGGTAGGGAGCATCATGTAGGCAGTGCTATTGTGAAAGGATATAAATTCCCTCTGAAAATCCAATACCTGAGAACATACCTGAGTATATATGGAAATTCTACTTTATATTCAACTTTTCAGCAACAGCTTCATTTTAATATTTTGCAAGAGGAATCATGAGATAGCAGAGGCTCTCACCTACAAAAAAAGAGGCACAGAGAAACTGAACATTTAATTTTCTGGAAAAAAATCCCGATTAGTAATTATCGTCCAAACCCTTCTCATTTTATTAGGCATGACTCCATTAAATTATGTTCTTCATTCATCATCTCTTTAATGAAAAAATTACATTTAAATACTCATGTCAAATAGAAACTGAAGCAAAATAGATTGGACTACTCTAGTAATCCCGGAAGAGAAATTTAAATTCTATAGTTAATTTCTAGGCAATTACAAATTATATTTCCAATGCAAATCAGAATATGGGCTGTGACAAGTTATGGGGCTATGGGGTGAGGAAGGTTGGAAGAATATATTGTTTTCCTGGGTGATGGTGCCCTTGGAAAAAAGTTAACCAGATCCCTTCAAGCTTGACAATGATCCAGTATCAAAAGACACAAGGCCTATAATTTCAAATGGCAGCCAACAGACAGAGAGAGAGAGGGAGGCCTTGTGTGTTTAAAAAAATATATAGAGAGAGATGAAATAGAAATTTCCAGGAGTACTTAAAGAAAGTGGTAGTCCATGTTGTGATAGGTCAATGGAATTGTCCATGGACAAGAAGTCAAAGGTGGTTGGTTGAAGCTGTCCTGTACCTCCTTGGAGATGAGCTGATAAAACTCCAGTCACTTCCCTGAATCAATGTCACCCGTCTTGTTGAGATAGCACATAAGTTAAATGAAATTGTTATCCCCACAAGGCTACCAGCACAAAACACCACATTTTGTCAACAGTAAGTATGGCTGTTGGCACTGAGAAAGTGGGATGAGGATTGTGAGCAGTGATTTAAGAGAGGAAGATTGGAACACGTGTGTATAAAAAATGTTAGAATTCTTCCCACTAGACCAATTGAGGTGAACCTTGTAAGCCAGAAGAAGAAAACTGCAGTAGAAACCAGCTATCTTTGCTGCCCAGTGAAATATGTTTTAATATTTGGAACACCCTTCTCATTTTTCTTCTTCATTCCCCTTGAAGGTTAACAAACATATGATATGCACTGTCTCAGTACAGAATTCATCAACGTCCTCCATGAATGCATATAGAACTAATGCAGCAATCCTAAAGTTAACTGTATACTTTATAGTGCCACATTTACACATCTCAAAGAATTATCATCAACTCCTTCCTTCAATATTAAAGAATGTGCTAGAAATTTTTTGATGCATCTATCCACTTAACTAGTCCTTTAATTTAGACTAGCATATTGTTTTTAGATTATGTAAGTGAAGTCTTTTTAGAGATATAAACTTAAAATTTTTGGTGTGTTTCTAAAAGCTTAAAGAAAAATCCATTAGGAAATAGTAGGAGAATTCAACTGAGTCTTCTCATGTGTTACTAGCATTTTGCATTCCAAATAGAAAATATGCCAAGGTGCATTGTGTATTAATCAATCAAAATGCAAAAGTAACAGCAAAATTCACCATAACAACCGAGAATATTTCTCAGGGGAGCTTTCATTGAATTGCCTGGGTTTTGACATAGAGTAACCCAGCTGTCCAGCTATTGATTTGGGCATAATTATCTGCTGCTTAGTAATTATTTACATATGCATTGGAATTGTGTCACTGTGCTTTTTCAGTAGGATTGGGAGAAATGGTGAAAATATATTACTGTTTGAGGGCAACACTATGGTTTCCAAAGATAAGAACCCATTGTTAGGCCATTTAGTGGGCTGAATTTTTTACTGCATATAATCTTACCCAGAAATGCATGGAAGATTGCTTCTGGATATTTGTTTCTGGATTTTATTTTTTCCATAGCTATGTATCATATTCCTTCGTACACCTGAACTTGAAGCTATTTGCTAGGTTTGAATGCGTTAAAACACGTGGGCCTGTACACCCATACTTCCTTGACAAGTTTTACATTATAAGAAATTTTTATTATATGATAATAGGTGTGACTTGGACCAATGACGCTTCACTTTAGACAAATCTTCATGGAAGAAAGGGAGGAGAACAACATCAAGTTCATTGTCCCTAAACATAGGCTAAAATTAAGATTTTCAATATGAGTAACTCATTGGGACAAGGCTAAAGGATGGCTTTCTCTGACTTTCCATACCCCTGAGGATGACCCCACAGTTGGGACTGAGAGAGGTCTACACAATTTATTGATGTTAAGGTATGTGTTCAATCAGCCTTTCACTTTGTCCAAATCAACTTCTGATAGATATGGAAACATTTGATTGTGTACAAATTTCACTTTAAAGCCAGCTTCAGCCAGAAACCTTGTGGCTAATGTTGCATCACTTGAGAAATACAAGTTTTACTCATTAAAGAGGTGTTATTCACATATCTATGATGCTAACAATCATTTTCCAGTGATTATATATTGGTAAGGATATTGCAGATGTCTTCTGATTTGCTTTTAAATGACCAAAACACTTAGAAAGATGTTGTTTCAGCTAATTTTGACGTTTTAATTCAGAATCAAACTTTTTAAAGAGTTGATGTTTGACTTCATTTTCATGACTGAAGTAATTAAAGTTTTCTGTGAATATGCCATTTTGTTTTGACCATGTTTACAAAATTTGTAACAGTAACATCCTGCTGAAGGTGAACATGAACAAAATATGCAAAAATATATAATAGGCTTTAAAAAAATAAATTGAGAAAAAACTGGGTATTTTTGGAGGTCCCTGAAACTCTTCCCACAGTTGTTCTTGAATAATAGGAAGAGAGATGAAGATTTCCTTCAGACCAGCCTAATCTAAATATGGAACTCCCTCAGCTTCCTTCTGGCTCTACCTATCTCTTTGCTCTTGTTTAATGGAAATCCTTTCATTATCTAGTTAATATAGACATTTACTCAGCTTTATATCATTCATCTTTTCAACTTGTTTGCATTAGTGGTGTTCATCAGTAATTGAAAGCTCCTAGATGACAAGGTTAAGTTCTCTTACATTCTGCTTCTAAGGTGCTTATTATCATCCCATGTTAAGTAGATAATGAATAGAAGCATTTAAGGTGCCTTTGTTTACATTTCTCCTTAATTCTGGCAGAAAAATATTTTCAGTATTGCTTCATCAGATGACGCACTTTCATACCAGTGGTGAGGCCAGGGATGGGCCAGGGGGCAAGATATGACATAGGGTGGGGTCAGGGCTGGAGAGCTATTTCAGGTGGTGGATTAAGAGCTTACTGTCTGGAATCAGACAGACTCCAGAGGATATTCACCTCACAATTTACTCCCTTTCTGGCCTCAGACTTTCTAAGCCCAAATTTCCTCAGCTGTAAAATGGGAATATAATAGAATAGAATACCTATGGCTGAATTGTGTCCCCTACAAAATTCGTATGTTGTAGTCCTAAGCCTAGTACCCCAGAACATGACTGTATTTGGAGACAGGGTCTTTATAGAGGAGCTTAAGTTAAAAAAAGACATTAGGATGGACTCTCATCAATAGGAATGACCTTAGAAGATGAGGAAATTTAGACTCTGACATGGACAAGGGGAAGACACAGGGAGAAGATGGCCAATACAAGCCAAAGAGAAAGGCCTGAAACAGATCCTATCCTCATAGCCCTTGGAAGGAATCAAGCCCTGATCTGGGACTCTTCGCCTCCAGAACTGTGAGAAAATTCACACTGGACAGCCCCAGTGAAAACAAATTGAAAAGATAAATGATAAATAACTTCTGTTTTAAGCCATCCAGTCTGTCATACTGTTAGAGTAGTCCCAGCAGCAACCTACTTCATAGCATTGTTGCAACTGGGTGGGATCCTATTTATAAAGCACTTCTCACAGGAAATGATGTGTGATAGCTAATTGGCAAATGGTAGCCTAATAAAATGGTCAGAGGCAAGAAAAAGAGAACAAAAGTAGAAACTCTTTTATAAATATATTTGCATTCTTAAGGCCTATGGGGGCATGGAGGTGGAGTCGGAAGAAAATACAGGGAAGTTTCTTTTTGTTTAAATTAGGTTTCAATGCAAACACGTGAGTATTATGGATCGACTGTATTCAATTGTGTTTTCCTTTGTGGTTGTCCTCTGAGATGATAAATGAGCCCAAATATTAACAAACGAGCCTCACAGGAGGATTTATGATCTTGAACCATAGAGTTCAGATGGTGTCTGCGTGTTGAATGCTTGGTAAAAATATGTAAGTAGTGGTGTCCCAATCTATCTAGTTTCACTGGATTGGTTTCACACTTCATTGCTCTCTGGCAAAGAAATACCATGAGCCCAAATAATTTTTAAAATTGCCAGTGTTAAAATGATGCCCCCTGCTATCCACTTATGCTTCTCGGAATAATAGCGGTTACTGTACTTATGTGGATGTAAGAGCACATTTTTAAACATCAGTTCTACATGCCAAGCAATGCCTTTTCCCCATTAACTCAAAGAAAACGTTCTTTTATTTGCAAGTTATTTTTTAAATTAAGTATAAAATTCTTTATTTTTTTTTACATCCAAAGAGCAATTCCTTCTAATTTGAAGTTTCATAAAATTATAATTTAGAGTAATTGCTTCTAAAATGACTGACTTTCTCATAAGAGTGTCAGGGTTGGCGCATTTCTTAAGACATTAGAATTCTTTGAGCACTTTGCCCTTCAACTACATTGATGCGGCATGTTTTATTAAACGCTAATAGGTCTTCCCAAGTCCTCGCAGGAGTCACTAGGGAAGGTCATTTAAGTGGGAAGGTTATATTTTGTGAAACATTCTTTCCCTTCACACACTCACAGTGCACAGTCATACCTATAATAGAATAGATTCTTGAGAAGTCTAGTCGAGTCTGTTGTTACACGTGCTTTGTTTGTTGTGAGGGTGGTTCTGTCAGGGAGGCTCTCTCTTGGCACAGAAATGAGCCATCGGTCACCATCTAGGAGGGTAGCTGGCTCCACAGCACTCAACAGCTGGACCAGAACTCTAGCTTCAATACTGTGAGTCACAAAAGAAAATATAGCCATGCTACTGGCAACTGCACATGCTTATAAATAGCACCCAGCAAGGTGAGAAAGGTGGCAAGCCCATTTGACTAGCTAGACACTTCACAGAAGTTCCCAAGCGCTGTTCTTCATTTAAAGAAGGGATAATAAAAAATTCTAATGACTCTGGGTCCGGCTGCCGTCATATTTTCCCTGGAGTACTTCAAAGGCCTCCTGTCAGGCCTCATTTTCTTGAGTAATCCCTGTATGTCACCCACCATCTTTCTCAAACGCAAAGTGTATCCTGTCTCTTCTCCACTCAAAACCCTGCAGTCACCCCTAGTTGCCCTCTGGGTAGAGTTTCAATTCTGCAACGAGGTCTAGAGAGTACTTCAAGATCTAACTTCTGCCTACTTCCTGCAACATTTTTGTACCTTGCCTCTAGCCGGACAGAACTACTGGCAGTTCTGGGCTTTCTCTGGCTTGTGGGCCTTTGCACATGATGCTCTCCTCACATACCAGCTCTGTTATCCACGTGTCATCACTGACTGCTGGCCCCCAGGTCACTCTAAGTTTTGCTCTGGGACTGGATTAAATATGCCTTCCAATTACTTGCCCCTCTCCTTAACCCCTAACCACCCACCCATGTACTTATTGTAGTAAAAGTACTAATTACTTGACTTCTCTACTGGTCCTAAGTATTTGAAGGCAGGAGCAGAGGGAGGAAGGAAAGGAACAAGGGAAGGACAGGATACAAGCAGCAATGGAAAGTCCTGCAAGAGGGTAGGGGTTATAGGGAGAAGGGGCCTGGCATTAATAGAGAGCTTACTATTTATCCTACCAGTTTCTTTCATTAAATCTTCACGATGACTCTTTGAAGCAGGAATTATCATCTGTAATTACAGACAAGGAACACTGTCCTCCCGAGGGCTCAGCTCCCCGTCAGAGGTCTCACAGCTAGTAGGCAGTAGGGTAGGGATCTGAATGTAGATCTGCTTCATCCTCAAATCTGAGCTCCTCCCCTAGCCCTGTGCTCCCATTTGCATTCCCCTTTTGCATTTCCCAGCCACGTCTGGAACACACAGAGCAAGATGTCATGCGATCACCTTGCGTACTCACCACAGTCTTGATCAAGGCAGGCAAGTCTAATTCTCAGCAGCTGCTCATTACCCAAGACTTCCTGTGCTTTAGGCTGAAATAGAAATAAGCTCAAAACAAACCTACTGGCCTATTTTTGTTAATCACTCTAAACTAGTGGCTGTAGCAGAGCTGATTCATTTAATTAAGGGTGTAGGAAATATTGCAGAAAGCGAAGGAAAGGCTAGGGATACTAAATTAAACTTTTTGGAAAAATGGCAGGTTGCGTTCTTCAAAGGGGTCATTGCCAGATTCATGATCAGACTGTGATGAATTTCAGCCAAATTATTAACTTGGTGGTATCCAGAAACCAGGAAATATGTTTGAGCTTTGAGTCCCTTGCATCATGGAGTGTCTTGTGCATAATTACACTTAATTAGCTGCTCTGATGACATCAGTTACAGTGTCATAAGTCATGAGTGGCTAATTGCTTGAGAATCAAAAGCTCTATTTAAATAAACACCGGGGGCTCACTCTGAGTTCTGCACCAACCATCTTTTAAGCTGACAAGACATATCTTTGGTACCTGGGGGCAAAGAAACGAGCATTTTCATGCAGAAATTCAAGACACATTACTGGAGCAGGGAGGACACATTTTTGAAAGCTTCTCTCATCAGTTATTATGAACTTTAAGAATTTTCAAAATCCTGGTTATTAAAGTGCACAATACTATTTCATGGCCATTTTATCTAACTAAAGCATAATACTATCTTATGTATCTTATATCTTCTAAGTGTACTTTGATTTCAACTGGAAGGTTTCTGCAAGCAACTTAATTGTATTTTGAAAGCAATTCTGGGATGTTAGCTTTACAAAGTTAACCTCCCACTTCTGCTCCAACACCCACACATGCTAGCATCAAAGAGATACAGGAAAACAACTGACTAATTCTGTTTGGAGATAATGCTTGTGTCCTAGACTTTTAAACAAGGAATGTGAAAGGGATTCACATCCAATTTTTTTTTTCATTTTACACGTGAGAAACAGCTTAGAGACAAAGTAATTCACCCAAAAACCCCTATCTCAATTTTATTTCTATTCTACCCTACTCATAGGAATAGGTTAGAACGATTTGTTGATTCCCATAGATGACTGTATCTCACTTGTATAAACTGTTATTCTGACTACCAGGAATGCTAGGTATCTGTTTCAAAGTTAAGCCATAAATTGATATAAAAAATGAAACCTGGGGCACACAGGTGGCTCAGTTGGTTAGAAGTTTGACTCTTGATTTCAGCTCAGGTCATGATGTCAGGGTTGTAAGATGGAGTCATATCTCTGGGCTCTGCACTGAGTGTGGAGCCTGCTTGGAATTGGAAGTCTGTCTCTCTCCCTCTGCCTACCCCCCCCCCCCCCGCTACCCTGCACCTGAGCATGTGCACATACACTCTCTCTCTAAACAAAAGAAAAACACAAAAAACACACCAAAGTTCAGACCACTTGGTTCATGATCTAGAGCTTGTAACACCCAGGACGTTGCCATTTTATAGAAAACATGTTTGCATTTGATAGGTCTTTTTTCATAATACATGTTCATTGACTACATTTTGCAGACCCTCTGCTGTTGTTGGTCTTTTGGAGAAGTTATAGTCTCTCTTGATATGAGAAAAGTTTAGTATTTAAAAATTATCCTATATTCAAAGAAAAATAAGGGGATAGCCTTCTGTCAGTGAGGACTCCTGCACAAGCCCACAGAAGCAGGAAGTAGTTAAATAGTGGAAGAAATAACAAAGCAGCTGTGATCCAAGACCTTTGGGCAAAACTGAGGTCCAGGAGTATTTGAGTGTTTGGTGACTTGCTGAAGGTTACCTAGAGTATTGGGTAGTGGCTGAACCAGTGTATCACCCAAATTCAATGCTACTTTCACATCCTTCTCAGCCAAACTAGTGTTTATGACAGATCGAAAGGCAAAAAAGTGAGCTAGAGCTCTCTCTCCTCACTTCCTTCTTCACATTCCTTCCACCTTCTGAATTATTCAGAAATATTTATTGAAATACCTTGAGAATCCCTTCCTTTTTAATCCGGGACTTTGAGATCTAAGAAATGATCTTCTATAACTACAGAGTGAGTTAACAGTTTTGTCTTTCAAAACAAAAGCCTGTATTTTTACTTTTGTGCATTGGTAGAACTTAACTGACTCCACTTAACACTAAAAGAAGATAGCACTAAAATAAGCTGAATAGCATAGGCATTAAGTGGCTCTGAGCAGGGCGAGTCTCCATGACCCACTGAGATGGCACTGAAGTTCAGTGAAAGCAGCACATAGCGCCCCTCCTACTTGATTAGGAGCCGGATGACAGATACAGAAGTCAGATAGAAAGTGGACTTAAATGTCTGCTTTGTTACTGCTGAAAGGAAAAGTGAAGGACATGAACTAGCTCTCCAGTGACATTGGGCTTCCCCATAGACTTTCTGACTTAGCCTGTGGCATGGAGGGATTTGGAAGAAAACCACACTGCAGCAGGGTATCCCAAAGAAAGTGCCAGGCAGGACTGGGGGGAAAGTAGCCAGCCGCTTCCCTCCTGATTCCCAATCAGCTAAGTTCCTCTTTCTTCCCTTGAAAGAGTAAGTGAGGAGAGAGAGAGAGAGAAAGAGAGGCCAGGAGTGTTGACTAATTGAGGTCCCTCTGCAATGGAGCAGAGGAGGAAGACAATGACTATTTCTTCCAAACATGTTCTGGTGGCTATAAACCATTAGAAAAAACACTTTTCCTACAATTAAAAAGGAAATTAAAGATTTTTAAAGTGACATCTATCCATTTTAAAGATGTATAATTGTTCACTGTTTAAGACAAAAGTTACATACTTTGAGCTAGTGGTTCTTGAGTTAAGTGTGCTCTGGGATCACTTGGGAAGTCCGTTATAATGCAGATTTTGGGGCTCCATTCTTGGAGATTCACTGGGATGCACAAAAAAACAGGAATTACTCAGGTGGTCTTATAGGCACACTTTGAATAAGATTACCTACATATGTCCTTTTCCATATCCACCTAGTACTGAATTCTTTTAGTATTGTGGATCATTATTTATATTTCAAGTTTCCTTTTCAAGCTGATGATCATTTACCAAATCACTATTATTAATTTATATTTTTCTTCTTTTGTGTTCATAAAACTAAAATCCTGGATACACGAAACTATAAATAATTATCTGCCCAGCATGAGACTACAACAGGGAGGAAGAGTTTTACATTTTTTTTCCTACACTGGTATATTTTAACAGTTTTTATGGTAAGCTTACATTTCTCTTATATTAAGCCAAACACTTATTGATTCTACCATTTAAAAAGGGGGGGGGGAGAACAGAAGGAAAAAGAAGGGAAAAAAGTCAAATGTTGAGGTTTTCAAGGAAAAGGGAAAAAAGGAAAAATTTCAATAAAAATTTCTCTTTTTATTGAACTTAACTTGAATCTTAGTCTCACCTATTTCTAGGACACATCTTCCTATTGCCAAAGTGATGGACTTGTGACGAGCTATTTCCAATTCTGCCTCCCTACAACATCTCTCTGTTGTATTTTAAAAGGCAAACCATATTATATCTTTTTTTTTTTTTTTTTTACCTAAAACATTCATGATTTCCATTGTTCTTACACGAAAATCCAAACTTCTCATCTTGGCATGTAAGGCCCTTTATGACACAGCCCTGCTCCCTGACTTATCTCTCACATCTTTATGTCCTCCTAGCCTACTACAGGACCTGGCACAAAGGAAATGCTCTACTAAGACTGTCAAAGAATAAGTGAATGAATATGCCTTCTAGAGAAACTGAAATGAATGTTTGATTGAATCTCCTTCCAAAACCTACAAGCGATCTTTCCCACAGGTGCTTATGACATTTCCCAGGTTTTATGCCCCCCTAGTTGGACAGTTCTGATATCTTCCAGCTAAGTTCTCTGATGTTGAGGTGAAGTGGCTGAGTTTACATAAAGCAAAGGAGATGAATGCCCTCTGGTCAAGACTCAAATTCTACCTTTCTAACAGACTCATTGGTTTTCCAATGTTTTTGTTTGTTTATCTTTTTTAAGATTTTATTTATTTATTCATGAGAGACACAGAGAGAGAGAGAGGGAGAGAGAGACACAGAGACACAGAGACACAGGCAGAGGGAGAAGACAGGCTCCATGCAGGGAGCCCGACGTGAGACTCTATAAGGGTCTCCAGGATCACACCCTGGGCTGCAGGAGGCGCTAATCCGCTGCGCCACCAGGGCTGCCAATGTTTTTTGTTTTTTTGGTCACCAATCACTCTGACAGAACATTTATCCCTTCTTCTTCAGCTCCCCCCCCCATTCTGATTTGCACCTCCCAAATATCATTCGTCCTCGGTGATTAAAAAGATGAGCAAAAGTCTTTTCATATGCCACCTACAAGAAATTGACTTTGTTTCCTTTTTATTAACTGTTTGAAAATATTCTATAATAATGATTGTCATTTTTGAAATAGTATCTGAAGTAAACAAACAAACAAAAAAAACCTTACTGCTTCAAGAACCATTTGTGGTGGAGTTCACAAGAGACATCTCCCCTTTTTGCCAAGTATTGGCTTTGATCCTATAACAAAATTACTCTCAAGAAGTAGATTGCTTACTATATGAGGTGAATTAATTTTTACAGTGATGGAAATCAACTCTTACAGGGCACCAGGGTATCATTTAGGACCTTGGAAGAGGTAATTTTCTGAAGAGTGCTTTATGTATTGTATACTATGTTGAGCATGGAAGGGAAAGGGCCGTGACTGCCACACTCCCCCACTGAGTGTGCAGGGAGAAACTGTCAGAATCAGGCATTGCATACAAAGCCTGGGGGTGTCTCTTAAGTCTGCTCTACAGTAAAAGAAATTTTTTCCCCATGATTCTCTTGCCTGCTGAGCTAAATGCAAAAAAAGTTAGGGGAAGGAACAGGAAGGCCCCCAAAGCATGTCCTTCGCAGGCACCTCTGATGAATGCTGTCTCTCTACCACCTCATGAATTTTTTTTTTTTTAATTTTTATTTACTTATGATAGTTACAGAGAGAGAGAGAGAGAGAGAGGCAGAGACACAGGCAGAGGGAGAAGCAGGCTCCATGCACCGGGAGCCCGATGTGGGATTCGATCCTCGGTCTCCAGGATCACGCCCTGGGCCAAAGGCAGGCGCCAAACCGCTGCGCCACCCAGGGATCCCACCTCATGAATTTTTATTCCAAGGTTAAGCAATTCTCACAATGTACTGAAGTAGAAAAATAATAGAGCTCTGTTAGTTTGAGCAAAGGCAAAGTAGGCCCAGAGATATATAGAAACCTCAAGGAATTGATGGTTTAACCAGCTTTAGTAGTAGTGTTGTTGCCAGAAGGTATAACCTTGATGTGAAGTTTTTAGAAGTGTCCTTTTCTCTTCTTTCAATTACAGAAAGGACGATGGTTAGTTTACCTGGATCACAGAGAACACTGGAGAAGTAGGTTCATCTACAGCAGAAAGCTGGGAGTAGGCCTGGCTTCTCTTTGATTCTGACCCCTGTGGTATTCTGTTTTCTGCACTTCCCAACGGTGACATAGCTCAGAGGGCAGTCAGCCTTTAGCGCAGGGCAGCTTCAGTGAAGGAAGAGTGGTAAGAAGGTGGAGGCAGGCCATCTATAGAGGCAAGAGAGTCTTGCTCAACACCCTAAGTCCTCTTGTGGAAAGAGCAAGCTGGAGTTCCACCACCTGTATCTGAGCAGATGGTCGGGGGGGGGGGGCGGGTGTCACATGCTGCCTAGAGTCAGCATCACAAGCCAGTGGTAGAGAGAGGTCATTGGTGTCAAAGGATGTTCTGAAAACTAGGCCAGAGAGTCAGATAGTTGACATTGGGGGGGGGGGGGCAGGGAGCCACATCACAATCTAGAGTGGGAAAACAGGTATCAGAATATCTGGACCTCAAGGCAGCTCAAACAAATTTTATAGACAGGGTTTCATTTGTTTGCTTGTTTGTTTTTCCTATTTGGGCTGTTTTTATTGAACTGTGGATTTTTTTTTTTCCTGGAATGCCCATTTTAAAGGTGGTGGTATTGAATGTAGAACATTTAGAAAAGATATCTGATCCATTCTGTTGAGGGCATGTGGTTCTGGGACTCCGGAGAAACCATAGGCTGAGCAGAAATTCAAGCCTCATCACTTCCTTTGTTGGGCAGTTCATGGTAGCTGAGTTTTTGTTTAATGCATTTCTTCATGCTTGTGATCTCTTAAAGAATCATGACTATCATAGAACTGCCTCCTATTATCTACAACCATACCTCTAGATTTCTATACATCTTTTGTTAACTCACCTCAGCAATTATCAGAATTTCTTACAGTATTCACTATGGTCCCTCTTATGGGAGAAGAGCATAAACAAGGAGCCTAGTGGTATTCTCGGGCAAAGGTGAAGACCATTTGTTTTATCATACAAATATTCTAATTCTAATTTGCATTATAACTCATGATGTAACTACATTTATTTACAAAAAAAAATGTTTTCTCAAAAAGTACTTGAGGGAAATGAATGATCCAGAAAGATGCTTCATGCTTATCCTAGTGCTCGAACTCTCAGCCGACTTTGCACACCTGGGAATGTATCTGCAGGTCTGAGAAGCAGGGATATGCATATAGTCTGTGTTCCCTGACCATGTTGCATTTCCATCTTATTTGGCACAGGTTTAAATAAAGGAATGCAAGATTGCAACGAATATATAAGGAAACGAGTATTTAGTACAGATTCTGGAGTTCCTGATCCTTATCTATCTAGATGAAAGAAGGAAATATCAATGATACCAATGGAGATTTATTTTTTTAAAAGATTTGTTTATTCATAAGAGACACAAAGAGAGAGGCAGAGACCTAGGCAGAGGAGAAGCAGGCTCCCTCCGGGGAGCCTGATATGGAACGTGATCCCAGGACCCCAGGATCACAACCTGAGCCAAAGGCAGATGCTCAACCACTGAGCCACCCAGATGCCCCACCAATGGAGATTTAAATATTCCACAGCACCCCTGCCCCTGTGGAATCTACACATTCTGTCCTAATCTGTGTAGAGGGTATATCTACACCAAGGGAGTCAACTTTCTCACAGAAAAAATGGAGAGCAGCAAAAAGATTAATTACATAGCATTTGTGTAGCTTCCCAAACGGCTCAGTGACAGCCTATAAATAAACTGCACTAACTATATTATGAGAGTTTAAATTCCATACTGAAAATCAATTTAAGCCAATTGTATTGAAAGTTTTGTGCAATTGCGCCATTTCCTCAATGTACTTTGTAATCAAAAGCTTTCACAGTTTAGCTTTGGGTGATTTCCAAAAGGTTATAATTTTTATATCTCTCTAAAACACACATGTGAATGTTTATGTTGTTCAAATACAGAAGCTAATTACCATTAATGAGAAGTGTTACAAGCCATACGGTTGTCTTAATTCAACTTTTCAATAAGAAAGATAAAGGAGAAAAATGTTTGTATATTTCCTGTGACTAGAGAAATGTAAGAAATTTATTCAAATGTATGCTAATATGAATTTTTTGTAGGGAGGAGAATAGTCTGTCTTTGGGATGCTGAGTGAGCTTCATTGAGTATCACTTAAGAGTATCTTTTTCAATTAAATATCAGCAATCACCAGTGGCAAGAAAACCCAACCTTTCTAATACCAGCTTATGAATGAACCAGAGGCTGCTCAAAAATCATTCTTCTAGGGGCCACTCTGGTGGTAAGGAATCACTTCACCCCCAGCATATAGTCAATTTGTTTTCCTGTTTGCAGAGAACAATTAGCATTGTATACTAATATACATTCACAGACACCAGAAGGAAAGCAGCAAACAATGTGAGAACTGTTTTCCCCTGAGGCTCTACTGGCCTAACTGTGAAATTGCCAATATTTCATGTCCTCTTCATTCATCCGTGCCTTCACACAGCAATTTCTCTACTGAAAGGCTCATTCCTTCTGTCCTCATGGCAAATTCTCACTTAATGTCTCTTATTTGCTTTCCCTGGTACCTCCCTTTAGGCAGAAATAATTACTCATTTCCCTATATGTGTACTACTTCTAATACACTTGGAGATATTTCTAATATAGTACTTTGTTATAATCCATTTTAGCTATTGACTAATAGTCTTCTCCCCTAAGCAGGAACTTAATAAAGACAAAGACTTATTTAGTCATCTTTTTTTCTTGCTTTCTTGTGTGCCTCATTATTTTTGATTGAATGTCAGACATTGTATTGAAGACCAGAAGAGACTGGGTAGTATAACATCCAGAAATGGATACACCTCTTGTTTTGTCAAGCCATTATTGTGGATGGTTGTGTTAAGAAGCCGGAGCTGGTGTGTTTAATTAAGATTTTGCGGATTATGACCAGGTGAATGAAAAGGCACAAGCCACCCACACGAGGTCAGCAAGTAGTTAGTTCCCTTAGCATCCAAGCTCCCACTTTGGGGAAGTGAAAACCCTACACTCAGTTTGATTGAAGGCACAGTTTCAATACACCCACATAAAGGGAGTAAATTTATAAGATTCGTTGCTTACAGATTCCAAAAATGAGGAATGAGTGTGCAGTGAGCCAGGAGAAGGTCAATCCTCTGTCCTAGATGGATGAGCAGGAGGTTGAGAGCAGGATAGAAGAATCTATCACTTAAAGATAGTTTGGGGTAAAAGTCACTAACTTTTTGTGGGCTTAACTCTAAATAGCTATTTTAAAAGCTGCCCCAGGAAAACTAAAGTGGAAATTTAGAGCATATATCCTAAAATCAAGTCCTTATTGAAATGTCCAGACTCTGAGGGTGAGCAGGGTTATTGTACTATAAAATACCTAGGCAGCAACTCTGAAGAACAAAAGTTGTTTTCCTCATCACTGTGGCTGAGTCAGTCTAGTCTATAGTTGAGTTGGTTTCGGTTTTGTCTTTGCTGTAGTTAACCATGATTGCTCTATGGACTTCAAATTTTTCCAACAGTGGGTTACTCTTATCTTGTGCTTAGAGTAGACCCTGCAGTGCTGAAGGGTTTTTGATAATGCTCCTGCTCTGTCCTCAGATTGGACAGCTCCTTCATACCTGGGCCATTCTGGTCCTTTCTCCAGAAGTAGACTATAATTGCTTATTAGTAGGCCCAAGGTTTATGGTGGAGCCAATAGAATTGGGGATGGGATAGGAGTTGGATGCATGGTGGGAGGGGTCTGGTTCTTATGTCCCATCTCCATTTTCAGCAAGGTTCTCTGAACTTGAGCCTGGGAGTAGGGTTTTCTCAGCATCCCTGTGCCTCCACTCCATCTCCTTATCAAGGCAATGGGTGGGAGAGAATTTCCTGCTCCTTTCAACCCCTCCCCTGGGAACAGAGGGCTTTTTGCTTTTATCTTTCCCCCATAAGCATTGGAATCTTGACTGTGCTATGGGGACAAGAGGGTTTCCTGCCTCCCGTGGCCCTCATACCTTAAAGTTTTTGCTTCATGTGAGAGAATGGTCTGAGGAAATGGATGGAATCTTGTGTTGTCCCAAGTGGCATTCATTGACTTCCTGACACTTCTGCCACTGCTCTTGCTCCTTGATCCTGCCCTTCGTTTTGTTCATGGTCACACAGTGGAGACTTGCAAGAGGGTGTGGGTCCTCATGTCTGGGGCCCCTAATTTTCTAAGCTGCCATGCTAATGCATACTCTGTCCTTAAAAATTTATGAAATCAAAGCTACTTTTGTCATACCAGGTTTCCCCATACCTTATCAATGGCAGAACAGTTTGTCCCATCTTTCTTTGGAAAAATTTGTCATTCTTTTGTATTCAATTGACTTGTGTTGCTTTGTGATGTCAGCTCTCTGGTTAGAAAAGTTATGATTCTGTAGCTTAATTTGCCCTATTTTTCATTGTTAGGGAGAGAGTAATTTTTTTTTTTGTTTGTTTGTTTGTGGCTTTCTACCTCTCAACTGTAAGTGGAACATCTCTGGTATAATCATGTAAGTACCCAACATCAGCAGGGCAGGGACAGAGAGTCCTTAGACTATACTGAGCCACATTTCTTCTCAAAAACTCCATGTATCATATTGTGGGAAATATCCCAACATTTTCATTTGCTGTATCTCCTCAATTCTTCCAATGAGAGTAAAATGGTACAGAAAAATACTTTTTATTCTTCTGTTTTGATTTTTCTTTTCTTTTTTTTTTGGTGGGGGGGGAAGCTCATAAATTAAATAACAGCTTTCAAACTTGACCCAATGACTATTAATCCTTCAGTCCTTATAGAGAAATGAGCTTGTCACAAGTAAACACGCTGGGTTTTTTTTGTGATAGATCTGAGACAATTCTTTTTCCTTGTTGTCTGAAATAAAAATTCAGGTAAAATAACTATGACAGCTTGTAACAAAAGTACTATTTACCTGTCTTTTAAAAAATTGTTTAAAAACATTGGAAAAGTCACCTTACCATGGCATCCTGCGTAGATCATGCTGAATTGGTGAACCATGAGGCTGCCTGTGGCCAGTTGATTGGGGTTTTGCCTGTGTTTCTGGCACTTCATAGTAATGGGGCAGGGGGATGGCCTATTTGCAGTGTTGTGAAAAATCAATTTTCATCTTCAAAAGATGAAACTACCAAGCAGGATATTGACTTAGAAATAAAGTGTTTCTTAAAGACTTCCCATATCCTATAAATGTCAGACCCAAACCTAAGAGTTTGTGTGATTTAAAGTTTATTGCTAATTTCAGACAAACATGCATATAGCTCTGCCTCAAGAAAAGAACTAGTTATATATAATTTTCTTGCAGACCATTTTGCAACATGCATAGAACTCACATCAAATCCCTCAAAACTAGTCATATTTTTTATTGATTAGGTATAACTTGATCGCTTTCCATTTATTTTACATTTTAAGATTTTAATCTTCTGTATTCCAAAGATAAATTATTTCCAAATTTCTATGATAAATTTTATATAACTGGATTTGACAGACCTTTGAATACAGCTTCTGCTACATGTAACATCCAGGGTTGTCTAAACTTTAATAAGAGATGTGTTATTAACTAGTTGGGAGAAATCTTTAGTTTTCTTTTGGCCTTGAAGTTTAGCCAGTATGATGGCTGATCCCAACACACAAAGTAGAGATGGATGGACAAAGAAGGACTGCACCCTCAGACACAGGGGGCAGGGAGAGGGGCAGGGGGGAGGGAGGAACAGCAGCCTTGCAGGACGTGAACAGACCTATCTTTAGAACGAGTGCTTTGGAGAATATTGAAGAGTCTGTTGTCTTGTTGCTTGCTTCCCGGCAGTCTTGTGTTGAGTGGGCTTATCCTGACGTGAAGCATACACCTGTGTGCTATTTTAGGTAGAGAAAGAAGGGAGGTAAGAGGAGCAGGGCAACAATGGGAAAGGCAGAGATTATTATTTTTATAAAAGAGACTCAGCATTCCCTGAAAGGATTGTTTAAACTATTGCATCCAACTAAGCTTTATGTTGGATAATAGCAATATTGAATGCTTTTCACTATTAACCTGTGGAGGAGAGCTTGTGAGGGGAACAGTTCAGCTATAGATAAAATAAAGGAATTACTTCTTTTCCTTTGTGTATTAATACTGAATTATGAATTACATTTATAACCCCCCCAAAAATAAATTTATAACCCTACTACACATATTTGACAAACTAGTATTTGCCAGAAACTGCCAGAAATAAAAGAAATATAATCTAGTTCCTGCCTTGAAAATACTTTTCACAAATAGAAAATATCCCAAAATTACCATCCTGTGTCCCCTAAGTCCTGCCCACCCCTGCTTCTCCTTACCTCTCTACCCATTTCTGCTGCCTTGGTGAAGAGCACCTATATGGAGAATGTAGGGAATGTTCTGTAGAATGAGAACTACAATTTATACCCGTGCTTTCTTTGTGCTAGGTATGGTGGTCTAGTTTACATACATTATCTTATTCCGTGTGGTAATCTTGCAAAAATCCATTTTAAGAATTTAAGATTTTAGAGTTTCAACTGAAGCTCAGGAAGAGGATCACTGTTTCAGGTGAGGATCAGAGCAGGCCCTCTCAGGTCTGTGCCTCTGAACCCTGCACTGCTGCTTCTTGACCCTGTGCACTCAGATCTCCCACTTTCGCATGGTGTGGTGGGTAAGAGCAAGGACTTTGCAGTATGACACCCAGGATTCGAATTCTGACTCTGGTAGGCAGAGCTTTGTTAGCTTGGACACATTACTCATGGACTGTTGCCTCAGAGCCTTCATCTGTATAATGGGATAATAGTGGTACATAGAGCATGGCGCTGTCTGAGGGTTTGGGAGATATGCATGGAGTGCTTAGCCCAACACCTAGCTTGTCTCAGTCACTATATAAGAATTGTGTGGTATTATTATTATTTCATATTTAGGACTAAGTGCATTACTTCTCCACTCCTCTCATATCACCTAGACTTCTTAAATGACCCCTGAATTGGTCTCATTAACATCAGCCTCACTGCTCTCCAAAATTTTCTTGACATAATGGCAAAGCGGCACTTCTGAGATTAAGAATGGCTCATGTCACTCAAAAATTTCTTTCCCAGTGCCATGCCCCCTGGTTAAATTTTGTTTCTCTCTACTTGCCCTCCATGTATTTTGTTCCAACAAGAGGAAACTATTTCCATTTCCTGAACATGTCATGCACAGGCTGTTCCCATCATCCAGAATGCTTGTTCTTGACTAATTTGTTTGGCAAGCTCCTGAGCATCCCCTGCCATGAAGTCACTCCTCTGCTACCTCTACCCCTCTCATTGGGTGTTCTCCTAGTTCTTCTTGACAGTGTTTTGAGTAACATCACAACCACATCGTACTGAAGTTGTTTGGTCTTGCTTTCCCACTGAGAACAGTGATACTTTCTTATTCTTCCAGTCATTTCTAGGGTTCCTCGTAAGGCAGGTGCTTAGGTAATTATTAATACATGAATGTGGAGAAGAAGCCTGGTTCACTCCATTGTTAGGTAAAAGAGAACCCCCACAAAGTTGGGGGGTGGCACTAAGAAAGGAGAGACCAGAGAACACCAGGCATGTGAGGACCTGGAAGCAGGAAGCAAGAGTTTTCAGGAAGGGGGTGAGCTCGATGGCAACGATGCTGCCACATCTATAACACTGTTTAATATCCAACTCTTGCTCCTCCAGTTATTACAAAAATGTATCCTGAATGCATGATCATTCATTTATTCTTTCATTTATTATTTTTAACTCTAATAATATAGCAACCAGTACAATTTGGAGTGGCTTGTCATTCATTCACTTTTAGTATTTGTGGAGCAAAGGACTGTCCGAGATAATTATGTCAGTAGCATATTAAGAAGCAAGACCTATGTATGTCACACTTGCGAGTAGACATGTGGCTGCAAGGGAAGCAGATTGACCACAGTATTTCTAAAATGTGGAAATTCTGAGGTCTGGAACTGGAAAATAAGACTTGTGATGATGTGAAAACTCCTATAAACCCAATATTTGTGGTATAATGTGATTTTTCAATGAAAATGCAAAATTATAAAATGTTACAACTAAATAGAGTACTGATGAAAAGCAATTACTGGAATGCAGTGTACTTTAAAAGTGGATTGGATTTCAGAGAAAGGACCATCAGCCAGCATCCCTCATTTTGTGTTGTAATTGCAATTTCTAGGCCATCTGAACAATTGTGTGACCCTTGAGAAAAGAATTAGTGATTGCAATCATAGACTTCTAATCAGGCGTCTTGAAAGGAGCAATACTTGAAAATCTTCCTCATATATAGGGCATGCCAACCAGCTTTGCTCTTTCTCTCCTATATTACTGCTATGAGTTAGTGTTTTAGGTTTGCTGGTAATTGTCTAATCGAATTAAATCAAAACGGAAGTTGAAATAGGGGGAGACTGATAATGTCACCTATAGAAAATGGGAATCGTTGGTCTAAGTGCTGTCACTTTATGAAGTGGATTCTTGCATGAAGTCCATAGTAAATACTAAAATTGTGTCAAGATGAAAGGTTGGCCTTCTCAAATAGTTAAAAATGATGGGATAGGGGCATTTCATGTAATTCACTATGAAAAATGCATATATTATTCAACTGAGTTTCGGATGTATTTTTGATGGAATGGGTCTGTTTTCTCTGCCGTAATATTTCCGGCCTGGATATTTGTTTTTGGAATCTTGTTAGAGGATATCTGGGTCTGACACGAACACCATGACATCTTTCCCTCCTCCTCTGCCTATAATCAGCCATTCTCCAACAGAATCAAGAGAGTAATTTATATGGATAAGCACCTGTTGTTGGAAAGTGTTTTAAATCAGATATAGAGAAAGAATTTAAGGTACAAATGAATTATTCACTATAAACGAAACAGAGCTGAGAGCTGGTTGTAATTTGTAATTTAACAGGGTATTTTTTTGAAACATGCATGCTACATCTATTAACTCCTTCATTTAAGAAAGGCCTTCAGCGTTACTGGAAACTTCTATGTATTTCTTTGGGTATCAGATGATTCCATTTCATTCATAGCTAGGTCTGTCAGGCTGCTGACATTTTGATATTCCTATATTTTATTTATTTTATAGCTGAAATGAATTCCATGAAAATTGAAAGTATTTTCTGTTTAAATTAAATGAATTTACCATGTTCCTGGATTAGCATTTAGCAGGTCATAACAAAAGCATTAATGACAATACAGAGTTTGAAACGATGCCAATGGTTAAATAGCCCAAGGCTTTTGTTGTTAATGTATAAATATTTTGCAACAAGATTTTACTTGGGTACCATATTTGTGTGATTCACAGTTCAGTGATATTAGCTTGTGTTTTTTACCCTTTTCTTGTTTCTAGAAGCATGAGTTTTGTGTATATCTTCTCAGAGACTATTCATTTGCTTTTGTGATTTGGAAATACAGCACTGAATCAACTGGACTGAGACCATTCCAATTTCACTTTGGGCCTTTCTCACATCAGTAGTCAGAATGACCTTTTAGTCACTCCAGTCAAGACTTGAATCCAACTAGTCTCAGGGGTGAAAAGTCAAGGGGTTATCCATTTAACCACCCAATTCTCCAGGTAAAACTTTGATAGCCATTAAAATTATTTTATTCTCTCCTCCCTCATCCATGGATTGCTATAGTTAGTGTTATGTCAGAATTTCCATTATGATTCATGTTTTTCTGGGATCTAAAATGGAAATTCGTCAGGCAGAAAATGGGCACCTATGGTTATCACAGAAAAGCTATTTTAAAGCCGATTTTAAGGTGAGCTGCTGAGATTTTGCAGAGTTAAAACACTTGGCGTCTCCCCACAGCTGGAAAAGGACCATTCATTCCCTTAGACAATATTACTGATCTGCAACTTGAGTTAGTTTATAGTTCCTCAAAATTTGAATTTATCTTTGTGGAAACATACTGTGGTTTGAGATGAAACCAGAAAGTAAGCAAAAATAGGCATTTCAATCTTAACTCTCATTTACAACGAAAACTTAATTTTTTCCTTATGATGAAATGTTTCCTTATGATATAAAACAATTTATATTGGGATAACTGGAGAACTCTGACAGGCATAGTGGTAGCTGACTTGTGTCAGAAAGGTTTTGACCATAAATCCATGCTTTAAGTGGTTTTAGTCCTTACAGGTTGCATTTTCTTGAAAAATTATTATAAAAGTTTCAGAAATATATTAAGGACTGTGGTGCAAGATACTGTTTTTGTAGCATATCTTTTTTTCCTTTAGATGGAAAACTGACTTTACATTAGCTGAGGAGTCTTAAGACAAAGCAAATAATGGCTTTGTCTCCTGTGAAGATCACTGCTCTATGTATGTTTGCATTGGATATTAAGACTTAGAATCTAAAAGCATATATCTGAATAATTAAATCCATATCAAGAAAGCACATAGTTGGCATTCAGTAAAGGTTTTTTTTTTTAATGGAAGAAAAACAAATTTAACTAATAGTGTTTTGAAGTACAAACAAATAGGAAAAACTGATTTTATGACTTGTGCTAGGTATTGACTCTCTCAATTCCATCATGACTTGATATTGGCTGCCAAAATGATATATGTGCCTAATATGTACTCACTAAAACACATAATTTTTGTTTTAAAAACCAGCACAATCAAGAGAGAGACAATTATATGAAAAGCACTTATTGATGAAGAGAGTAATGTACAATAGAAGAGCTGGCTAAGCGTTTCTGAAATGAAAGCCTATTGTTTACTGAAAGATTCTACTCTCTTTTACTGGTTTTAATTATTTCCAAGTTGACAAATTGTGATCAATACTCTGTTATTGGTCTGATAATTAACAGATGATGGCCTGTCTCTATGAATAGTAAATGCTGGGTGCTAATTAACATTTGTTTTGATTACTTGGTATTTAGTTGTCAAAGACAGCTATTATAATGGCATAGAATGTTAGGAAGAGGGGTTTTTTGTTGTTATAGCCTTTGATTGTTATCAGAAATAACTATTTTGTGTGTATATGTAAAGGGATGCCTGATTTCTGTTACTGCTCCCTGTAATACAACTACAGTAGTCTGAGAGCTCGTCTAAATGCCTTAAGTATTTCTAATGAATTTTATGTATGACCTCTTAGCTGAGAGAAAGAGAGAGAGAGAGATCAGCAATCAAAGTGCAAATGGTGAGATTCCTGAATAAGGACTAAAAGTGCCAAATAAGGTTGATTGATGTATCACTGATTTTAGTTTTAGTATAGTACAAGGGATAGTATAAAGTCTCTAGAGTTTCAGAGGTTATATAATTTATCATTTTGTTAAAGTCTACTTATATCTTATAATCTTTTTTTTAAAAAAACTACTTATTCTTTTCCATTCAAAGAGGAATTTCACTGGGTTTTCAAGGTGTGTGGTTAGCTATAGAGATGTCTAATGGGTCAACATGGTAGAAATGGTAGGGGAATGGAAAGACCAGAGAGATGGTGTTTTCCCTTAGCCTGAAACTTTCTCATCTCTTTTCACATGTTCAGAGAGGTACTACAATTATGGGGAAAGCATATGGACTCTAGGTTTGGACTTGGCTTCAAATCCCAGCTTCAAACCTCCCTAGCAGCGCAACCTTGGACATCATTTTGTGATCTATAAAAATGTGACTAGTATTTCTTTAGTTGGGTAGATATGAGGATTAAGTGAGATTATATATATTAAGGTCTATATCAGTCTGGGTTTGCAGAGAAACAGAACCAATATGATATATATATATATATATATAAAGAAATTTGTTATAAAGAATTGGCTCATATTGTTATAGAGGCTGAGAAGTCCCAAGATGCATGGTTGGCAACCTGGGGACCCAGGAGAGCTGATGGTATATATAGTTCCAGTCTGAGTTCAAAAGCCTGGGAACCAGGAGAACCAAGTTCTGGTCCAAGTCCAAAGGCAGGAGAAGACTGGTGTCCCAGCTCAAAGACAGATGGAGTGAATTCTCTCTTACTCAACCTTTGGTTCTTTCCAGACCTTAAACAGATTGAGTTAGGCCACCCACATTGGGGAGGGTGATTTACTTTACTTTAGTCTTCCAATTCAAATGTTAATCTCATCTAAAAAGACCCTCTGCAGACTCATCCAGAATAGTGTTCAACCAAATATCTGGATGCCTTGTGACCCAGTTAAGCTGATACATAAAATTAACCATCACAGGGTTCTATCATAATGCTTAGCACATGGTTAAGAGAAGAGAATCTGGAGGCGGACTGCATCCTTTCACTTGCCAGCTCAGCTACCTTTTAGTAAAGTGACATCAGGCAAGTTTATGTAACATGTGAGTGTCTCAGTATCCTCATCAGTAAAATGAAAATATCAATCTTATGCATATGGTTATTGTACAGACTAAATAAGTTGACAAATATATATAGCCTGGCACTAGCTAGGGGTATTTATTTCCTATTGTTAGTACCATAATTGTAGTCAATGCTAAACAAATCACAGCCATTTTACATCTTTAGTACATTCATTTAAGATATTAATTGCAAATTTCACCACAAAATTACTCCTTAACTTAATCTGAAATGTTTGAAATATCATAAGTGAGGGAGAAAATCTTATTTTCTATAATGACAGATAATTTATACAATTTATATTGAACAACTACCCTATGTAGTGAAACCTAGGAGGGTTAATACATGGGGTACATGGTTACAGGGAGGCAGGGAATTAGCATGTGTGTATTGATATTGGCACATCCTTTTTTTGAAGGGTGTGAGCATTGAGGATGATAGCTCACAAAGCTGTTTTTTATTTTTATTTTTAAATATTTTATTTATTTATTCATAAGAGATAGAAAGGCAGAGACATAGGGAAAGGGAGAAGCAGGCTCCCTGCAGGGAGCCCAATGGGAGACTGGATCATGTACCCCAGGATCACGACCTGAGCCAAAGGCAGATGCTCAATCACTCAGCCACCCAGGTGCCCCACTCACAAGGTTGTATTAGACAGAGACTACATTTTTTCATATTTTGACCAAGGGAAACCTAAAAATATATTCAAAAACTAACCTTTAAGCATGTGTCTCAATATTTAGTCTAAAAATTGGACTTCTCTATATCTCATTTTTCTTCCTTGACTCAACGTGTTTCAGTTTGAAGGTACAAATTTTTGCCTGGTGACTGTTCTTAAACTCATTGACTTTTTCATGCTGATTGATTAAATAACAGATGTGTTTAAAGGTATTTATATTTATTTGTATTAACTAAAAACAACATTCCAGTTCTTTTGAGGTTTGAACCACTCTCTATGAAAATAGTCGTGTTATTAAAAAATAACCAGACAAGTCAGTATTTTAGTGGTGATACAAAGAGAAGATTGATTGGTGGTTAGGTGAATGTCTGAGTACATATGAGTGCTATATAGCATATAATGCTATTATACATGGATTCTAGTATGTTCTATGTAATAAATAAACAGTTTTTGGGCAAGGTCTTTTATACTTGACAGCATGTCCCTCCCCATCTCGGGCAAGCTGGACTTGTGCTTTTTGCCTCCACTGAGCTTTTCCAGAAGTATTTCACTGGGCAACACTTAATTAAACTTCATTTCCTTTTTTTTACACTCCAGGTATTATTATGCTGCTCCCTTCAAGAAGTAATTTGTGCGTTGTTTTTTGGAGCTATGAATTTAATCATTTTCATCCCATGCTAGTGCAGGATAACTGTAATAAGATATATCGACATCTCTTTGGAGAATATTTTTGTCTCCATTGTGTGTGGTTTTGCCAGAACACCAAAACAGTGTTTGTCTTATGGCACATCTACATAAAAGTGGTGAATTTCTTTTCTTTTTAGGACAGTGATGAATTTAGGTTACTTGTCTCAGTAGCTGTCTGAAATTTTAAAATAAGAGTAATCCTGGAAAAGTGGTTTAAAGGACACAAGGTATAGGTTTGGAAAGGAAACACAGATGGACTGGCTCTATAGAGCTGAGCTTTTTTTGCCCCTCAGCTAAAATAGAATAGGATGAATAAACAACCCAAATCCTCCCCAGCAACATCTCTCCTATTCTGTGTGTGTGTGTGTTTCACATTTCACCTGTATTACATGTGTACATGTAAAGATGTGTTTATGTTTTATGCACAAGCCAGGACACCAGTTATTTCCTAATCTTAGAAAAAGGTTCCTTTACAAAGGAATGGTAAAAGCTAAGGAGGATGGAGAAAATGATATAATAATAACAATGGCCGATACCTTTTAAGAGTTTGTGATTGTTATTCTCAACATTTTACATATATTATACTTCTGAACGTACTGTAGCAGAGGGTAGATTAATGTCCTAAGGGCCTAAAGAATACCCTCATACTTCCATCTGTAGGTTTTACAAGGTTTAACCAAGGACATGCTCCTGACAGAAGTAGTAGTCCTGGGATGAAACTGAGCACAGGGGCCCATCTGGCCACCCCGGGTTGCCGTAGATCGCCAAGAGTTGGTACAATGTCCAGTTTTTAAAGAGAAGGCCTTACTTGGTATTTTTGTATGTTAAGTCTCTTGATTGTTAAATTTCTGGGGAATAATCAAAATCTTTTATTTGATGTACTATGAAAGGCATACCCCACCGAGCCACCTGCAGGAAGGACTCAGCTCATGGGCCACTTGCTGTTTAAGCCTCCAGAGAGTCTGCATCAGGCCTGTGAGAAAGCACTGCACGGCAAACTGGGGTCTTCAGTACTTTTGTTTTGTTTTGTTTTTAAGATTAATTAATTTGTTTGAGTGAGAGAGAGAGAGAGAGAGAGAGCAAATGTGAGTGGGGGGGGCAGAGGGAGAGAGAGAGAATTTCAAGCAGATTCCACACTGAGAGCAGAGCTGGACTTGGGGCTTGATCCTGGGACCCTGAGATCGTGACCTGAGCCGAAATCAAGAGGTGGGTATTTACCCAACTGATCCACCCTGGCACCCTCCTCAGTGGTTCTTTGGGAGATCATGTGACTCTTTAAAAGCTCTTCCTGCCTACGATAAAGTGTTTGAGGACAAAACATCACTGTAGTCAAAGCTGATTTCCCTTTGTGCACAACAGCACCATTTCTGGTTTTTTCTTTATGTCTAGTTAAACCTGCATGAATCCAAAACTTCAGTGATGCTGCTCTACTCAAACCTTAGGTCCTAGTTTTACTTTCTGCCAAAGAATATTTGAACAGCAACTGACTTAATGTACCATAAATAGTAGATCAGTTCTTTAGATCAGTGGACAGAAATTTTTAGGTATGTTATTCTCTTTCCTAGAAGGAGGAAGAAATAGATAATTTTCAAGGAAATAGATGGGGAGTCATTTTGAATAAATAACTATTTACATTAATTTGTTATTTACATTTGTTTAGATACATTATTTTTCAGTTATTCATATTTTAAATTATTTGTATTATCATTTATATTATATAATTAAAACTGCTTATAAAAAAACTGCTTATATTTATTACACAATTATTATTTGCTTTAAGTATCTATTCCTTTGTCATGTGCATTGCTACATTTTCAAAACAAGTAGGTGCTAATCAGAGGGATCTCTCCAGAGATATAAATCAGAAAAGCTGAATGATTTCCTCTTCCTCACAAGTAGGGGTGAGACTTACACATGAGTACTTTGGAAAAAGTCTCCATTTGATATTAACGTGACTTTCTGAAAAGTAATACTAGAGCAAATGATCTTTAGATTATGTTTGATTGATTTTCCACTACATTTCATTATTTATCTTAGATCCGAATTGCACTGGAATTTACCAACCCATGGGACTCAAAGGTAAGGAGATATTTTATTTTATGTAAAAGAGAACTTCCTTTGTGTAAATGTATGTGCCTCTACTCTCCTGTTGTACAGGAATAAGCTTGTGTTTTGGGTTTCAAAGTTACAGATTCACACAAGCTTAACCTTCGCAGGCTGCTACTTAACTTTTTCTAGAACCTAGACCTTGTTTCAAATGTTTTATCAATTGTGCAAATGAAAGCAGGAAGAACCTGATGATTCTTAAAATGCTCATTTTTTCTAAACACTTAGTTGATTCTTTTTTTTCTTTACAAAAGAAATAGAAATTTGTACATAAGTAAATAAGATCCAATGGTTGTGACCTGTCTCCAGAAGGATTTCAGCCTTGATTGCTTTGTTGGGCAAGACACACTCACAGTTTTATTGGCATTAGGCCGATCCTCTCTCCTGATGCCTCCCAGTTAACAGTCAGAGCAGTTGGGGTTATAGTGAGAAGCTTGATATTACCTTAGAAAAACGCAAGGCCTGGGGCTTAAAATGGACTGTGTTAAGTGTGGTATTTAGTTTGAAAAATGGGAGGTTAGCCTCTTCACGTATCCATTCAAGCATTCACCATAGAATGACATCTCTGGGATAATCTCTTAGATTTTTCTTGAAGAAAACAGGGAATTCATGAGTTGAGTCAGAGTCTCGATTTTAGAGCAAGGCATATGGATATTAGATATCCTAGAGGCAAAGAGATGGAGCCCTACTTTTCAAACCAGAAATTGAAGAAACCCAAGGGTGGATGCTGCAGGGGAAACATGTTCCTGTGCTGGAGGTCTGCAGAATTTACAAAGCCCCTGGGTTGGCATGCTTGCCTCCTTCCTGAAGCTGACAATGTGTGAGGCCCCTTGGGGCCAGCCCACCGTCTCCTAGGATGTTCACATTCTCTGCTGCCCTAGAGGTCTTTGATAGAGAAGCTTCAAAGCTCTTGACTAGATAATTGTTTAAAATTCTCTGGAGTTTCACATTTGTTTGCAGGGGTCTAACTAAGAGTTTGACCAAATTGAGCAATGACTTCAATGTGTAACATGTTGATTTTATTAGTGCTAATGTACTCTGAATTGTTGAAACATATCTACTTTCAAAATACAGTGGATGAACATTAACATAGAAAAGCAAACAGAATCAGTACTTTTCTTTGGATGGTGGTTTTATTTTTTTTGTTGTTGTTTTTATTGAAGTTCGATTTGCCAACATATAGTGCTCATCCCATCAAGTGCCCTCCTCAGTGCCCATCACCCAGTTACCCCACATCCCCCTGCCCAACTCCCCTTCCACAACCCTTTGCTCGTTTCCCAGAGGAAGGAGTCTCTCATGGTTTGTCTCCCTCTCAAATTTTTCCCATTCATTTCCCCTCCTTTCCCTTATAATCCCTTTCACTATTTCTTACATTCCATGTGTGAGTGAAACCATATGATGATTGTCCCTCTCCGATTGACTTACTTCACTCAGCCTAATACCCTCCAGTTCCATCCACCTTTTTTTTTCCATCCACGTTTAAGCAAATTCATCCTTTCTGATGGCTGAGTAATATTCCATTGTATAAATATACTACATATTCTTTATCCATCTGTTGAAGGACAGCATGCTCCTTCCAGTTTGGCTATTGTGGACATTGCTGCTATAAACATTGGGGTGCAGGTGTCCCGGTGTTTCACTGCATCTGTATCTTTGGGTAAATCCCCAGCAGTGCAATTACTGAGTCATAGGGCAGTTCTATTTTTAACTCTTTGAGGAACCTCCACAGTGTTTTCCAGAGTGGCTGCACCAGTTTGCATTCACACCAACAGTGCAAGAGGGTTCCCTTTTCTCCACGTGAATGGTGGTTTTAAATGACAGGTTTTTACTGTAAGTGATAAAACTCATTGTGTTATTTGCATGTAACCCATGGGCCATTCCCAGGGATCTGATTATACACAGCACCTGATTATAACAGTCCAGAGGGGAAATAGTTAAGTAAAAACCTTGAATGTGTGGAAAGATGGATACTTAGTATGGTCGCAACCTGAGGGCTGTGTTTTAACATAAAACACAACTCTTCAATATGTGTATATGTGTGTGTCTTTGCTTCTTTCCTCCTCTATTCTTGTACGTTTTCTTTTTTTTTTTTAAAGAGAAGTGATGATTCATTTTTTTTTTTAGATTTTTTATGTTTTTATTCATGAGAGATACAGAAAGAAATGCAGATATAGGCAGAGGGAGAAGCAGGCTCTCTGTGGGGAACCTGATGCAGGACTCCATCCCAGAACCCCTGGATCATGACCTGAGCCAAAGGCAGATGCTCAACCACTGAGCCACCCAGGTGCCCCTATTCTTGCATGTTTACAAAGCTCACCACATTTGTGTTTCTTTGAAGAGATCTAAGAGTTTTTATATTGGGTCCCTTAAACTAGATCTTACAAACATCTATTTCCAGTGTGTGTATGTGTTTAGATGAAAAACACATAAAGGACATCCTAATTGAAGTTTGCAAGTTACACTAAAAATGCAAAGTCTGATGACATAGTTTGAAATACATAAAACTTAAAAGAACATTCTTGTCAGTGATTGTGGCCTTTTGGTTGAATAGATGTCCTTTAATAAAAACAGGTGAGTTTTATGTAGGCAAAAAATACAATAAAATAAAAATTGTGGTAACATTATGAGGCAGCTACAGGTCGGTTTATCTGACCCAAGTGGAATTCTGTTCTATGCATTCCTGAGCATGTTCATTCGTGTGTGTGTGTGTGTGTGTGTGTGTGTGTGTGTCCTTTCATCTCAGTGCAGTAGGAATGTCTGCTTTAGTCTTCTGGATCACTTTAGGTGTTTAATTGTTGAAACTGTCCTTAATCACATACAACCAATAATAGTTTTCATATGACCTGCATGTTTTAAGGAAACTATGTTGGATCTATCCCTGTATGATATCCAAACCATACATTATATGATATATAAAATTATTATTAGATGAAAACAAACAAAAAATCATACCAGGAAGACCTTCATTCCTTATTTTAGTGTTGGCTTTTCTTCATACTTATTTACTTGAAAAAGCAATTAGGTTTCCTTCATACTTGTTAAAGTGAGAAAGCATTGAGATTGACTCTAAAGAAGGCTTTTTGCCTCTCCTGTTTAAGTGGGGGAAGGGAGACTGATCTTTCCAGTAGGAGTTAATGAAGTTGGACAGTTGGTCACTGGAATGTAACAAAGGCTTCCAAAAGATCAAGATAATGAGGTTTCTTCCTGAATGCCTCTGTGGGGTTTTTTAAAGGACAGATGAGCAACTAAAAAATATTTTCCCTCTTCAAGAAGTAATTAATATTGTTATTTATGATTTTCCTTAAAAAAATAAAACAGAAAAAAATAAAATGAGCTTGACCAATCTGATTTGTTTTAAGTAGAGGATATCACTCTGTCAGTGCTCTCTTCTCTGTAAAAGTGCATTTGAAATAAACCTTAAAATGCGGACAGACAAGAAAACCATTATTCTCTAAATTGCTATATTACTGTTAAACTAAATTTAAAGGGAATCTCGAACAGTGTTATATATCCCATTATTCTGACAATCCATCAATTTATGAAAGTAATCTGAGCACACACTTCAATTTATTAGAGATAATTGTTCTGGGAATGCTAACACCCAAGCTCAGTAAGATCAATAATAAGTTTATACCTGAATTTGGGGCTATGGTTGAACTTGAATCCCGTCTATTTAATGTACTCCTCAACTATTCACAATCTATAAATTGTTTTTGTTTAGAACAGTAAATACTCAATAGAAAATTTATCTCCTAAAGTTAAATAATCTTATTTGAAGCAAGTGCATGTAATTATAATTGATATTGATTGTCCGCTTTTTCATTTCTTGACTATTTCAGCACATTTTATGTATTTTTATCAGATGACAACTGATACCCTTTGATTAACCGACCTTGCAATTAGTTCATGCTGGGCATTTTAGTTGGAACTCCAAGTCCCGGCTTAATAACTATTTGTTGATTCATAAATAATATTCATGCCTGGTTATGGGAGAAAAATTGCCTGAAGACTTGGGGCTTAACAGGCTGTGTACTGAATTTTCAACTGGCATGGCTTCTTGTAAGGTGAAATTTTATAAAAAGAGATTTCATGGTTAACTCTTGAAGTGACTATCTGGATGAGATTCATGTTTGGTGTTTATTAAATGCTCATTGTGTATCAGGAAGTCAGAGAGGGCAAGGACCCTGTTCAAAGGCACACAATTCATATGTGGAATAGTCAGAACCAAAACTCAGGTTAAGTGCCTTTTCAGCGAAGCAATACTGACTATGCAAAATGACTGGATTAAGTGGACATTTACTATTTCTCCAACGTTAGGTTCTAAGTAAAGCTGTCTACCTTAACTTTGCAACCTTGGGCAAATTCCTTAGATGTCTCATGCCTAAACCTTAGACATGTCATCTCTAGTGATGGAATAATAACATTATTATGGTAATTCAGTGAACTAATATTTGTGAAGAAATTAGAACAGTAAAAAAAAAAAGAAACTAGAACAGTTACTGATACATGGTGCTAAATTAATGTTTGTTTAAGTAAAATCAATTTAAGTATTTCTCAGGCAAATTTTTTGTACAGTTGACAAAAGTGATTGTTATAAATTATAACAAGAAGATTATCCTTGAGATGGAGAAAGTCGGATTGTGTCTATTGAGAAGATACACAGGATTCTGTGTATCAAGTGAAATGAAAGATTGGATTTCCTTAACAAAAGAATCACAAGGATAAAAAGAAAGGAAAGGGGAAAGCTCTAATTAAGAGTCTAAGAGACATAACAGTCACAAAGTATGGACCTTATTTGGTTTCTTTTTTTTAATTAAAGATTTTATTTATTTATTTATTTATTCATGGGAGACACAGAGAGAGGCATAAACATAGAGGGAGAAGCAAGCTTCTTGTGGGGAGACCAATACAGGACTTAGTACCAGGACCCCAGGATCAGACCTGAGCCAAAGGCAGAAACTCAACCACTGAGCCACCCAGTTGCCCCCCTTATTTAGTTCCTTTTTTTTTTTTAAAGATTTTATTTATTTATTCATGAGAGACAGAGAGATAGAGAGAGAGAGGCAGAGACACAGGCAGAGGGAGAAGCAGGCTCCATGCAGGGAGCCCGATGTGGGACTCGATCCCAGGACTCCAGGATCATGCCCTGGGCCAAAGGCAGGTGGTCAACCGCTGAGCCACCCAGGTATCCCTCTTATTGGTTCCTAATCTAACTGAACTATAACAAAAAATTGTAGGGGTGCCTGGGTGGCTCAGCCAGTTAGGCCACCAAGTCTTGGTTTCAGCTCAGGTCATGATATCAGGGTCATGAGATCGAGCCCCGCATCCCACTCTGTGCTCAGTGAAGAGTCTGTTTGTCCCTGTCCCCCTGCTCTCCCCACCCCCTTCTGTCTCTCAAATAAATAAAAAAATCTTCTTTAAAAATTATAAGAGAGGAGAGAAATATAAACATCAATCACATATTCAATAATATTAAAAAATTACTGCTAAAATTTGAAGAGTGATAATGGTATTGTGGTTACATTTTTAAAGGACTTCCTATCTTTAAAGACAATTGTTTCTACAGACAAAATTTATAGGTATTTGGAATTCAATTCAAAATAACTGTGTATGTATAGAAATATAGATGAAATAAGATTGTTCAAGAGTTTATAAATATTGACACTGGGAGATAGGTACATGAAAGTTCATTGTGCTATAAACTCTTATATATGTTTAAAATTTTCCATGATAAAAAAAAGAACATTTAAAACTTAAAAAAAAAGGAAAAAACTTTTAGTGGAAAAATTGCTTTCAGTGTTATTACTGTTAATAATAGTACCTGACATTCACGGGTGCTTTAGATAAAGTATCTCATTCTTTAAGACAGCTCTGTGAGGTAGTTCAATTATAATACCCTTTAAAAGATAATAATGTGGCCTCAATCTGTGTTTTTAATCAGTCTGTCTTCTTGAGGGCATAAATCAAACTGTTCCCTCCTGAAAACTGTTGTCCAGAGTGGATGAGACAGGTAAGCACACCCTCACAAATGATGTTTTAACAAGGTGCTCACCACCTAGGTGTACTACATGTATGTGAGTGTCAGTAGTGACTGGGAAGAGTAGGTGGGCATAGTGAAAAGCTCATATACCAGCTCTGTGTCTTTGGGATAGTTACTTTTTCTTTTTTTTTTTAATCTGAGCTTCAATGTCCTCACCTGTAAAAAACAATAGTACTCTTTCAGTACCTATTTCACTAGGTGGTTATAATAATGCATGATTTGAAAACAGATGCTCAAAGGGATCAGATGAAGCACACTTATCTTTGTATGCTCAGTGCTTGGCACAGAATGAGTGATTAGAAATGTGTCCTTCCTGGCTGCCTTCTTGACTTCTGCCTCCCTCTCTCTCTACTTTCCAATTAGAATTGGTCTCCTGGGCCACCAATGCACTCTCAGACATCAGTTTTTTCTGTTCCAAGGATGACTATGATAAATGAATAAAACAGTGCAGGTAAAATCACCTAAGATGCCTTTGCTCTTTTATGTGCTGATCACAGACACACTAGATTCTAAAGCCTTCAATGGTTCAAGTTGTGAGGTTGTATGATATTCACTTTCTACTTTGCTTTCATTACTTTGCCAAGTACAGTAATCTTTAGTTTGAAAATACTGAAACAATCATGGTTAAAGTGGAAGGCCAAGAGAATGCGATATGAGAGAAGACAAAAATTTGGTTGAATGAGGGTGAAAAATACCAAAAGAGCTAGTCAGAAGTCTTTATGAAAGTGTGATGAAAAGTCTTAGAAGCTTCTAGTGAACCAAATGTGGGCAAAGGTGGATTTCAGGAACTAGGAGGAAGTACTTCATATTCATAAGGGCCTATCCTGAGGGACCAGTCATGCACATGGAGGGGAGGGATGCTGTGCAGGAGATAAAGGTGACAGTATTGCTGACAAATTCAATGTGGAAGAAGGAGGGGGGTTCTTTTTTTTTAATTTCACCCAATTGAATATGCATATGATCTGTTCTTCTACATCGACCACACTAGTGGTATTTTTGCCTTATCTCTATTTATAAGCCATTTGAAGATAGGAACTCTGCTTTATTTATCCTTGTATTTCTGTAGCTACTGGGTTGACAGCTAGTAAGTATTGATTTAAATGAATCCTTTGTAAAACAACATTAATATAGCTTAATGCATTACATAAAAATGGTAACCTTAGCAGCAGTAGTTATTATTTTTGTCTGAGATATTATCCTTCATCGCTTCTCGGCCTTTTGGCTAAGATCAAGTGAGATATTATCCTTCTACATGTTCCTTTTAGTACCATTTACAATTGTTTTCAAATGGCCATTAGGTTTTTGTTTGTTTTGTTTAGAGTAGGGTTTTGAAAAGACAAAAATCGAAGGAGAAATGCTTGGATTTTGGAAAATATTTACCTTCTTGAGGACAGTTGTGGCCTCTTCTGACTTACTCACAACAGACAAGTTGTTCATATCTGGAGGGCAAAAGCCCTTTATTTATTTATTTTAGAGGGAGAGAAAGAGAGAAGGGAGGAAGGGCAGAGAGGGAGGGAGAGAGACAATCCCTAGCAGGATCCACACCCAGCACACAGCCTGACTTGGGGCTCCATCTAACAACCCTGAGATCATGACCTGCGTTGAAATCAAGAGTCAGATGCTTAACCAACTGAGCCACCCAAATGCCCCAAGCCCTTTATCCTTTCATTGCCCCAGTCATCAGGTTGAAGATTTTCTCCAATTTAGTTGGATTTAGCAAATAATTATTGAGTATTCTATTCTCCTTACAGTAAGAGGTCAAAGAAGTGCAGATTTATCACAGTTATCGAGTTTTGAGGAGCCTTTGAAATGGAGTTCACCATGAGATGGGGAAAGGGTGTTCATTACCCAAGACCCGTTTCCTTGCATAGGCAGAGTTAAGGAGGTGGGATGGGGTGCATCTATTGTTCAAGAGCACAATTTGGATTAGAACCAGATTCTACCACTGACTAGCTGTATGACCTTGTGCAAATTATGTAAACTCTGAGTCTCAGTTTCCTCCCCTGTACGATGGAAATAATAACATAACCTACCCATATGGTTGTTATGATGCTTGAGTTATTACATATAATACACACTTAGAGTGGTGCTGGGGTGGTAAGTTCTATGTAGATGTTTATTACTGATATTTGCAAGACTTATCAGATATAGACATTTTCCTTGGGAAAATAGTAGGGAATGGCTAATTACCCTCCTTTATCTCTTTGTTCTCTGTCCTGGTTTCACAGTGGAGTCATAGCTTATTTGATTTAAGAAGAAGAAAAGCTAAATGAAAAGGAAAGAAATGAAAGGAAAGGGTGCCTGAGTGGCTTAGTAGGTTAAGCGTCTGCCTTCAGCTCAGGTCATGATCTTAGGGTCCTGGGATCGAGTCCTGCATCAGACTCCCTGCTCAGTGGAGGATCTGCTTCTCCCTCTCCCTTTCCCTCTGCCCCTCCCCCACCCCCACTCATCTCTCTGTCTCTCTCTCTCTCTCTCAAATAAATCTTTAAAAAAATGAAAGAAAGTAAGGAAAGAGAGGAAAGACAATATTATGTTGCTTTTCATGTCTTCCAGAAGATGAAGTCCATGGAGCATCAATAATAATTCCCTGGGAAAACAAATTCCAGAGTTGGTACAAATAGCCATTGATTGGTTATTATAAATTTCACATGTGAAGCATTCAGACAACTATAGAGCCAACCTGGATGGCCTAGATAATCAGTAGTTTGATCTGGCAGTACAATTAAGTCAATGGATGGCTACTAAGCTACTCTCCATGTATTGACTCTTGTTGATTTAAAGGCTAAGAGCCTTCTGTCTGGCTCAGCTGCATTTTAGTTAATGACATTTAATGATATTTTCATGCTAATAACCTCAGCTTGCTGACATCCTGAGTTGCATCTCTTTGGCTTCTATATTATAACTTCCTTTGATTACCAAGTTTTTGATAGTAAATTGTGTTAGTGAATGATTTGTGTTAATAGAAATAGTACTATAAATGTGGGGAAGAATCTTGTTGGGGATGAAGAATCTTTATGACATATTATATACTTTTAGTAATAGAGTGAATGAGTAATTGAGTATGAATGTATTTCAGAATATATTTTAGTTTATAGCAAACTTTTTAATTTAATAGGACAGATATAAAATGTATGATAGCCACTAATGAGAAGCCAGAGGCACCTTGGACTATATTCAAAGAAATATATTGACCCTGAAAAGACAAGGTGGAAAAAAGTTACAAGAACATCTTGGCATGATGCTCATAACCATTTGCTATGATTAATGTAAGGGAAATTGTAATCCCCAACTGTAGGAAAGTGACTTTTCTTTTATGTAACCAAATCTGTGTGTGTGTGTGTGTTTCTGGGTGTATGTACATAAAAAGCAATTAAATCAGAGTTTCCTTAACATAAAACCTTATTGTCATCACTGTACAAACTGTTGTCATTGAGGCTTCTGATAAATTTATTTTTTTTCCTCCTTCTTATACCTGATCTGCTCATTGCGCTTCATATTTCTCACTAGACAGAAGCTATTTCATTATATAGTGTAAAATAAAATACATCAAGATTATTGGCACATAAGGGTGCTTTCCCATTGGAGGAGACTTACAGTTTTGTATTTGTTTTGATCAGTTTGAACTTCTGTAACAAAATACCACAGACTGGATAGCTGATAAACAGCAGAAACTTATTTCTTACAGTTCTGAAGTCTGGGAAGTCCAAGATCAAGATGCTGGCAGATTCGGTGTCTGGTGAGAGCAACTTCCTGCTTCACAGACAGAATTTTTTCTCTGCATCCACACGTGGAGGGAAAGGGCAAGGGATCTTTCTGATGTGTCATTTATAAGAGCACTCCTCTCATTCATGAGGACTCCACCCTTATGACCTTATCACCTCTCAAAGCCCACCTCCTAATAGCATTACCTTGGGGGTTAGGGTTTCAACATACAATTTTGGAGGAACAGAATTTGTATGATTCCATAGCAATAATCAACAGAATTAATAGAAAACACAGTCTCTATCGGTTTAGACTTTGCCTTTGAACATGTGGAAGAATATGTTTTATCTTAAGCAAAATGATTGCTTTATTTTTATTTATTTTTGTTTTTATATTATAATTTTTTCCCAAATGTTTATTTAAATTCTAGTTAGTTAACATACCGTGTAATATTGGTTTCAGGAGTAGAATTTAGTGATTCATCACTTGCATATAACATCCAGTGGTCATCACAACATGTGTCCTCCTTGGCCCCCATCACCCTTTTAGCCCATTCCCCCAAACCTCCCTCCATCAGCCCTCAGTTTGTGCTCCATCATTAAGACTCTCCTTTGGTTTGTTCCTTCTATCTTTTCCCTTCCCATGTGTTCATCTGTTTTGTTTCCTAAATTCCACAGATGAGTGAAATCATATAGTGTTTGTCTTTCTCTGACTGACATATTTTGCTTAGCATATTATACTCTAGCTCCATCCATGTTGTTGCCATTTACAATGGCAAGATTACATCCTTTCTTGTGGCTGAGTAATAGTCCATTGTGTATATATATCTATATATCTATATATCTATATATCTATATATCTATAGATATATAGATATCTCACATCTTCTTTATCCATCCATCAATGGACATTTGGGCTCTTTCCATAATTTAGCTACTGTTGATAATGCTGCAATAAACATTGGGATACATGCACCCTTCTGAATCTGTATTTTTTATCCTTTGGGTAAATACCTAGTAGTGCAATTGTTAGATCATAGGGTAGTTCCATTTTTAACTTTTTGAGGAAACTCCATATTGTTTTCCAGAGTGGCTGTACCAGTTAAGCAAAACGATTGCTTTAGAACACAAAATGTAGATCGGAGGCAATGGTAGGTCTTCTAATGCGTATGTATAGATTGCAAAGGTAATCTGATTTACATAATAGTAATTGAGAATATACATCTTCATTAGATAAATGCACTGTAAGACCACATTTCTTGAAAACAATTTATTTCATGTATTGCTTCTGTATTCCTAGTCTGTGTTGCTATATTATCAATTTATCTTAGTAACTTCATTTTTTATGTCCTTGTTTGTATATGTATGTATGTATGTATAAGTATATGTTCCAGCGATATGTGTCTCCTGACGTCCTTTCTCTCTCAGAGTAAAATTTCAAGGACCTATTACTCCTCTGACTTCATCTGCTGTTACCTTTTCTCTTGCTCACTTCACTTCAGACCAGGTACTTATACTTTGATGTGGTCATGACAATAGAGAAGAGGAGAGAGTTGTTAATACACAGATGGCTAAACCCCATTTCACATCCAGCCCCAGTTATGACAAAGAAGGTCTGAGACTTTGCATTTTTGACAGAGTTTCAGGTGCTACTGCTGGGCAGGAGACCATATTCCTGTTCTAACTCACTGACCTCCTTTCTGTTCCTAGAACACAGCAGCTTGTTCCCATTTCAGGGCCTTTGCACTTGTTGTTTGCACTGCTTGGAAACTCTTTTACTGATATCCTTATGATATTTTCTTAAATGTTACCTTCTCAAGAGAGCTTTCTTAGATTTCAAATCCTAACTCCCTCTTTACCCATAGAACTTCCTGATTTTTCTCCATTCATCCTTCACCCATTCAACATATAATACATTTTATTTTCTTATAGTAGGTTTTTCCCCCCTTCTTTTTCCTTACTAGAGTGCAAGTGCCAAAAGTGTAGGGATTGCTTATATTGAGCTGGTACATTTCCCGTTGTATCCTCAGGACTTTGAGCAGTTTCTGGTACTAGTAGCCTCAACAGAAACTTGCTGAATGAATGAATGATCAAGATTAACTAAGACTGTGTAACAGGGTTCCAGAAGAATTATTGAAACTACCACAAAATGATGGGGTCAGTGATGGTTATAATTATGCAATGCTGAAGGCTCGCAACCCCCAAGGAGTTTGAAGAAAAGCTTTGATTTTCAAGACCTTGTATGCTGAATGAGATGAGATTATTAACCCTGTAAAGAAACTGATCAAACCAGATGCCACTGAATATGTGACTGAGGCCTGGCACTGTACTGGGTACGAAAGAATTAAGGTCTGTGCTGCGATGAAGCTAACTCTATCCTTTCCAAGAACTTCCTTTTTTAATCTTATTTGGATTAAAGGATAGCATTTTATGAATGGTCATCTTTTCTAGAAGAGATCCAAGCTGGTTTAGAGTAAATATAAATAAATATAATAAATAGAAGAGGTCATAGAGATAATTTTATAAAAATCTGGTAATAGTAATATATATGAATAGAAACCATTTGTATTAAATGTTAATTGATTTTTTGACTATACCCTTATATCGTAATTTTACATCCTTCACTCTGTAGTCTCAGTTTTTAAAACTAAAACATATTTGTAGGCAAGAATTTTTTTTTATTCCTTGTATTTCTGTGGATAAAAGCACCTTGTTCTTGAAGTCTAGATTTAAATTTTGTCTATGATGCCCTTCTAGTAAGTGCATAATCTAGCTCATTACTTCTGACTTTTAAAATAAACTGATGCCTTAATAAAAAATCAACAGGAGTGAAGTAGCAAATACCCACCATTTGCTTCAACGTGGATGGAACTGGAGGGTATTATGCTGAGTGAAGTAAGCCAGTCGGAGAAGGACAAACATTATATGTTCTCATTCATTTGGGGAATATAAATAATAGTGAAAGGGAATATAAGGGAAGGGGGAAGAAATGTGTGGGAAATATCAGAAAGGGAGACAGAACGTAAAGACTGCTAACTCTGGGAAACGAACTAGGGGTGTTGGAAGGGGAGGAGGGCGGGGGGTGGGAGTGAATGGGTGACGGGCACTGGGGGTTATTCTGTATGTTAGTAAATTGAACACCAATAAAAAAAAAAAAAGGAGTGAAGTAGCAAGCCCAAATGTGGTAATATTTCAATGTGATATTAGCTCTGAATCTTCTTAGGTATTTTTTTTAGCTCCGAAGTTTAAGCCTAATAATATGAATTTTTATCCATGAGTTATCTACTTATGAAATTTTCAATATATTGCCATGATGGAAATTTTTGGAAGGCAGAAAGAAATGTTAATTATTCCATCATCATTTGTAGTAATCTCTCTCAAACCCTTCTCTGGAATTGATAGAGATATTTTTCAAGCCTCACAAGTAATAATTATAGTATTGAAAAAATGACAGCTTGTGTGTGCTAAATGTGAGCTGTGTACTTTTATTGGAAACATGCAAATAAGGGCTTATCGAGGGATGCATAATAATAGCCTCTAATTATGTCATATTTCCCTGAAATCGTATCATATTTACATATACTGGCACTGAGGATGACACCATAGAGTGTCCTCTGGTGACACGTTGGTGGGATCTGACCTCATGACAGGCTCAGTTAAGGCGGGAATGAGCACAGGAAGTGATACCAGCAAAGAGACCTCAGCACTTATGCATCTCCCAAAAGAACTATGTGAAGAGGCAATTTGAGGCATGTTGGAATTTGTTGGGAATCCAGGTTTCTGCTTTTAGAGCTACTTACTGTGTACTTAAGGAGTGCTCAGACAATTGGAAGCAATTTGTGGGTTATTGCATTTATTTTTGCCTTACTGCCCTATAGCAGTAAACTGTCAGAATATAACAGAATTGGAATGTGATGCTTGTTTCATTTGATTTTACAGCAAGTATGACCGGTTTAACTTTGAAAAAAGAAACATAGCAGTCAATGCATTTGCTCACAGATTATCACTGTTATCAGTGTTGATGCTGACATTCAGAAAGTCACTACTTCTTTCCATTGCTGTAGCATGATTTAAACATGCATAGGCAGGGAAGTGCAGTGTTCCAGGAAGGCAGGCCCTGATCTGGAGTAGAGGAAATTTACCTGGACCTAGTACAGTGCTTATCAAATGCTAAGAATACATTGAATGGGAAATCAACACACACACACACACACGCACGCGCGCACACACACGTGCATGTGCACACACACGTGCACGCGCACCCCTACCAATCTATAGTTATAGCTACTTTGCTCTCATTAGCACAATACTCTCAATGTTCATGAGTCTGGCTAAGGACTCAAAAGCAATCTTTGACATAAAAGCATTAATATGTGGCAATCATAGTCCCTGGTACTCTAAAAATTTTGATGTCTTTTTTTTTCTGAGTAAGTGGGAAAATGCAGAAAATTGCTCCTCCAAGATAGAATGAATTTTCCATTGAACAAATGAAGGTGAAACCATGCCTTCTAAGTGCAGTTCAGCACTGTCACCTCCTCCCATCATGCAGGAGGCCTATGTGGGTCAGTGGCATTTCAGTGTGTACTTTCCTACTCCTAATATCAATTCCATACAGTTCCAGACTTTAGGAAGAGAACTTCACCATGATGAGTTTAAGATCATGGTGTTAGCAACTCTTACTGAATGTGGGTGGTATACGCAACACCCCATTTTTCCAGGGACTGTAGGGAGCCATAAATAGAAATGCAGTGCTTCAGAGTTCATAATTAAACCAATAGAAATGGCACTAATATAAATCTATTTAACTAAAATACAAATCAAATTACCAGAAGTTCTAAAACCAACATTTTTTTTTGCCTTTTCCAATGAATGCTTCTCATTTCAAAATGGTCTCCTTAAGCAGATAATATACATTGTCTAGTACTGTATAGGGGCTGTTTCTCAAGACAGTTTTAAAACCTGTGTCACATTTTTCAGCTTTCTCAAATGATGATAATATATGTCATTTACTGGAGTTTTGGAAATAACCAAATATCATTTGGAGCCAAATCTGGTGAAGAGGATTTACAAATGGAGAGGTTAATATCAAGTTTGGATAAGACAAATACCATTTTTTGAGCCAAAGAATTACTGTAATAATCACTGGTCTTAGCCATGTTTTTGTGTCATATAGAATTCCTTGTGTGTTGGGATAAGTTTTTACATTTTGACATGTGAAAACTGATTTGGGCCATGTAGTCCAATATATGATATATATGTAGAAATCAGGATTTGCTACTACACAAAACCAGATATTAAGAAAGAAATCTTAGTGTCCAATTATAATTTTGATATATGAACTTTCTGGGTCCTGAAGATTTTGGAGTTTCAAATAAATATGCTGAACATTTTATATTTAGATTATATTTTTTAAATATTGAAAAAATTTTTAAAGTGGATTTTAACCTACTCTTTTTGAAGATGAGAGGAAATGACCCATCTTAATTTTTTGTTGTTTGTCATCTGAATTATACAGCATAATTCTTTCCAAACAATTTTCTCATGACATAGTTCCTTCCAGAGCAAGTCAGGTTAGTTTAAATTCTACCATTTAAGCATCATCTAATTTGGGTCTTAGTTTTCTCATCTGTTAAAGGAGAAAGCTGTGCTGAATGAACGTTAATAACCTTTCCAACCCTAATATTTTATCATTATCTCTTCTTTGCTTCAGTATAGCCCCCTAGTTAACATTTATGTCTTAATTACATTAATGGAAACTTGGACATTTTTAACATTTTTATGAATGAATCCCAGAGACCCACCAAATAATCATTTCGTGTAGCAACATAAACATCTTCCACAGCCTTTTAAAAAAGTTTGTTCGCGCTAAAATTGGGACTCTCAATGTTCTTTCATTCTCAAAAGCTTACTTTGGCATGTCAAGTGGATATGTTGAAGATTTATCACACAGAACTCAACATTAGTTTTTTGCTCTGAGTGATCACCCATTTTTGTTCTGACATAAAGCAATATTCACTGCAGCTGTTAGCATATGACAGTTGACTGGCTGAACCTGGAAATACTGCTGCTGCTCATTGAAACATGTTGCCATATATTTTTGCTGCGGTGTGATTGCTCTTCTGCTTTCATAAGCTTTTCAAGAAGAAAATTAGTCTCATTTCTTTATGGAGACACTTTGCATAAACATGCAGTAATCATTTATCTACAAATCATATAAAGTGAAATGTAATCAATTATAGTTGTATATAAGTATTCAGGGTGCTAGTATAGGGGTGTTCTTGCTGCCAATGGCTGAGAGGGGTTTGATAGTATTATATCAGGGACCCTCATTCATTCGCAGCTGGGATTCCTTGATGTAAGAATATACTGACATGTTTTTATGGGTATAAATACTCACAGATGTCCCCATTTTCTCTGAGTGGCTTGGATGCCATTTTGAGACTGGTTAAAACCCCTCCCCACCACTATTTGGTTACGGGACAGAATGATGTTACATATAAACCAACACTAATGCAATCCAAATCATTTATACATTTGGCATCAGTTCTGGCACTTGGGTTTTCTGCTGTTGTTTGTATCACAGCAAGAGATTTTGTTTAAGAGTCATTATGTCTGTGGGTGTATCTTTTGGGAAGTGGTATTTGAATGCATTGAGAAGAATTGCCTCTACTTAGAAGAAATTAACTGTCAGAATTGGACACTTTATAGTCCTCAAAAATTTTGAAGAATTTTATTTCCCTACTTACTGATAGGGAAATAAAATTTTTGGGGAAACTCAATTTTTTGGTAAAATAAAGTAGGTAAATGGTCTCCTCCCCTCAAGCCCCAGTGTTTTTCTACCTAGAGAATGACTTCTTCAACTTCGTGAATGCTAACCTTTAAAAAAAAAAAAAATTACCAAACCAAGCAGCGTCGCAAGACCAGTGGGTTTTTCATTAGACTGGATGAAATCCTAACTAAATTATTGGTTTAGACAGTGTTTGGCTCTTGATTTGTTGTTTAGTTGAGGAGAAATTGTATGCACCACTGCACAGTGGCAGCCTGGATGTACGTACTTTGAGCGGCTTTGCTGGGTGACAGAATGGGGTAACAGAGCTATAATTTATAGTCACTAATATGAAGATGTTATATCAATTACCTAAGAAAAATACCCTACTGGATTTATATCCTTTAGTTATTAAAAAGTGGCAGCTATCTTAAATTAGTTATAGAAAATAAAGAATTTAGCGACAGAAATTAATCACTGTCACAATCCATACACAGACGCTGAGTTGCAGTGTTCTGCAAAACATTTGTTTGGAAAAAGGAAAATTGCTATTATGGTCACCTTAATAGAAACAGACAATCAAACAAATCTTAATTTAAAAGATTCCATGCAGTCATAAATCATAATGGCAGTAAGATTTAAGGCACAAAAAGCAACTTCATAAAGAAGTGAGGCATGCTAGGGAGAGCCAGGAACCAAGCCTGGTGCCCTCCTGTCCCTCCATCCTATTAGCTATGTTGCAATTGTTTCAATATTTTAGCCTCAAACCAGATTGTTCATTCTGCAGTAAAATGTGACCGTGTTCTACTTTGTTTTCCTTCCCTTGCCTTTCCCAGTCACCTCTAATCCATTCTCCATCCAGCAAGTAGAAGGATAGCCTGAAGAGGTAAATGGAGTCATGATAGCCCCCTCTATCCAAGCCCAGCAGGGCCTTTAAGGTGCAATTAGGATTATATCAAACCTCTTAAAATGACTTGACCTTCTCCTGCAATCTTCCTCCAGCATGTTGGCCCACCTTCAGTTCCTCAAGTATTCCTTCCCTCCTCCTAGAGTACTTGGAGAGAGAAGGCCATATTAATATTTGATCTATGTTTGGTTTAACTCATTATTTCTAATACCTTTAATTCCACTGAACCTAAGTCTCATAGCCAAAACAAAACAGAACAAAACAAAACAAAGCAGATAGGAACAGCAAAAACCTTGAGGGAATAAAGAGGTAGGGGCTAAGGCAGTGAGATCAGAATCATTTATTTAATAATTGCTGTATGAAAGTTGTATTGCTAAGTGTCATACTAGCTGAATGTTGTGTTCTGTTTACCTATGGTGACATTTGTGACTATCTTAATTGATATTTTGTGATTGAGCACAAATGTTTGCATGCCCATGAGTGATAGATGTCCTGTTATGGAGTGTTATATTTGGGAGTTGCAACATCCCCTTGGAAGGCAAAATAAGCCTCAGTATAAGCGAGATTTTCTTCATCATTGTGTTGTTTTACCATCTGTCCACCTAGCTTTCTCAGGCTTCTATAAATAGGCTTCAGACTGGCCAGTGTCACCCAGCATCCAACTCTTACAGATGGAGCCTAGTGTGGCCAACTGAATTGCAGCTGTGGCTCAATGCAGGCCAGGACATACTCTTTTGGGCCAGTAACTCTTGTTTGGTGTTGACAATGGTCTGATGGCATTAATATATCAAAAGAAGAAGCCGTTGCCTTTGTTGGCAAGGTGTGTGTGTGTGTATGGTCTGGTTTTTAAATTTTTACCAAAGATGTAAACTGCCAACTCTCAGAATAAACAACTCTTTCTCAAAGTGCAGTTCCCCAGACAGGAGTAATGGGGGAATTATCTATACTCAATGATGGAAGCCAGCATTTGGCAGTATATTTTCAAAATGGAGTAATCAGTGTATTCTATATGGATTACTTCCAAGAATGATCTTTCTTTAGGACCAAAGCACAAATGGAGTCTGGAAAGACAAACTTAAATGCAATTTCATTTTTTTCAATACCATACAGAATATGTGGGTTCTCAAAGCATCATTCTTCTCAAATGGAGTACAAACTCATGGAAAATCCATTTCTGTTCTCTTTCCTATGAATGTGTCAGATCAAATATAGTTCAAAATTGGAGAAAAATAAATGAGCCTATACCTAATCTTTCTGCATGGCTCAATTACAAATGACATAGTCCAGCTTTTCAGGTAAATATACAGAATTAGAAAATGGAGCTAGATGTGTGGCTAAATAGATTAATGGATCGTTTCTCACATTCTAGGCCAGAAAGTAATGACTCAGATGTAGCTTAGCTTTGCTTGGTAACTAATGAGCATATTGATAAAAATGGTGACTCATTTAAATGACAGGTCTCCTTTCCATCACCATCTGCCTAGTAGCAGTGGACAGTTAAGATATAAGTTTGTATGTCTCTTGATAATAGCTTTATATGAAAGCACACCATGGCTAATACTGCCATAACAATCCAAAATCCTATAGAGATATTTTTTACTGTCTTGAGAAAAGACATTATATTTGGTAATGTAGTAACTTTCAGAAAAATCATGGCATGAAAGGGATTCACAAATTCAGTAAACCTACTTGAAACAGAGCCATTGGTTTTGGCTTTCTGGAGCAGGGAACTAACCAGATGATATTTTAAGTAATCAAGTACAAGTCACTTAGTATAACGTGTCTTTCTTAACTCCTTGCACTGAACTATAGATAGGAACACACACAAAGAAGGGAGCTTGATTTTACAACATTGAAAATACTGATGTTGAATTTAAGTGATTGTTTCTCACTATCAACAAAGTCACGCGAAATGTAGGTAAATGAGGTAATAGGTATATATCAACATCTAGCATGATTTGTGAATGTTTGTCATTGCCTAAAGTCCTAAATTTGCTTGGTTAAACTTCTGTATGGATCTATATCCTACAGAATTTCTATAGCCTTCTGTTGGCCTCTATTAAATCAGAATTAATGGCAGAGAAACATTTGCCTTTCTGTTTGGGGAAGGGAAGGTGATGATTTGAAAAATCACTTTGGATTCAAATTCGGTACAAAAATAACATATACTGTACCTGCAGGAAAAATGTAAAACATGTTTAAACTTTAGCAGTTTACATTAAACAATTCTAGTTATAAATAATTCCTTAACCATGTAAATAAAATCCTTTAGAACTTCTATTTTGTACCTTTGTGGGGAGTAAATTTCATTAAAAAATCATCTTTGACTCAAGTGTTTTACTAAATTTTAACCTTAGTATCTCCTATTTTCACAAAATACTCCGGTGACAACATATACCCTAGGAGGTCTAAAGCATACTATTGCATGTTAACTATTTTATTAACTTTTTAAAATGTAATGAACTTGTTTGTTAGAAATGGGTGGTAAGAAGTAGATTATTGTTTATTCTGCTGTATAATCTAGAAATAAACATTTCATGGCTCAACTATAGCAGTACTAGAAAAACTTAAATAAGAAGCCTGAGTGGGTTTTTTGTTTTGTTTTGTTTTTTGTTTTTTTTTAGTATCCTGAGAGTTTAACACAAGATATGTTTTTTGATTAGGTGAAGAAGCACAATTCACGTAACGTTTTACAATGTAGTATGAATTCCCTCTAAAAACTGCCTATTTTTAATTGTAATATAGTTATCATATATTAATGGTTAAAACTTACATGGTAGTTTTAGAACTATAAGTACTTTATCCGTAGAATAATTGTTACAAATATGTTAGATTCTATAAAGCTATTTATATCAGATCAATCACAGCTTTAAATGAGTTTGTGGACTGTTTAGTAACAAAATAACTTTTAAAAAATATTTTAAGAGAAAATTCCATTTGCAGTATGAATTTGGGATACCAAGTGTATACTGTCCATTTCAACTGCTAGAGTTAGTGTTCTGATCTCTCAAGATCTCTGATTTGTGGCTACAATCCAATATTCAGCTTTTTGTGTCCTAAGAACTAATAGATTCTGTGACAATTTATACCCTTTAATCCCATTTTTGATGTTATCAGATGAATAATAGGGGGAAAACCAAATCTTTAGTTCTTTTATAATATTGTGTTTAATATGGTTTCCTTAATTAAATGTTCCTAACTGAAAAAAAATTAAAAGTCACAAATCCATAAGCTCTTAGTATAGCAGGCTTTTGGAGGTAATGTAATTCAACCAAGTGAACAATTGAGATTGTCAAGCCCCAGTGAGATTAAATGCTTTGCTCCAGACAATGGCAGAACCAGAACCAGAACCTCAGGACTCTCGATTTCTGGCTTGCTGATTTACCCCCTCTCCCATATCAATCAAAATATTTATTTAATGGTTCCTGTAAAATATTGAACTTTTAGGTAATATTATGGGTACAGTGTGTGCAGGGAGTTTGGCCTATAACTTAGGTATTTATAAACTAGGCAAATAATAGAACTTATTGGTAGGATTTAATGATTTTTATATCATACAGATAATTAGTCATCATATGACTGCTTTTTTGTTTACTTTTGAAAACACTCAAAAAAAGATACACAAACACATGGTGCCATGCCATGCTATATTGGAGTTCAACACAAAAATGGAAATCAGTGATATAGATGGTCTCCATTTAAAATTTTGACATTTTGTTCACTATGGACTTTTTTAAAATTAGCTAAATCCATACTTTATTCACATTTCTTTCGTTTTTACCTAATGTCTTTTTTGTTGTTGTTATTTTAAGAACCTGTCTAGGATTCATTACTTTTAATTGATGCAACACATAGATATTCTTTGCATTAATATTGATTTTTAAAATACTGTCCTAAAATCTTACTGAACCATGATTACTGAGATTTTGGGTGTCCAATTAGATTTTCACCTGAAATGAGTGCTTTACTTACCTCCCCTTTTCCTTGGTACACAAACACACACACACACATGCGTGTGTGCACACACATACATACACAGTACTTTTTTTTGTTTTGACTACTTTTGTCTAAAACAAAAACCCCTAAGTCTCAACTGCGCAGATTGTTTAAGTGTGAGAAAATGTGATTCTTGTATACAATGCAAACTAGGAGCATATGTCATAAATAACTCAGATATGCTTACTGGTATTTATGGATGAAGCTGCAAATTTCTGATTGTAAATATCCCAAGTTCCATAGTATACATATTATCTGAGCTCACGGATCAGGCTTCATACCAGGGTAATAAAATGAAGACATAAACCTGACAAGCCGGAAGCCAGAGATGGGTCTGCCCTTAATCATAGCACATGTAGTAACATTCCACTTTTACTTTTAAGATTATTCCTGAATTCTTCTAATAAATAAATATGAAGTTTGCATTTAATCTTCTCCAAAATATCTCATCATTTTGCAACTTAAATGCAGGATAATTATTTTCACCAGATGTTATTTACTGAAATAATTTCTGGACCAAACGATACCATTTAACACTCAGTGTAATGTTTTGATGTTCTCTCATGCCCCAATGCATTTGGACTTATTACCAAATCATTACTACAAGGCTGGAAGTTTCAATAATTTATAGAAGTCATTATGCCTGGCAGAGCAGTAACTCTACCAGAAATGACTTAAATGTCCCACACACATCCCATATTCTTCGGCCTCCTCATCTAAATTTCTCTCGCACCCGTTTTTCATATATATAAAATCACAGAGCAAATATTACGAGCAGAATTTTAAAAGAAAGATTCTATTTTATCACATGGCTTAATTTCTTGTTTTCTGTTTACACATCTTGTACATGATACAATTTAATCATGTAACCATGTCCATTCAATTATTTGCTGATTGCCTTTGATGTCAAGATTGGACCTCGGCCTTCTCTTTGGATGCATAGTGGTTTGAAATCATCATTCTGATAGCTGCTCCCAAGGTTGCACAGAATGGTAACATTTCTAGCTTAGAATCTGTATCTGTATAGATTTACATGATAGAAATAATACATGTCAACTTTCCTTGTCTAAGCTGAGGGCTCAGTGTAAAATGTACAATGTGTATTTTTGCCCACCTATTTTACTTTACAATATGGCTTTGTAAAGAAAGATATTTAAGAACACATGTTTTAAAAACTATATTGAGTTTTACCAAAAAAGCTATGACTCCGTTCCTTTGAAAACTTGTTTTTTTTTCTCTTTTATTTCTGTTTAAAGTGTAAACCCCTTTGTTGACGTTGCACCTTGAGTGAACCATTTTCTTAAAGTTTATTGAAAGAAGCCTCTTGTAAAGAGGGTATATTCTTTTGTTAAAACTACTCTTTATCATAAGCCATCTGAAATAATAAATGCATACTTGGAAAGACATTACAGGGCTTTTGCTTAGAAATGACAGCATGCCCATGATACAGTTCTTCCTCTCTCAAAACCAGCTAAAGTGCACCAGGAGAACCCCAAAAATATTAATTCACAAGGACAAGGAGGATCAGAGAGAAAGCAACAGTGGAAAAATATTTTAACACTGTTGAAACAAAATGGCAGATGGTAATTGAGTTATCAGAGCAGGTGAAATTCCCACCTAGCCTGTACAGAACAATATCACCGAGAAATTAGTCATCATGCTACTTGGAACCCCATCTTGGAATATCAGGTACTTCTACAGGACTGAAAAGAGTGAGATAAAAGGCTGTAAAGAGCAGTGTTGGTGGAAAGGCTCATGCTCAGCAGTAGAACATCGTATCTTCTGCTCTACTTTCCTTGGAGGACATTGGAGCTCTTTAATCTGAAGAAGCTTAGAGACATAAATTAAAGGCTGAAGGAAGCCCCAAGGAATAAAAAGGCCCCATTATAAATATTTTTTAAAAATAAAAAAATCACCAATATTCTAGGAAACCCTGAAAGTGAGAGAAAGATAAATAGAAACCTGGGGGAAGCAGAATTTTGCAAACAGCAGAAGAAAATGTAAGGGAAAAAACTCTTCCATACATACTTTAAGACTATGTCCATAAAATAGGAACAAGAAGCTCTGACAAAAATAAAATATTTGAAAATTAGGAACAAGAAGCTCTGACAAAAATAAAATATTTGAAAATTAAAAATATGGGTAACTAAGGGAAAAAAAAACAATGAAAGGATTGGAACATAACGTCATGAATGAACTCTTCCAGAAAGTAGGAAAAAAGAGAGATCACAAATAGAAAATAAAATTATAAGATCAAAGAAGTCCACTATCCCCACCTGAAGGTTTCCTGAGGGGTGGAAGGAAACAAGAAAAAAAATTGTCAAAGAAATAATAAACAAAAATTTTCTAAAAAGAAAAGAAGTAGGGATCCCTGGGTGGCGCAGCGGTTTGGCTCCTGCCTTTGGCCCAGGGCGCGATCCTGGAGACCCGGGATCGAATCCCACGTCGGGCTCCCGGTACATGGAGCCTGCTTCTCCCTCTGCCTATGTCTCTGCCTCTCTCTCTCTCTGTGTGACTATCATAAATAAATAAATAAAAAATTTAAAAAAAATTAAAAAAAAAGAAAAGAAGTCAAACAGGCCCACCAAGCCCCCAGCTTACTGGATTTTTAAAAGGCTAATACAAAACACATCAACACAATGTTTCAGGACACCAGGAATAAAAAAAAATTAATTTTCTTAAGCTTTGGGAGAAAAGGAGCTATTCATTGCTAAATGGAAGAGGATCAAAATGGCTTTGGACTTTTCACTAACAATGCTGGATAAGGGAAAGCCTGAAAATTCAGAGAAAACATGTTTTTCTACAAAAATTTTTATGCCTAACCCAACTGTAATGTGTGAGTGAAGAATAACAGGTGTGGATGTAGTCTCTAAATATACCTCCCGTGACATGCATGCTTACTTAGAGAATAGACTTTAGCAAAACAAAAGAATAAACCAAGAGAGATAAATATGTGGGATTTACAAAATAGGTCAGACACAGAAGAGTATTAAGAGGAGTTGTCAGTATGGCAACTTTCTAAAGCAGTAGATAGATCTTGGGGCAGGAAGGTGGAGGGCTATAGAAAAGAATTCGAGAACCAAACAGATGCTAGAATATTTATTATGTATAAGTTTGCAAAATTTCTTGAGAGGCATTTGACAGATCCACTGACATATTTTGAGAAAGCAGAGAGAAGTTCATAGAAACCACACAAATGAACAATCATTTTACTAATTCCAAGACAAAGCAATTTCTGTGAGAAAGGAATGGTAATCATGGGATGCTAGTTGGTTCCGCAGTAAACAGTATTTCATTGTCACAGTGATGTAAACAGTGACAACTGATGAGACCAAAAGTAGTGATCTAACTATACTGAGAGGCTTAGAGGAAGGGAGGTGTGTGCATGTGCTAGATTCACTTCTGTGACCAAGCCTACTTACAATGTCTTAGGTTCCCCAGGAAGCACGCACTGTGCTGGAAGTTTATTGAGGTGTCGTCTCCTTGGGATCAACATCTGTGGAAGACTGAAGGAAGCAGGATTGAATGGTGATGGTGATGCAGTGACAAAGGTCTTACTCTGGAGCTGAGTTGTCTCCTGGGAGTGGCAGTTCCTTGATTCAAGGGGGCTGGAGCATTATACCCTCAACCCACCAATCATTGGAGGTGGGCAGCTACAAGAGAGTGTGATGGACTGAATATCTGTGTTCCCTCAAAATGCATAGGTTAGAGCCCTAATCTCCAATGTAATGGTATTTGGAGGTGAGACCTTTGGGAGATAATTCGCCTTAGATGAGAAAATACAGATAGGGCCCTCCTGATGGAATTAATACTCTTAGGAAGAGACCAATTGTGCTCTCTCTCTCCTCTCTTTTTTCTCCCATGTGATACGGTGAGAAGGTGTCCATCTGCAAGCCAGGAAGAGGGTTCTCACCAGGAACTGAATCTGTAGACACCTTGATCTTGGACTGTGAAAAATAAATGTCTGTCATTTAAGCCACAAAGTCTATGGTATTTGCTGTAGCAGCTCAAGCTAAGACTGGGGGAATCATGACGTTGAGCAAGGTGGCTCTTTGCCACTGAGGGCTCAACTCAGCTTAGAGTCGTCCATCACCAGCATTCCCAGCAGCTGGAGGCTTCAGCCCTAAAGGGGAGTCACCAAGTCACACATAGCATTCGCTATCTAAAATTGTTCAACTAAACATAGAAGTATAAGCATATTATTTAGAACCATGGAGGTAAATGGCACAAGAAACAGCAAAAACATTGAGAACTGGCAGGGGGAGGTAGGCATATAGTGGGGAAGAGTCAGGTTCTTTTGTTTTAAGACATTTTGCATGACTAGTTTTAGCTGTGTGCACATGTAACATTGATAAAATTAATTTAAAATTAAGAAGTGCATTTTACTTATGGAAGTCAAGTATTAAATATGATGCCATTTTTATTGATGGTCTGTATCAGCTAAATATCAATACCTTTAGTTTGTTCAACATTGATGGATGTTCAAAGGACAGTGATAATAACAATAATAAATCTGTGTGCCAAGCACTGTGCTTAATGATTTCATTATATTTTCTCAGTTCCACGCCACATTAGCCCTGTGAAATGGGTGCTGTTATCCCCATTTTACCAAATTAGAAACTGGGACTCAGAGAAGTTAGTTCTATTGCTCATGGCCAAATGAAGGAAGTAGTCATGGTCAAAGCTAGTGTTTGATTTCGGCTCCAATGACAGAGCTTAGATTCTTATCCACTCTGCTTCTGCTAAGTGGTCCCATCTCCATATATTCACTGGCTTAAAACAGAATGCAGGGTATTATCCATGCCAATTATTCGGTGACCCACCTGACTGTTCACCAGATCAGTCACTTTGTACTTGGTGCCAAACACCAGTGAGAAGCGGTATAATCTATTCTTCTGCTTATTTTCCTTCATGGTTCTCTGCTCATGTGTTAGAGATTAATTGTGGTAAAAAGATCCTGTATCACACATGCACAGGAATGCCCTGTTTTTTCTCGAATGTATTAGCTGAGAGGGTGTCACCATTGGGAGTGAATGAGTTGTGTGGAGCTGGACTGCGCTCTAATCCTGGTTCTACAGCTTTCTAGTTGGGTCATTTTGGGCAGGTTGTGCTGTGCGTCTGAGCTCACCTATGTCAAGTGGGTACAGTAGTGCTTACCTGCCTCACTGAGTCCTTGGGAGGGTGACATGAATTGAGACACATGAGGCAGAGAGACTGCATCTGGACCTTTGTAAATGCTCATGAGTATTAGTCATTAGTAAATATTAGTCTGAATAAAAGTCAGGGTTGCAATAGATCAAATGCTCCCAGGCCCCTTCTAGAGAATGAAGCTTCATTATTTCATTTAAATATCATTAGTTTCCTATTTCAATTCTTCATCTCTTTTTGTCTTTCTCTTCCTGCTTGAATATAGACACGTGCATGAAATTTAAACTTTTATGAGGCATTTTGTTCAATTATTTGTTTTCCCTGGTTCCTCCTACCCTTCTCTCCCAACACACACATAAAATAACTTTATTATTCAGTGATAATGGAATCATGAATAATGTCACTATCCTCTGCTATATTTTATTAACAAGATTAACAAATTATTTTAACCTATAACTGTTTATTTTCCTTTGTTAGAAGAAAGTGTCATCATAACCTTTTAAGGTATGTGGTAATATGTTTCCAAATTCTATATGATAATGTTTACCCAGTCTGGTATATTAATAGGCTTTCATTTAAATCACCACAAAATTACCATATATTTTCTAAGGAAGCTGTGGCCAGAGTCTATGATCTAATTTTGCCATTAGCCAGTAATGTCTAATTTCTGTTTCCTTGGTCTGTCTTATTATTTGGAAGTGGAAATTATACTTTCCCTGCCTTTGGTCTACTTAAAATATCACAGAAGGGTAAACTGTCCTGAGAGCTTGAAACGACATAGACTATGGGTGAATCCTGTGGCACATGAGGACCAGATGCCCTGATAGTAACTACCACCTGGTGTCAGTGATCAGCATCCTTTGTTTTAACCGTAGAATGATACGCTCTTTGGGAATAGGTGAAATGCTTACTGGCTTCATTTTAGCTTCTTAGTTGGAACCAAGGGATGATTTTAAGATTGAGAAAAGAAATGCTTGGGTATGTAGCTGGGGATTCTGATCAGACCAGCTCCCGGTTTATCCATTTTAAATCTCCATTTAGCCAAAGCTAAACACATTTTGGATTAACTGCCTTTTTAGGTTATCTTGGTCCCTCTGGCTTCCATTAGTATTGACTGTACTTTCTTTCTTTCTTTCTTTTTTTTTTTTAAAGATCTAGTAATGGTTTAGATTGAAGTCTGTGCAGGAAAGGAGGATCTCCTTTCCCACATAGGGAAAGAGATTAAGGATCTGAGTCACAGAGCTACTCAAAGGGACAATTTCTGCCCGAAGCCCACACTGATTTATGAGCATCAGCATGATTTAAGTGATGAGAGTGCAGAATCAGAATATCATTTTTTAAGGATTTTATTTATTTATTCATGAGAGAGAGAGAGAGAGAAAGAGAGAGAGAGAGAGAGAGAGAGAGGGAGGGAGAAGCAGGCTCCATGCAGGGAGCCTGATGTGGAACTCGATCCCGGGACTCCAGGATCACACCCTGGGCAGGCACTAAACCGCTGAGCCACCGGGGGATCCCAGAATCAGAATATCTAAGTCTTCTGCCACTAACTGACTAATTAATTGGGTTAACCATAAAACAGATGATTTTTTGCACTATTCTTTGGGCAGTGTTAGTCCTATAAATCTGATATGAAATGGGGCTGCTGCGATTTTTTTTTTTTTGCCATGAATTTTTAAAAATTCAACTTACTGAGTGCTTTGAGGGTTTTGGGGGTTTTATTCATTGTTTTTATGAATGAAGTAGTTTCAAATGGAGTAGACTGTGAGAGATGTTAAGAGACTTTTAATGTTCATTTTCCAATTTGCTTTTCATTTTTAAAATCATAATTATTATAGGCCTTTGAAAGTTTATTTTGCACTGTGTCTTAAAAAAATGAACATCTTTGGGCACCTGGGTAGCTCAGCTAGTTAGGCATCTGCTTTCAGCTCAGGTCATGGTCCCAGGGTCCTGGGATCGAGTCCTGCATTGGGATCACTGTGGAGCAGGGAGTCTGCTTCTTCCTGTCTCTCTGCCTGCCACTCCCCTTGCTTGTGCTTGCTCTCTGTCTGTCAAATAAATAAATAAAATCTTTTTTAAAAATTAACATCTTTTAAAAAATGAATTTCAGATCTCAGATGACTTAATGGGCTGGGAGGAGGTGTTCCTGCTTTAGGAGCTGGTATGCATCATAACAGGAACACTGCCAACAATTTATTAGGGATTGCCACCGAAACCAAACTCATGCAACAGAAATTATAAAAACATGGATCACAAATCCTTAGATGTTTGAGAGTCATCACAGACTTGTAGAATGGGGAGAGTAGCTTTTCTAAAATTTGGAATTTATTTAAAAACAGTAGCTTTTTCCTGGGGGAAAATGTTACTGTTTGTTTCTAAGAACTTTTATCAGGTAAATGGCTTGAGGGTAAGTCAGGGCTTCTGAATGGTGCCTACAGCCCTTAAAGAGGGTGAAAAATGGTAAGTTGAGGCTTATAGGCTACTATTTGTGACAACTCAGTGAGAAACATTTCCCTAAATATGTTAGTGTTGGCTCCCAAACTGCTGTTGGTGCTCTAAATGGTCGCTTTACAATTTCCTGACTTCAGGATAAGCAGTGGGTATGACATACCCCACTGCTTTCTACAACCTCCTGGGGTTGTAATTGTGGTTCCTACTCACCTTTGGCTCCCTCCCATCTCTTTTCCCAAAGTGCCAGTGCTCTAAACCTGGTTGTAAAAAGAGATGAAGGTTCCGGTAATCATAGCTTGTAAATCACGTTACTTTCTTCCTCTGTCTTCCTTTTTCCTTATTCCAGCTGAATGGAACTTCAGTCCCTATCAAATAAGTGGATTTGTGTAGAGGGAATATTGTTCAGATTCCAAGTGTCGTAGTAGTAGAGTCAGTTTTAGCCATCGTTGTATCTCCAGGGGAACACCGGCCAGGCCTCCACGGACCATTCTGATTTGATTTGTTTGGAAGGGGTTGAATCAAAGTGTGAAGTTTCTCATCACGAGCTATTAAATGGAAAACAAAGTCTGACATGAACCCTGACCACACTGCCTTCCACATGTTGGTCCCATACCTACTACCACCTCATCTCTGCATCACTGGTACTCTCCTCCTCACTCTTACATTCATCAAAACGGAAAGATGAGATGGAGTCTCTATTACAAACATTACTTGATTTAAAAAAAAAAACAACAGATGTATACAATATTTTATTTCTAATTAAAAGGGCTTCAAGGTCAACTCAAACTTTCCCAATCACAATGCCTCAGTGTCACAACAGCTACATTAAAATATTATATGTGCCTGCCCCTACCATATATTAAATGCTTGATAAACATCTGTTGAAAGGAACTAACTTTGATTTAAATGCTTTAGAATTTTGTTCTGAAAAGGTGAATCCACCTATTCTGTTATTAACAACAAAAATATGTGAAGTTGAGTCCAATCTTATTTCACAATGAGTCTTAAGCATCATAGTTCTCCTTCCTTCTTCGAGAGACAGTAATTGAGTTTCAGGTGTGGGATCTGCTACTAAATATTCACTTGCAATTTGCATCGAGATGTCAAATACATTTTACAAATATTCTTTGAGAATACTCTGGATAACTTAGGAAGGGATTTAATTTAAAATCTTCCTGAGGGGAAAAGTGAGTCTACATCAAATGAAACAGGAGGCAGCCCTAGAAGTTTTAGAAGTCACATGGACAAATGGGATACTCAGAACTTCAAAAAAGGATGTGAAAGAATCTCCATCTTTGATCGTGACATATCAAAGTATTTAAAAATATTTCACATGTAAATGTTTAAGCTCTGGATCAATATTAAAAACAAACTTTAGGACTATTGCATTTGGCATCTATATTAGTTTCCTGGTGTTGCCATAACAAAATATCCAGACTGGGTGACTTAAACAACAGAAATTTATCTTTTCACAATTCTGAATGCTGGAAAACTCAAGGTCAAGGTATCATCAAATTTGGTTTCTCCTGAGGCCTCTCTCTTTGGCTTGCAAATGGTTATCTTCTTGCTGTGTCCTTATATGTCCTTTCTTCTGTGTGTGCACACCCCTGGTTTCTCTCTACATGTCCAAATATCTCTACATGTCCAAATATCTTACTTTTATGGGGACACCAGTCAGCTTGGATTAGATCCCATTCTAATGGCTTCACTGTAATCTTCTCACTTCTTTAAAGACCTTATCTCCAAACAGAGTTACATTTTGAAGTACTGAGGCTTCTGCATATGAATTTGATGGGGACACAATTCAGCCTATAATGGTGTCTAAGCTAAAAGTTGTCTTGGAAACATGGGACTCGGTAAGAAATACTGAGTGTTCATTCAGTGTTTGGACTCACCGGTACGGAAGGACACTCATAGCATGACTCTCACAAGGAGAGCCACCAAGTGATGTGGCAGTTGTCTTGAGGTGAAATGGACTGGAATAGTCACAAACCAAGGACTCTCCTCTGCTGCCCATCCTCCACCATCATCACAAGTCTTCTCTGCTTGCATGGCTTTTCATGATTCCTCAGTTGCTATGTTGCAGTTGCAAAAATACATCTTGCCTAATGGATGCTGTATGTGGAAATATTGGGGTACACCATAAATGTCGCTAAATTGTATTTATGATTCATTTCTCAGATCTCATAAAACCATTAAGTTTTAACTTCATGTTATGCCCTTGTGTCTGAATTTCCAGAAAGAGCTAGGTTTGAGAACCAGCTCCATCAGCTGTAGATGGTGCCAATTTAGGCAAGTCACTTTATGTCTCTGAATCATAGTTGTATCATCTGTAAAGAGGAAAAAGCAGAACAGCCAAGTCGAGTTGGGAGAACTAAATGAGATAATATGAATGAAATGCCAAACATACAGAATAAAGACTTAATACTAGTAAATATTTTTATGATACTTCTTGCAATTTTATCACCCCCCCTCCCTTGCAATTTAAAATACCATTAGCACTTGCATAGAAACAACCACATGATTCTTTTCATTCCCCTAAAGCCTTGCTTGAGATGGGGAGAGCCCCAAAGGAAGTCCCTAGTCAGAGCCAAGAAGAAACACCTCCTGACATATCTTAGAAATAACTTTGGAGGAGGAGGGGTCTTGGGAAGAACATTTGACTATATTAGGCTTACAAGTGTCAGTCAGTGGTTCTCAATTCCATAGGCTCCTGGGCAGACCTGAGCCTTGACTGGGTCCCTAGGAGGCGGGGGTATAGTGGTAGAGATTACAGACTCTAGAGTCAGATAACCTGCATTCAAATCCTGGCTCTTCTACTTTCTGATTGTGAGACCTTGGCAAGTTAATTAACTCCTCTAGGTTTTGGTGTTCTCAAATGTGAGATGAGAATACAAGTATTATCAACCCCAAAGGGTTGTCATAAAAATTAACCCACAGATTATTTTTTTAAGATTTTATTTTTTTAATTTTTAAAAAATTTTAAAAGATTTTATTTATTTATTCATAAGAGACACACAGAGAGAGAGGCAGAGACATAGGCAGAGAGAGAGAAGTAGGCTCCAAGCAGGGAGTCCGATGTGGGACTTGATCCCAGGACTCCAGGATCATGCCCTGGGTGGAAGGCAAGCACTTAATCACTGAGCCAACCAGGCATCCCTAAGATTTTATTTTGAAGAAATCTCTACACTCAACATGGGGCTTGAACTTAACAACCCTGAGATCAAGAGTTGCAAGCTGTACAAGCTGACCCAGGTAGGTACCCGGTGTTGATTTTTTTCTTTTTAAACACTAGAATAAGTGCTGGGAATAGAGTGTGGATAAGATAATTTCCTCCTTGATCTCCACTAGCATAGTGGTTAAAGGCCCAGGCTGTGGGACCCAATGACCTAGGTTTTAGACACTTTTTTTTTCCATTTACCATTGGGGAAGTAGTCTAATGTTTCTGTGCCTCAGTATTCTTCATCTGTGAAATGAGGATAATAATACCAATACCCAGATCATAGTATGACAAGGAAGATTAAATAAGCCATATGTCTTAAGTTTTTAGAATACTTGGCACATAGCAAGTATGTGTGCATGCCTGTGTGTGCACGTGTGTGTGTATATATATGTATATATATGTATATAAACAGACACACATAATTCTTATTATTAAGTGGTATCTGCAAACTAAGGTAAAAGTAACTATAGTGTTGACACATAGAAGACTTGAGTTCTCTTTGTCCTTAATCAAGTGGTGTTACCTCTCCTGACCTCAGGGATGGCAGGTTCTGTCCAGCTTTACATTCTCTGATCTTTGTCTTGGTAATGATCAGGATTATGCCTTCATCAGTATATATGGGTAATTTATTGCTTTGGAAAGTATAATGGGAAAGAAGAATTTCAGTTTTATAAATATAACCCATTAAGAACTATTTCAGCCTTTGAGCCAGTATTCTGGCTGGGTCAGTATTTTAGTCCCATTAATTCTTTCTGTTAACATTTTCATTTTTTTCCGTTGTACTTTTACCAAGAGAAAGTATTAGACTTGTGAGCCCTTGCATACTCGAAGCCCTGGTTCAGAGACTCTTGGGAGTCTTCAAACCCTGAAAATACTTAAATTAAAACATTAGTTTCAAAATGAGGACCATTGAAAAATCCGAAGTGTGTTTTGACTCCCTTTCTCTCTTCTGTAGGTTGCTCTCTACAGTAGGATAAACTCAGAAAGATGTTCAAAAGGTGGTATTTGTAGCTTTTTTCTCCTATTATCTTAATGAAACTATTGTTTTCAAAAGTGTAGTTCTGTTAGCATAGTTCAATGAGCTTACACTAAAGGAATGTCTAATACATTGCTTTTAAATGTGGTGACAAGGGATGGGGAACAAATAGTTGTTCAAAGGGATTTTCCTGGAAAAACTGAACTGACTAGGGTTCATGTCTAGGGGTAATGGACTCTCTCCCAGAGGGTCATTAATCCCCAGGAATTGGCCTGGTCTTCAATTGCTATTGCTTAAGTAAACAATAAATAACATCACACAGATATGTAATGAACTATAAAACAACCACTTCTCAGCCTGCATTGTAGATATGCCTGCAGCACACACAAGACTGCCCTCTATTAATCACCTCCCGACTTGATTGATTAGTTTCAATCAGCACCCTGTCCCCGATTTTCTTTTAAGATAGATTAATTTCATACTTTTGAGGTCAGGGAATAAAAGCATTAACATTAGGCCCAGTAAAAATGGTGTCTGTCTGTGCTATAGTATTTTTGACTGTTTCTGTCTGTCCTTCTCTGTGTTTGGCATTTGTTACTGTGCAGCAATTAGGTATAACTCACACCTTGCCCCAATAATGCCAAGATTGGTACGGATGACACTGGTTAGGGGAAACTGAATGAAACTTCCAAGGACAGTGACTATTTTAATTAGGGTCATGATACAGACTTTCCTGCCCAGTCCGTCCACTGCTACCATCATTTCTCAGCCATCCTGCTCAACCTCCGATAGCCTGTAACTCTATGATCATGTCCATCTTTGTGAAACCCTTCCTGGCTTGGCCTCCACTCTCTCTTGGTTCTCTTCCTACCTCATCAGCCACTCCTCCGGCTCTTTTATTTGTTTTTTTTAAATTTTTTATGGTGGTAAAAAATGCATGGCATGAAGTTTACCATGTCAACTCTTTTCAAGCATACAGTTCAGTGGCATCGTGTACAATCACACTGCTGTGTAACCACCATGAGGTACTTCCAACAGTTTTATCACCCGAAATAGAAACTCTGTAACCATTGAGCCATAAACGTCATTTTCACCCCCTCTATTATACCTTCTGTTTCTATGAATTTGCTTATTCTAGATACCTCATCTAAGTGGAATCATAAATATTTGTTCTTTTAATTTTGGGTTATTTCACTTAACATAATGTCTTTAAAGTTCGCCCATGCAGTAGTACGTGTTGGAACTTAATTCCTTTCCATAACTGTATAATATCCCACTGTATGTAGATAGTACCTTTTGTTTATTCATTCATTTGTTGATGGACACTGGGTTATTTCCACCTTTTGGTGATTGTGAATAATAGTGCTAACACCTGTTTTTGGTATATACCCCAAAGTGGAATTGCTGGATCGTATACAGCAATGCTCTGTTAACTTTTTGACACCAGAACTTTTCTACAGTGGCTGCTGCACCATTTTACATTCCATCATCACAAGGGGGCCTTGATTTCTCCATATTCTCACTAACTTGTTTTCCTTTTTTTTTTTTCTTGTTTTCCTTTTTTAAAGAATGATAACCAACTAAGTGGGTGTGAAGTTATACCTCATTATTGGTTCTGTGTTGTCTTCTGAATTTGCTTGTCTTCACTGGAAGGTCTGAGGACTTGATTTTTGTGTCTCTTCTCTTTCCAATTTGCTGCCACCCCTTGGGTGAATTCCTCCAATCTTCTGCCTAAATACAATGGACATGGTGATGTATCTTGCCAGCCCCAATGTCCCACTAAACAATAGGTTCATATATGTCATTGCACAGTATGTATTTTTGCTTGGTTATTCAATAGGCATCTCAACAATGAAATATGCAAAATTGAACTCATGTTCCATGCTCACCATCCCGTACTAACCATGAACCTACTCCTCCAACAGAATTCCCATATCTGTCAATGTCATCTCCTTTCTATCAGTTTCAAGCCTTGGATTCATCTTTCACTTTTCTGTTTTCCTGCTCCCCACCTCCACCATCCACCAGCAAAATCTGTTGGCTCTGCTTTCAAAATACACCAGAAGTTTGTTCTGGTCTCTGTTAAATGCTATCTGCACAGAGAAGACTTCTCCATATAAAATAGCCCTTACCCCAACATTGGCAATCCCCTTATCCTGCTCTGTTTTTCATAGCATTGGCATCACATATATTTGCCTAAGTGATATTCCCCTGACCCACAGTGTGAGGGCAGGGGCTTGCTTGGTTTGTTTACTGCTGGTCATTTAATGCCTAGAATAGTTCTTATTCAATAAATGCTTAGTGAATGGATGATTGGAGAATTAAGTGGAAGATATGGATCTGCCCCTGAGGAAGCAATAAAATGAAGATTCTGTATATGAAAGAACTAAAAATAATAAACCTTCTGGATTTGTTTTTCAGGAGAAATGGATTTTTCAAATAAATCCTACCCTATCATGTGACCAAAACGTAGCTATTTGAGCTGAATATGGTTTTCTCTTGCTAGACACATTCCTTCTAAAAGAGAAGATTTTGAACAACCTTGATCAGTTAGTGTTGCTGTAACAAATATGCAGTATTTGGTTGTAGTTACTTTTAGTTTTATAGAATTTTCCTTTGTTGAAGTCAAAGCCCTCCTCATACACTGTCATTTTTCTTTAAATTGATGTTAGTTTGGGAACCCCTGGGTGGCTCAGTGGTTGAGCGTCTGCCGTTGGCTCAGGGCATGATCCCAGGGTCCTGCAATTGAGTCCCACTTCGGGCTCCCTGCATGGAGCCTGCTTCTCCCTCTGCCTGTGTCTCTGCCTCTCTCTTTGTGTCTCTCATGAATAAATAAATAAAATCTTTTTAAAAACCCTGAAATTAGTTCATTAAGAATTTTTTTTCTTGAGTAGTAGAAAGGAAAATGCTATTATAATCTGAAATTCATTAAGATGATTTTTAAAACATTGATAGCATATGAATAATAATTACATTATTATTATCACAATTTTTGAAATGTACTTAGGGATTCTATTAAATTCTAAGCTCCTTGGGGTGCCTGGGTGGCTCAGTGGTTGAGCATCTTCGGCTCAGGTCATGATCCTACAGGGAGCCTGCTTCTTCCTCTGCCTATGTGTCTGCCTCTCTCTCTGTGTGTCTCTCATGAATAAGTAAATAAAATATTTAAAAAGTAAATAAATTTTAAGTTCCTTGAAGGCAGAACAATGCCTTGAGCTCTGCATTCTCCTCAATGTCTGAAGTCATGCTTTTTATTTAATAGGTCTCCATTAAATAATTGTTGAATGAAAGTATCAGTTCTTTTCTGCAAAGGAGGATTATACTTTTTCTTGGTTCCTTTTTCTTGGAGAAAAAGGAACTATATGGTGGACAAGATTCTTGTGGGTCTAGGGTCTGGCAACTTCCTGCTTTGTGGGAAATGATTCCCTTGGGGAAACACTGTGAAATACTTGCCTATTAGCAACAAAAGAGTTGTAGGGACCTCCACTCTTCCTGTATCCATAGAGGATTCCTATAATTATATGTAAGTAAATTGTAGTATAGATATTGGTTGTTATTATTAGTCTTTATTCTTGCAGTATTTTATTTCCATAGTATAAAAGAATAATGGAAAAGGTAAATATATAGGGCGCCTGGGTGGTGCAGTTGGTTAGGCCCCCCACTCTTGGTCTCAGATGAGGTCGTGATCTCAGGGTAGGGAGATTGAGCCCCATGTCAGGATCCACCACCAGTGCAGAGTGCGCTTGGAATTCCTTCTCCCTCTCTCTGCCCATCCCCTGCTCACTGAACTGGACATGGAACCAGGCACTTTTGCATGCTTTGTCTCATTCAATTTTATTTTTGCCATATCAGTGCAACTTCATGTATACATTCTTTCAGAATTTCCATCAACTTTTAATTTTTAATTCATGAATTGTTTTTAACATTTAAAAACTCTTAAAAAAAATAAAAAAAATAAAAACTCTTAAATAGGGCAGTGATGGTGGCGCAGTGGTTTAGCGCCGCCTTCGTCCCAGGGCGTGATCCTGGAGACCCAGGATGGGTCGGGCTACCTGCATGGAGCCTGCTTCTCCCTCTGCCTGTGTCTCTGTCTCTCATCTCTCATGAATAAATAAAATAAAATCTTAAAAAAAATAAAATAATAAAAAATAAAAAAATAAAATAGTAGAAAGCTATTCAGGGAAAAATGTGAATTTATTCTTTGAACTTCTCAAAACTTGATGACCTGTTTTACTAGAACTTGAGACTTGGCTCAGCCTGATATGCTAATAACCCTCTTATTTCCTCAAATAGCCTTTGGATACCTCATTATTTCTCATGAAATATTTTTAACTTTTATTAAATATAACACAACAATTCATATTTCTCAAATTCAGTAAAAAGAAAAATATCTGATTTAAATGTTTCTGGGTAGCCATCAGGAAAGGAGATACACACAATGTATTAACTAATGTGTTTTTTAAAATTTTTATTTGTCTTAATTTTAGGTACATGAAAACTTTTTCATGTGCCTTAAATTCGATGTTGCCTCTGACATCTTAAAAACAAACTTCCTTGTTTTGTTTAAATCTGTGCACATCATAATTGAAATCCACCTGAAAGCTGCTAATGACATACTTAGATTAATCTAAATAACCTTAAATAAGGTCAATAATAGAAGGACTGTCACAGAATTGTTGTTAGAAGTAAATGATTTATATATTTATATTTATTATATTTATATAAGTATTAATTGATATAATTATTATAGTCTATCTATTGTATTTTATAATTTACATATAACATATCTCATATATATACATTATATATAACTTGTGTATACACACACACACCTTCACACACACACATACACAGCTCGGAACGAGAGTCTGCCAATTAAAATGTGCTCTGTAAGTATTAACTATGATATTGATGGTGGTCATGGTGATGATGATAATGATGATAATGTTTAGCCTCCCATGATATCAAAAGGGGTCAAAAAATCTTCTGTCATTATTTTTTTATCTTTTATAATCAGTAAAGAGATTATATGAAATGGAAGACAATATGCAGAAGTGGGTTTTAATTTTATTGCTCAAGTATATGTGTGTATATATATATATATATATATATATATATTTAAATGGCTCTGAGAGCTGTTGATACAGTGCATTCAAGTTTAATAATTCTATTTTATAAAATCCTGCCGAGCTCTCTCAGATAGGGAGAAAAAATCAACTAAAAGGAATAAATGACCAGAAGTCACACATTGAGGGAGGTCAAAGAAAATAAATATGTTCAGCCCTGGGCCTAAAGGTTGAAAGAGATTAATTTAAATGGCTCCACTTAGAGAATATGACAAAGTCCCAACAGTTTATGGCAGACACAGTATTTCACGCTTAAAAGTTGTGTTCAGATACATGGTCTTCATTCTCCTACAGCCCCTATAAATGGGCGCCAGTTATCTACATAAAACTGCAGTCTGAGAAGGATATGAGTATATGAACATGTCATCCAAGTTAATGATGCCATGGATTATAATGCAATAAAATAATAATCCATCTCTGCTCCTAGTGCAGTGCTTTTTAATTCAGCCATGATATCCTATATGGATATGTTTATCCTGCACTTTTCCCTGGCTATGGAAATTATTCCCCAGCAATCGGCAGGGGACTATCTGATGTTTCACCAATAGGGTATATCAGCCCTGGCGATTAAAGGGATTACTTATTTGCTTACTCAGAAAGGATTAATGACAGAGAGCAAAAGCTTTGTTTAAAAATCATGTGCCATGACTTCCTGGAGTTCAGGAAGGAGAGTCTGAAAGGTATCAGACCATTTTATGAAGAAGCTTTTTATTCAAAAATTAAAATCTTGATCCAGTAAATGGTCCCTTTGTGATGAATTCTGAACTTTCTTTAAGTAAACAATCATTTTCTGGTGATGTGCTGCCATTGTATTTGGCATTCCTTTAACCCAGAATGTGCTAGAACTCTTATTTTAACTGATTATTAGAGAAGGTGGTTTTTTGTGTGTAAATGGACACTAAAATATGGAGTCTTTTATACCTATGTACTAAAACATTAAAAAATAATAATTAAAAAATAAAACAATATTAAAGAGCGTTTTGTTCTTATAATACCTATACACTCTTCCTTTTACAGTGTATCTGTGATATTCCAGTTTACACATAATACAGATTTTCATATTATTTTTGGTTTTCTTTGTTTGGGCCAATAAATGTAATAGCAATTACAATGTTCTGTTTGACCCAAACTTTACTTGACAGCAGTTATTAAATCATATACTCTATATGTGAGATTCCAAAATTGGAAAATTCTCAGGATCTGGCTGTGATATCTGCTGCTGATATTAAAAGTATCAACATTAATAATATAAAAGAACATCAAAAAAAACAGTAATGAACCTCAAAATACATTAGACATTATTTAGAGAATCTCCTCCCTTGTGAAATTTTTAATTTAAAAAATAATTATAGTTGCTCTTCATTTCACCTTCGAGTTAGCTTATAATGAGATTGAATTATGGGGCATTTGTTTTTACTGAGATATATTTTTTTTCCTCATGTTCTCCCTAGAAAAAAACTACGATTTGCCAAATTTTCTCCAATGAGCCATTAAATAAATGCTACTAATAGCATATTAATAGATTAAGAGATTACATCTGAAATAAAATTCTTCTTTGTATCTGCCTCCACTGTGCCTTTCTTCAGAGTGACCAGAGCAAGGGGGTCCATCATGGCATTCCACAGTTTCAGGAAAAGGACATTGTATGGGCCCAATGGCATGGGTGAGAATGGCATCATTTCTAAACTACTGTTCTCATTTTTCTCTCCTTGACCATCCCTGAGAACTTGACAAGCCAGCACTCACCCCTGCAAACTGGTACTAGAAGAGCAAAATTATTTCGAAAGTAGTTCCATTTGAAGTAGAATTAACTTTCTTAAATTGGGAGGAGATTTTTTTAAACTAAAAGAAAAATGTTTACTTTCTTTTTTTGCCCATAGAAGGCACAGATGGCTGGTATCTTCTTATGTAATAATAAAGTGTGATTAGTTATATGATATGAGAACAATTTAGCAATCTTTTTAATATTCTCTCTCTGCTTTCATGATCATTTTTTAAAATACATGTTCTGGTCCACTTGTGGCTTTGCCAGGTTATCTGCCCAAACAACACAGTCCTATTATTTGTTTTGTTTCCTGTATAAACTAAAAAATTTCTTGTTAACCCCAGTGACATCTGGATATATGTTTGTATACTGCCAGATTCTACTAACTTTATTGATATGTTTTACATTAAGTTGCCTGGTAAATTTGCAAATGCAGCAATTATTGCAGTGAATTGAATTTCAGAAGTAATGCCCTAGATTTTTCCTTCAAGACAATATAAATGATGCTGTCTAATGCCAGTGATAACTAGCCACAAGCCAAGCTCTTTCCAATAAATACAATGTTTGTAATGAGATGGTGGCTTTCCTTTTATAAAGCAAAGGAAATTGGTAATGAAAATCAAGATTCTTTCCCTGAACTTTATTAAATCAAATGAATCACAGTCTGATACTTAAAGTCAATAGCTCAAGCTAAAACAAAGTGTATTATATGTGTGATTACATATCTTTTCTAAAATTAAAATAATGAAGATAGTGAACGTTTCCTTTTTAACTAGTTGATTTCATTGAAATGATTCTAAGTTTTAAGAGCATTATTTTTGTTATTTCCAATGAATTGGTAAAGTGGATTTTAATTATTACCCCAAATTATTTTAAAATTAAGAACCCTGTATTTCCATATGCTATAGTAATTTCTACCTATTTCTTCAAAAGAAATGTGAACAGATTGATTGTCATTAGTCTTACCAAAACATCCCCAAATATTAAAGTTCCCCATCATGCCTCTCTCCAGTTCTGAAATCATGCTGGCTTCTGGTTAGAGAATTGAAGGCATCTGCTGGGCTCCCCTGTGCCAGAGTACCTGCCTTTACCTGCTTCACTTCCTCCCAGAACTGGAATCCTGTCCTAGAGGTCCTTCTTATTGTGGCAAGCTTCATTTCCCAGACAATGTGCTTCACCCACTTCTGGGATGCACTCCTCTCCTCCCACCCCCAATCAGGTCTCCCTGGCCTAGATCACCTTTGGTAGGGGCCACCTCTTACTGGGTTGTTGACATTAGCCTGACTTCTTTGTTAGACTCACAAGTCTATAAGCTTCATGTCCTGGCCAACTGAGCCAAATCTCTCAGCCTTGATTTTGACATTTTCCAGGTTGTGAACGTTCTTGGTCGACACCGAGGCCCACACCTCTCTTTGATATTGAGAATTTAATGGGAAATATGATTTTAGAAATGTGCACATGTTTTACAGCTATGTCCATACTCTTACATAGAGTTGAATGTATAAACAGTGTGGTGACATCTGAGTGAATGCTTAATGAGTGCATGAATAAAAAGTATAAATCTTAGTGTTTAAAATACTTCTTTGGATGGTAAGACAAAATGATGAGAAAAAGGCACTCAAGTTATTATAGGAAGATCTCAAGAGATTGTTATTTCTATTCCTGCCAGATAATGACTTTTGATAAGTTCCTAATTTCCAAGTAAAGAATTAAATATGAAAATTGCTCCTCGAATTAGCCACAACAGTTGTGGTCTACATTATGAGGAATTCTCCTGGCAGTTCTGGCAATGATGGTGATGTGAACATGTGTATTCTGGCTGCATTTCACTTCTGGTTCATCTTCCTCCCAGCTGACTAAATTGCTTTTATAATTTCAGCAGGAAAGTATGCTCACCTTTTTCACATTTTCTGTTTAAAGTTTCAACCTTAGCAAACTAAAACATTTGCGTTCTGCAAAATGTCTCCTAAGCTTATTCATCTCTAGCTTCCTTATTTGTAACATGGTCCCTAAGTGTCTGCCTATTGTTTTAGCAGATTTAGGTAGCCTTATAACATTTATATCAACTAAAATTTGAAATACCTGGTTTTCATTTATTATTGTTGCCTATGTTTTATTTCATTGTAAACATTTCGTAATAACCTATGATCCTTGAAAAACACTGGACATTTTTTTAAATTGGAAGCTTTTATTATAGTTATGTTATTTCCATATGGATGAATATAGTGATCTGCCATCTAATTTATTCATCTGGAAGTCAAAACTTCATTTCGAGGTGAATGTAAGCTCATAGACTCCCTTGTGGTAAATTTAGATGAATATTCTCATTGCTTCAGAATATATCATGCATACCTAGTTAAGAAACCTTGCAGCAAAATTGTCATTTCTGAAATTCATTAGGCAAAGTATATGTATTTGCCTTGGCTTTAAACTTGCTGAAGGAGAGACATTGATGTGGAAAATTTTCTCAGGTGCAGAGACTGAGTATTCACATATGGCTGACATGGTTTCATTTGCTTCTCCTAAATTACATGAATTGGACTCATTTTGATGCTATCCATATTGCTGCCAATGTTTTTCCAATTTATTTTAAAGCCATTCACTCTTTTTTAAACTATTCTAAAGCAAGAGGTGGGATGCCTTTGGCATCGCCTGGACTGGAATATTCTGGTATGTTTGATTTGATAATTGAAGTACAACAAATGACACACCACATTCTAGAGTCATACTTTTTTTTTTTTAAACTTTTGAGTTCCCAACATCTAAAACATTTGCAAAGATATTTGCCTTTAGTCTTAGTTAAGTACCTTGTGTATAAAATTAAGTGATTTCATTAAAGTGCATTGGAGGAAAAAGATAACTTATGACAGAAAGTTTACAAGTATAAAGAACTTAGCCAGAAACTGTGATGTAATGTTAAGTAAATAACCTTCAAAAATTATCCTGATAGATTTATTTGTACTTCCACAGAAAGTACCTACAATTTGTGTTGTGGGCTCCAATCACAGAGTTCTATTACAAAGCTCTCAATGAAGTGGTTAATTTATTCTTAACAATTGCCCTTGGAAACGGAATTAAGCCTCGTTAACTTCAGATAGAATAGATGTCCTCCATGATGGAAGAGGATGTTGCCTCTGAAATAGACGGATGCAGAATCTTCCAAGTGTATTTCTCTTACCTGCAGTGGTCGAAGGGACTTCTAAGAATTATTTTATAAATCTTACTTTTTGATGATTTCTGAAATTGAGTTCAGTTGAGCTGAAGCCTTTATTACATTGAATTTTCATGCGTGTCAAAGACCAGTGGACGTGAATAAGAATTAAAGAGATCCATAAATAGAGCCCTAAAAACATCCACTTGTATTGTACTTGGATACCACAGTTGGACCAAGTCCTGAATTGTCATTGACAGGTTTCTCAATCTTGTCAGTAATTACGGCATCCCATAATGCCAGCAAACAAAGAGCAATTTTCTGCCATAGCTGTTGTGACCAGTTTATATTAAGATGAAATGTTGTCATGAGATAAATATATGAGAGCCTCATACTTGCTTCTATCTAATGCAATGTTTGTTTGTTTGTTTGTTTTTCCTCTACTCAAGCGTGGAGTACCTCCACCGAAAAGAGATTTGGAGAGGATACATTGACACTTTGGATGCAATGTTCATTGTGTCCTTATTGAACACAAAATTTTTATTGTAAAGGCAAAATTATTTAAGTGCACAATCGCTAGTAACATCATATTAGGCTCATTTGACCATTTACAGGTATACTTTGTGCTTTATAAGCTATCAAAGAGGAGCAAATTTGGTTTACATCTAAGGTTACAGAAAGATTGAATGTATGGTTAATAGTTTTCCTTATAATATAGGATAGTAATTTGAAAAAGTCAGCTTGGATCTCAACCCAAGCTGAACTTCCCATTTGATTAAAGAATCATAGTTGTGTGTGTGGACTTCTTGGAAATGGCAGACACAGAACTAAACTATGTCTGCCCTGGAGGTTTACAATTCTTAATCTTTTGCTTCCAAAATATTGAGGGTGAAATATTTACATTGAAACAATCCTATAGATGATTAAGTATATTGTAATTAGAATTAAGGCTACTTAAATTATTTTGAAAGCTGGGAGCCTCTGGAGATATTTGCCAGCACCAATAAAATACTAAAAGAGCACATTAATGAAGAGTTTGGCATATTTCTTTCTTATACATGTACTTTGAATGGTATATTAAAAGACAAATGGAAGTTGGCTATACAATTCATAAAGTGTTTGGGATTTTTATTCCTTAAAGACTCAAGATGTTTTAAAATGTGGCTATAAAATACAAATACTTTTTTTGAAGTATGGAAACACACCAGTGCTTAGACGAGGGGAGTCTAGCCTTTCTGGGATAAGAGTCTATGTGTATACTTTCAAAGTAATGTTTTCCCTTTCAATGTAGTCACTTCCAAGAGATAGCATATGTAGGGGCACCTGGGTGGCTCAGTTGGTTAAGCATCTCTTGATTTCAGCTCAGATCATGATCTTAGCAGGGTCATGATGTCAGGGTTGAGATTGAGCTCTGCATTAGACTCATGCTGGGCATGGAGCCTGCCTAAGATTCTCTCTCTCTCTCTCCTTCTGCCCCTCCCTACCTACCTCTACTCCCTCATAAAAAGGGGGGGGTGTCTATGAAGCATAGGGATTAAGAGTGTGTGTGAAGTCTTCTAGCAGATATTAAGTACTATGCGGATACTAGTACTTGACTAATAGAGGTATAATAATGCTGCCATTGAGTTGCAATTTCTTCAATAAATTTTGACTCAGTAACAATTAAAAACCACCACCATAGACACAGACCAGTGTTTTAACCTTATAACCACACTTCTTATTCATGCTTTTCCTCCAGATTTTGTATTTTTTTATTTTTGAGAGTTAATTTTTAGGGAGATAATTTTTAAAATAAATGTTTTGTTTTAGAACATTTTTAGATTTACTGAAAGTAGAAATGTTTCATATGCTCCTCACCCATTTCTTTTTTATTAATATCTTACATGTTCTGGTACATTTATTACAATTAATGAACAAGTGTTCATACTTATCATTAACATTAAAAGCCCATACTCTGTTTAATTTTTTTGACCTAATGTCCTATTTGCATTCCAGGATTCCATCCAGGATACCACATTGTATTTAACCATCATATCTCCTTACGCTCCTCTTGGCTATGATATTCTCACATTTGCCTTGTTTTTGATGACATTAAATTTTGAGGACTACTGGTCAGGTATTTTATAAAATATCTTTCAATTGGGATTTAATATCCTTCCCATGAGTCAACTGGAGTTATGAATTTTTGGAAATAAGATCACTGAGGTGTTCATTTTCATCATATTCTGTCAAAGGTACATTTTATCAACAGGATTCATCATTGTTGATGTTGACCGTGATCACCTGACTGAGGTAGTCTTATCAGGTTTCTCTATTGTAAAGTTACTCTCTTCCCTCTTCCCATACTGCAGTCTTTGGGTGGAAGTCACTATGCACAGCCCACACTTCTGCAGAGGGAGATATGTTCTTCCTCTCTGAGAGTATATTTTCTACATAAGTTATTTGAAATTCTTTGAATGGGAGATTTGTCTCTCCCTTCCTCATTTATTTAATAATTTGTTTATATCAGTATGAACTCATAGGTATTATTTTAAGCTTTAAAATATAATCCAATACTACTTTCTTTTCTTGTGCAAATTATTCCAGCTTTGGCTGTAGGGAATGATTTTAGTTGTCCTATGTCCCTTTGATGTACTCCCATGATTGTTGTTGTTTTTCAACGCTTTTTGCTTCCTGACAAAACAATATGCTCTAGGCTTACCTTGTATATTTTCTGCCCTACTCCTAGAATCATCCATTTCTTTAGGGAGCCCTGGTTCCTTTGATTAGAGAATGGCATTAGAAAATGAAACCTGGGCCCTAGTGTGCTTGTCACTATTGAAGTGTTGTCTCTAGACCTTCAGCTAACACTAACAAAGCAAAAACTAGTCTACATGTGTATAGGCATCTGGATTTATACCCATAGATATAAATATTTCTTTCTAGTTATCTCTATGTATATGAAGCTAACACAGCAGTGACCTCTGCAACTCTAACCCAACTCTCTCCTTGCTTATTTGTACACTTCTAACCCATTACATTTACATTGGGACCCTAGAATAGAAAATGGACACTAGGTCAAAATCAAGGAAATCTGAATAAAGTATAGACTTTAGTTAAAATAAATGTACATACACACAGATGAATATACACATATAGCCAAACTCTACATGAGTGTTGATAGACCTCTTTTTTAATATCTGGATTTTAAGGATGAAAAATAGTGGAACATGTAAAGAGACAAATATGTGGGAATTGCTATTTGGGTTGTTTCCATTTTAATTTTTATTTTCTTTGACAATAACTTAACACTTTATACCAAAACCAAGAACAAAACATTGACTATGTTTCTGTAGGTCTCTGAGCTTTCCAGTTGTATCATTGTCTAAATCTTTGACCAATACCGCATTGTATTCATCACAATAGCTTTACAGGAAATCTGGAAATTGGATAGTGAAAGTTCTCCAACTTTCTTCTTCAGAATCGTGTTGGTTATTCTAATTAATTCGTTTTTCCATGTAAATTTTAGAGTTAGTTCACTGATATCTACAAAAATAGCTTACTCGTCATGATCCCTTTCCTCAATTATTATACTTGGCTCTCAGTAATTGTTTACCATTTCAAAAATTCAAATTCATCCTTAAAAATTTGCCTCTCCTCTAAAGATATTTACCCTCAGAATATTTGAACAATTACAACACTATTGGAAAAAATGTATTTGTCCTCCCCAGGTATTTTGTTTAATGGAGAACACTTATTTGAATGCATAAATTTGAATATTTAAATATTTTAATCCTCTTATTTTTCTTTGATAAACATCTCACTATACAACGGTTATAATATCTACCCCCAGGATTGTTGCGAGAGTTAAATTAGAGGACTTGAAAGAATTAAATATGCTTAGAGCTTAAAAAGTATTCAATAAATGCTACTCATGCTTATAGTTAACCTATTTTCTCATTTGGGGAAAAGAAAAAAACCTTATGCACACTTTAACTTCACATAATAGTCTGATACAAGATTTATTATTTAACTATTGTTTAACATCATGCACTTTTAAAGTGTAATGCTGCATTATATAAAAAGCTCCACTGCCATATAAATGCATTTAATTTTACCCTAGGATACATTAAACATTTGTGGTGTTAAAGTTAATGGACTTTAAGAAAGTATTAAACTTTCATTAAAAGCACAAGTTTGTGACTATATAAATGCATACTTTTAAATATCATAAAGTTATGAAATTAATATTGAGAACATTTCTAGATTTTTCTACTGAATGTTTGACAATCAAGTTTGTATGATTTGTTTATGCAGGATAAGACATAAGCATAAAAAATGAATGTCCATGAGCCACAGAAAAACCTATAAAGAATACATGTGCAAGATTTCTTCCAGTATCCTTAGATATATGTAGCCTGCAAAGAACCACCTTTTCAATAAGTCATTCTTGGGTTTACATGGTACTTGGCTGTCATGCTGACACTAACATTGAGATCAGTGAAGTCAGGAAGATGTTCCGTTACAGTTTTTTTCTTGAAAATTAAGATACCACACTGAGTGGTACCACTGGGTAATTAATATAGTCTATATAGGAAATAAGAGTTTACGTCAGAAAACTGTTGTAACATTACTCATTATAAAATGAATTAATACATACTATGTATCACATTCTTTTATTTTTAAGCAAGCTAAAAAGATTTTCATCAGGTTAACTGTTTGAAATAATACTGTTTGGTTTAATGTTTAATTTTTTTTAAAGATTTTATTTATTTATTCATAAGAAACACAGAGAGAGAGGCAGAGACAAAGGCAGAGGGAGAAGCAGGCTCCATGCACCAGGAGCCCGACGTAGGATTCGATCCTTGGTCTCCAGGATCGCGCCCTGGGCCAAAGGCAGGCCCTAAGCCGCTGCGCCACCCAGGGATCCCGATACCAGCGTTTTAAAAATAACATTAATAATAGAGTCCTCACAATGTATCAAAAGCATAAATAATGTTTACAACCTATTAATGGTGGATTATAAGTAAAATATATGCATTTTGTAATAACTACCTTTATTTTCATAAAATGAAAGAAAACATCTTTTATCCAAGTTTTTATCTGATTGAATTAAAATTTATTAATAGGGAAATGTGAAAAATGCTGATAAGAAGTATTATTTGATTTGAATATTGCATTTCTTTGGAAAATAGCATATATTTCATCATATTATGAAATTGAGATTTAGAAAATTTAATGTAATATTTTAGAAATTAATTTCTAAATTTATTTTAGTAAATGTTTAGAAAGAAACTTGTTTCTCCAAGTATGGTGTTCCTTTAAATTACATTAAAATTAGGAGCATCTGGCTGGCTCTGTCAGTTAAGCGTCTGCCTTCGGCTCAGGTCATGATCTCAGGGTCCTGGGATAGAGCCCCACTTCCAGCTCTCTGCTCAGCAAGGATACTGCTTCTCCCTCTCCCTCTGCCTTCCACTCTGCCTTGTGGTCTCTTGGGCTCTCTCTTTGTGTCAAATAAATAAATAAAATCTTTTAAAAATTACACTAAAATTGAATTTGGAAGCAGCACAAGTGTTAATATTGCTCATGTATCCTACCATGATGAAAAATTCTGACAAAACAGACAGTGCATGTCAAGGAAATGTCTTTATTTTTATGAAATTCTAATTTTATCACTATTAAATCATTTCGGTGACTTTACTCATTTCACAGCTACATTTTGAGTGCCTTGTAGAACCTGGGCCCTGCAGTCCACTAGGTTCAGGGCACACAAGGGTCAAATACTTCAAGGAGTTCATAATCAGGGGTAGAAGCAAAAATAAAAACAGAGGTTGAATTGAATGTATTGGTAGCAGTGACAGAGGTAAGAACTGGAACCAACTCAAGAACCAGTGAAAAGGAGCAAGCCCTCAATGGGGTCTGTGTTAGGCTTTGCTTGTGTGTGTAGAGGGGAAAAAAGAAGCTTCCCAAAAGTGGCAGGGCTGATTTTTGGGAGGAGCAGCCTTGGCCCTGTATGGTCAGTTCCAGGAATCCCATACGAAGCAACTGTTTCCAGACATTGGACAATGGGTAGCATATGGCTACGATCCTTGAGGGAAGGAACACTCCACATTCACCCTGATTTTCTACCTAACTTTTTTTTTAAGATTTTATTTATTTACTCATGAGAGACACACAGAGAGAGAGAGAGAGAGAGAGAGAGAGGGAGGCAGAGAGAGAAGCAGGTTCCGCGCAGGGAGCCCGATGTGGGACTCCATCCTGGGACTCCAGGGTAACCCCTGGGCTGAAAGCAGACACTCAACCGCTGAGGCACCCAGGTGTCTCTCTACCTAAACTTTTCAAATTGCATCATACGAAATGAGGTCCAAAGAGAGAAGAGCCTGTGGTAATGATTTTGGAATGGATCAACAAGTCAATAGAATAGAATGAGGAATCCAGAACTACAGCCATACAACATAGCTGATTTTTTAGCAAAGTAACAAACTTAGTGAAGAGTTGAAAGTCTTAATCAGTGGTGTGGGCATAACTAAATATCCATATGGAAAAAAATGAACCTTGACCCCTAACTCATATGTAAAAATTAATTTGAGTTGAATTATAAGCCTAAACATAAAAGCTGTAACTATAAAGCTTCCAGAACAAAGGAAAATATATTCATGACCTTGGGAAATGCAGATTTCCTAGCACATAGAATTATTAATCATCACAGAAAAAACTGATAAATTGAATTTCATCAAAATCAAACACTTCTATTCACTAGAAGACACAAATGGGAAAATGAATCAGCAAGCCACACAGAGAAAATGCATCATGCACAGGATAATATATTTATAATACATATAATTGCCAGAAGATTTGCATTTGCATGCAGGAAAAATGCCTGATTTTTTAAAAAAATTAAAATGAACAAAATACTGAAACAGAAACTTACTAAAAAGAAAATACACAAATGGCCAGTAGGCACACTGAAAAGTTGCTCAATAGTATTCATCATCAAAGAAATGCAAAATAGGAGCATCTGAGTGGCTCAATCAGTTAAGCATTTGCTCTCTACCTTGGGCTCAGGTCGTGATCCCAGTATCTTAGGATGGACCCCCACATCAGGCTCTCTGCTCAGCAGGGAGCCTGCTTCTCCCTCTCCCTGCCCTCCCTGCTATCTCTCTCTCTCAAATAAAATCCTTAAAAAAATGCAAAATAAACCTAAAATCCATAGCATGATATAAATGCTAAAATGACTAAAATTAAAATAACTAATAGTACCAAATATCAGCAAGGATGTGGAACAACTGTAACTCTCATAAATTACCCTCAATAATATAAACTGGTGCAGCCAATTTAGAAAGCAGTTTGGCAGTTTCTTATAAAATTAAAGATGCATTTATTTAATCTATGACTCACCAATTCCATGCCTAGGTATTCACACACAAAAAAAACCCCAAAACCAAAAACCAGACAAACAAAAACAAAACACCAAAACCCATATGTCCATAACAGATTTTTAACCAAGTGAGTAGTATGAACACATTGGAATTTTTAGAAAGGTGAGGCTTTATTATAAAAGAGGATAAATGAAAGAATTAGCCAGAGGCAGGGACATTGGGTAGGACACCAATATGTTGTCCAGGTGAGAGGTGATGATGGCAGAACATAGTAAGTACAGATGTGAAGGAATGAAGTGGGTACATGTTCCAAAAATGGAATGATCAGGACCTTCTAAATGATTGATTTTTGGTAGAAAAAAGTCAAAGATCTATGTGAGCACCACAATCTACATAACAATTCATGCAGTAGCTTACATACGTGTGTGAGATATAGATGATAGATAGATAGATAGATAGATAGATAGATAGATAGATACATGGATACATGGATACATAGATACATAGATACATAGATAGATAATAGATCACACAGGAGAATCAAATCTCAGATTGTACAGAGAAAAGTATTCAGAATATGTTCGTGTGTTAACATTTACTGACTTTTTTTTTAAGATTTTATTTATTTATTCATGGGAGACACACACACACACACACAGAGAGAGAGAGAGACAGGCAGAGACACAGGCTCCATGCAGGGAGCCCGATGTGGGACTCGATCCCGGGTCTCCAGGATCACACCCCAGGCTGAAGGTGGTGCTAAACCGCTGAGCCACCCAGGCTGCCCACATTTACTGACTTATTGAAGTATAATTTACATATGATAAAATGCGCAAATCTTGCATTTTATGCAGTTTGATGAGTTTTAGCAAGTGCTTACATTTCTGATTAAAAATCTTCATCAGCCCGCACTGTCCACATGCCCACGCCTCAAGGCATATGTTTAAAAGATCATCTTAAAGTGTGCTTGACGGCATGTTTTATGTTTATAATCCCATGTGATCTTTGTCACAACCCTGCGGAGTGAGTGCATTACTCACCTCTGTTCTGTGGATGAGTGGATGAGCTAGCTGACAGATTTGTGAAGCAGCGTGCCCAAAGACACATAGCCAGCAAGTAACAGAGCAATGAATCAGACAAAGTTGTCTGACTCCAGAGCCCAAATACAAGTCCACTACACACACTGCCTCGCTTGACTGTCTGCCGCTAGCCTTTGTTACCCATGGTGGTCTTCTTCCTCAGCATCCTTTCACCCCTCCATCCTTTCCTTTCTGTGGCTCCTAAAGCTCTCACTCCTTCTGACTTGCAGGCTTTTTCCTCCAAGTTCCCTCTCAAGTGTCACTTCCCTAGGAAAACACTTCCTGAGACTGAGGTGGAGCACACCTGTGGCTGTGTTCAGCCACACAGCCCGTTGCTCACGGGTCCATTCTCATATTCATCATTTTTTATTTTGAAGATGTTTATATGTTTCTGTCTCCTCGTTGGAGCTCCTCCAGAACAGACTGGTTTCCTCATCTTCATTTTTCCTAGACCTTGACATATGGAGAAGAAGGTCTGTAACAATTGTTTGTTAAATAAACCAATGTTTTACTGCCAGGCAATTTAGCATTGAAGTTGCATTTGCGTAATCTTTATGTCCCCCTTGCAAATTGTATATCAAACAGTAATAAAATGGTTTGAAGTTCAACCGAAAAAATCAAAAGAGAGGAAAACAATGTGTGGGGGGTTGTTTCCTGGGCTGAGTAGCATTATGATATTACTCTTTAACAGCATTGTAGAAGGTGGATTTTTTTTTAGAGCTTAAAATGATTGGCTGAGATATTAAGCTGCTTTGCCAGCTGTTCAAAAACTGGATTGCTCCCAGCATATAAATAACCACTGTTATATCTCTATAAAATTCTAGACCTTGAATGGCATATTTGATTAAAGCAAAATGAAAAAAGAAAGAATTGTTATAAACAAGAAGCTGAGATTAAAAATGTGTATTCAGTAACTACCTACGGTGAGTTCAAATAGTCTTTCCAAGAGTACACATAGAAAATTAAATAAAATATTTGCAATCTTAAAGCAACTAAAACCTAGACCTCAGTCGAGTTATCTACTCTTCCATCTTTCCCTTTTATCCGTTCAGGTAAAGCTTATTGCAAAGGAGTGTCAATCATTTGTCATTTTAGGGAATTGTACACCAATTATATCAATGTAACATCTTTAGTATCTACTTGTGTGATATTGTTAAATATGTATGCTTCCAGTAATTTTTTGGGAAGCAAATGAAAATTATATTTGTAATAAAGGAGAAAGGAGAAAAAATGAGTGGGAAATATCAGAAAGAGAGACAGAACATGAGAGACTCCTAACTCTGGGAAAGGAACAAGAGGTGTTGGAAAGGGAGGTGGGCAGGGGATGGGGGTGACTGGGTGACGGGCACTGAGGGGGGCACTTGATGGGATGAGCACTGAGTGTTATGCTATATGTTGGCAAATTGAACTCCAGTAAAAAAAGAAAATTATATTTGTTAGCAACTTATTGTAGTAGTAGTAGTAGTGAGTAGGAAATATTTGGATTTGAATTTAGTACTGCTACTTTTCAGCCACATCACACTGGGTCATTTATTCAGATTTTCTTAGTACAGTTTCAATGTCTGTAAGATAAAAATTGTTTCACTTCTGAAGTCTTCATTTGAAGATTAAATGAGATCAGGAATATAAAGTACATATCACGAAACTGGGTACTTAACACAAGTTCTCAACTATGTTAGCTACTTTTTATTGTTAGCAAAAAGCTATGGGTTTTGTGTACCTTTAGTTTCCTAAATGCACTTGATTTCTTTTCATTCAAGATATCATTCAAAAAAATTTTTAAGTATTAATTTTTTTTATCTAGCCATACAAGAGAGAAAATTGAAGTAAAGGTATTTGTTCTCATCTTAATCTACTTTATAAGACAGCTATAGTTTCTGTTGAAATTTAATGCTTTCTCTTTATTTATTTTTATTTTTCTAATTTTATGATTTTTTATATTTAAGTATAATTGACATAGAGTGTTATATTAGTTTTAGGTATACAATATAGTGATTCTACAATTCTATACATTATTCAGTGCTCATCAGGATAAGTATATGCTTAATCCTCTTTATATACTTCATCTCCCCCCCCCCCCCCCGGCAACCACAGTTCTCTGAATTTAGAAGTCATTTTAGAGGTTTTTTCTTTTTTTCTTTATTTATTCATCTGTTTTCTTTCTTAAATTCCATATGAGTGAAATAATATGGTATTTGTCTTTGACTTATTTCACTTAGCATCATATCCTCTAGGTCCATCCATGTTGTTGCAAATGGCAAGATTTCATCCCTTTTTATGGTTGTGTAATACTCCTCTGCACAAGTGTGCATACATGCATGTGTGCATGTGGTGTTTGTGTACACCAATTCTTTTTTTAAGATTTTATTTATTTATTCATAAGAGACACACGGAAAGAGGCAGAGACATAGGCAGAGGAGCCCGATGTGGGACTTGATCTCAGGACCCCGGGATCACATCCTGAGCCAAAGGCTCAACCACTGAGCCACCCAGGTGCCCCATGTGTGTACCACTTCTTCTTTATCCATTCATTTCTTGATGGAAACTTGATTTGCTTCCATATCTTGGCTATTGTAAATAATCCTGCAATAAACATAGGGATGCACATATCTTTTCGAATTACGTTTTTCATTTTTGTTTTCTTTGGGCAATTGTTCCATAGTGGAATTACTGGATCATATGGTAGTTGTATTTTTTTTTAATTTTTGAGGAACCTCCATACCATTTTCCACAGTGGCTGCACCAGTTTGCATTCCCACCAACAGTGCACAAGGCTTCCTTTTTTTCCACATCCTCACCAATACTTGCTCTTTCTTGTCTTTTTGATCCTAGCCATTCTGACAAGTGTGAAGTGATAGCTCATTGTGGTTCTGATTTGCATTTCCCTGGTGATGAGTGATGTTGAGCCTCTTTTCATGTGTCTGTTGGCCATCTATATATTTCCTTTGGAAAAATGTTTATTCAAGTCCTCTGCCCATTTTTAAATTGAAGTATTTAGATTTTGGGGGGTGTTGAGCTGTACTTCTTTATATATTTTGCCTATTAGCCCCCATCAGATATATCATTTGCAAATATCTTCTTCCATTCAATTGGTTGCCTTGATATTTTATTGGTGGTTTCCTTCATTGTGCCAAAGCTTTTTATTTAATAGTTTAATTTTGCTTTTATTTTCGTTACTTGAGGAAGAATGTTCATTTACATGTGTACTTCTGGTAATATTAATTACTGGCCAGATACATGAAGTATGAGCAGTAGCCACTTCTAAATACTCATGTGCGGGCATAAGATCTTCCATTTCCATTATGAATATCAACAGTGGATGCCTTTTTCACTGTCAACTATTGCTCTACGTGATCTTAGCTATTCTTAAGTATAACGCATTTTGCTAAGTTCCATTTATTATATGAAGTTATAGGAAAGAAAGTCAAACTTCCCTTGTTTGAAATGATAATGAACTTGAACAGACCCAGTATAGGGAAAGTTGGATGATAATAATGCATATGGTAAGGAGAAAAAAGAGAAAAAATATCTCGAAATTGCTGTATTATTTCAAGTCGGCAAGCATCTACTGAATATTGAACTTGTGTGCCCAGCTCTGTTTTACATCCTAAATACACACATAGATGCACAGATGAAATGTCAGAGCCTCCTTTCACAGTAATAGCTGTGATGCAGCAGAAACTAAGGGTGAGTCTTGATTGGGATCTAAAAATATCTAGGGGGATCCCAGGGTGGCGCAGCGGTTTGGCGCCTGCCTTTGGCCCAGGGCGTGATCCTGGAGACCCTGGATCGAATCCCACGTCGGGTTCCCGGTGCATGGAGCCTGCTTCTCCCTCTGCCTGTGTCTCTGCCTCTCTCTCTCTGTCTGTGTGACTATCATAAAAAATAAATAAATAAATAAAAAATAAAAATATCTAGGAATTCCTTGCCAGGAATAGTGCAAATAGGTCAAAATTAAAGAAAAATACTAGAGGGGTTCTCCTTGTTCTCTGGCCTCAGGTAGAAGAGCACCACTAATGGGAGGAGATAAAAGATAAAAAGCAACAAATCCATGTAAAGTTCTGGAATTCACGGGGGAAGAATGGGCCTGCTATATTGCTGGGTAGTGTACTGTACAGCTTCGGTTTCTGGTTTCTTCCTTATGATCAGCTGTACCAGGGCAGCCTCAGGGTTCATCTAGGGACCACTGCAAGCAAAAAGGTATCTGTGTGGTGAGGGCATGACAGCAGCCAAAGGGACAAACCAGGAAGAGCCACAGTTTGTACCTAGTATGGAGCCTCAGCCATAAGGAAGACAGTGACAGAAATGGTACCAACACATTGGTCCTGCCAGACTGCTCACTGTTGGTGAGTGAATCAGTGGGGTATGTTTATGCTAGCAAGACCTCCTTGGGCAAGATTATAAATGCAGCTATATTGACGGTTAGGGACACCAAGAGGAAGCCACTCCAAGTAGGGGTCGACACTAGGACTGGGGAGACTGTTTCTTATTCATTAATGAGAACACATATAAAATAAGCTTCCCTCCCCACACCACCACATTCATGGTGCTTAATTTGCTACCACTTCTAGTCACAAAGAACCCCCATCACTGGTGCCTGTCAGAGTAAAAGCAAAAGTGGAGATATGACTTGCCTGGGTTGAAGACCTGTTGGTGGTCATTGTATTTGCCTGTTTGACTCATTGCCCAAACTCTGGGAACCTACTCCCCACCTGTCTGCTGGGACTCAGCCTCCCCACTATTATCTGACCTCTAGACATGCCTGCTTCATCAGTTCTAAACTTTTGCCTGACTTGTACCTCCTTTTTCTTTAAAGATTTTATTTATTTATTCATGAGAGACACACAGAGAGAGAGACAGAGACAGAGACACAGGCAGAGGGAGAAGTAGGCTCCATGCAGGGAGCCCGACGTAGGACTTGATCCCAGGTCCCCAGGATCAGGCCCTGGGCTGAAGGCAGCGCTAAACCACTGAGCCACCCGGGCTGTCCGTGACTTGTACCTCTTAATTAGATCCTTCTAGATGACTGTTGGCTTCTGGCCCAAATTTCCTTTTCCTCATTGAGTTCTTTTGCACTCCTCCTACATTGCCTGGTTGTTGAGACCCTCCTCAGCCAAGCACTGTGTAATCCGCTCAGCAACTTTGAAAATGCTATGTGCTGAACTCTGTCCCTTCCCTACAAATTCTTATGTGGAAGCCCTAATCCTTGCCTGCTGCTATGGGATTTGGAGATGGAGCCTTTGAGAAGTACTCAGGTTTCAGTGAGGTCATGAGGATGGGGCCCTCTACCCTCAGAGAAGACATGGAGAGAAGGTGCCTTCTGCAAGCCAGGAAAAGAGCCTTCACCAGGAACCTGACCCATCGACTCCTCAGCTTAGGATTTTCCAGTCTCCAGAACTATGAAAAATACATCTCCATTGTTTCAGCCACCCAGTCTGTAGTAGTATTCTATTACAGGAACCCTAGCTGCTTAATATAGACAGGAATTTAAAAAAGAAAACAAGACTCCGAGAACATAAGCACTTTGTCTCAGAATTTAGTTTGGTTGTTCTCTATGACTAAAACAAACAAACAAACAAAATCTTACTCTTTAACCACACAGTACTGCACAAAAAATTGGACAATTTGACCCATTCTCATATTGCCATTACTGGAATGGAGATAAAGTTTTTTTTTTTTTTTTAATGGAGATAAAGTTTAAATGAATCTGTCTTCCTTGTGATAAAGATGTTGAGGACTGCAACCTTAGACATCCTGTATTTAAGTGTGGTTTTGTATTTTACTTGCATCTCTATCTGGGACTTATCCTTCCCTTGTATTATACATGCATAAAGATATGTATATCCAAGCTACTTCTAAATCATTGGGACTTAGCCTACTGACTTTCCATTACCTAACACTTAGCTGAACACCAGACCTGAGTGGTAACACTTAGAATATTTCATTGTGAAAAATTTGGGGCATATTTTGGTGAAATAGAATATGCAAGCAGGAAAATAGAAATAAAAATTGTATTCTCAATTTTCCCTCAACAACCTTGAATATTTTCTGAAATAAGAGGCTTTTCACTTAAAAGACCAAAATGAGAAGCCAGCCAAGCAGTTAGCCTCACTCCTTGTAGAGCCATGGTGGACTCTGGGCCCGGCTCTGTGAAAGGCAGAAGGCCCCCATCTTTTGCGGGCCAGCCATGCAGCAGCTGTGGTCACTAATACAGTCCCATATTTTGAATGGCCTCTAGGTGACTGAGTCTTAGCTTGTCATGTCACTAAGAGGGTATTACAGTTCTAAAGAATTGTTAGAATTCACTTCCGATCTCAAGGGTTGTGCCCATTAGGAAAATGGCTTGTTTAAAAATTAGTTTTAGGCAAAACTTCAAATATTTTATTTTCCCAGTTTAAAAAAACTTAAGTGCATGTATGATATACTATAATAGTTCATGTTATTTAATCAGCTATATGTGAAATCCAAGTCATCTCTTGGTTTGAAGCAGCTTTGCTTAAGTCAGCAGTTTGAAAACAGAGCAACAGATTTATAGACCTTATACATGGCAGTAGTGACAAAAGGATCCTTTTCCTTTTAGAAGGCGTGTGGCCTAAACCAAAGACCAGCTGACTCATATTGAGCAGTCCTTTTGAAAGAAGATCAGAATTCCATCAAATAATTTGCTTGTTTATTTATAAATGGTGGAAGCAGAGTTTATGGTCTTGGGACTTAACTGGATCTTGGATTGTATGTATAGGGAGGTATGGTAAAAGAAATAATAATCTTGTAAAAAACAGGCATTTATCACTAGAATCACTGATCTGTCCTGAAGACCTGTCCTTATTTTTGTTTTTGTTTTTGGCTGTTGTAAAAATGGGGTTCTCTTTTTATTTCTTCTGTCTACAGTATCTTGTTCATGTTTATTACTCTGTAGGTAGATGGTGTTTGCAGAATCTAAAAATTCTCAGCTCCTTTCTTTCACATAGAAATGTAGATCTCATCCAGAAAGTCAGTTCTGGGACACGTTATGGAGATTCAGCTGCTCTAGCCAGTGTATGGTGACCCCATCCCCACCCCTGCTAAGTGGAAAAGAGCACTCACCAGAGGAACCCCTGTTGTGAAGAATGTGCCACATTCTCTGCCCTAGAGTCACGGATGATCTGGATGATTGGTAAGACTAGGTATCTGAAGCTAATGTCACCTGGGGGTGAGGGAAACTCAGAGAATATAAAGTTTCAGATTATTTTCTTTTTAAAGAACAAATACAATGAATGCAAATATGGAGGTAATAGATTCAGATAATTTACCAGTTAATGGGTGAAAAACAAAAACTAAATAGGGAATGATGTCCTTCATTTTGTGTATTGTGTGTGGCCGTGTAGAAGTTGATTTCACTTCCATCTTGGACTCAGGTAATCAGGAATGTATTTTTTACTATAAATCTATATCAGGATTTCTCAACCTTGCACCTTTGACATTTGGGGCTGGCTCATTTTTGTTGTGGAGGGCTGGCCTGTGCATTCTCAGATGTTTAGCAGCATCTCTGGCCTTCATTAAATGAGATGCTAATAGCACCAGCCCCCTCCCCCCAATCCAGCTGTGACAGCTAGAAATCTCTCCAGACGTTGCCAAATGTCCTCCGAGGGTAAAATAACCTCTAATGAGAAACACTAGTTCTATTTTTTGAGTATACAGAGTTTTAATTATTCATCTGTATATCCCAGGTCCCTAGCAATGGCTTCCTCTAGCATTTACTTGGCAAATATCTATTGAATGACTAAATGGATTAGTTGAAACTGATATATTTATGTATGTAACCACTTTGGTGCCTGAATATATTAAATTATGTTTTTCCAGAAAAAAAAGAAATCTTATGATAGCTATTTTTTCTAGAAAGTTATGACTAGGGTAATAATTTTTTATGTAATTATTAATTTCTGTTTATTACTTATAATTACATACTAAATTTTTATTATATCAATAAATTCCTATGAATTTCACAGATACTTATGTCAGCATATTTATCATTCCTTCTGAGGATAACATGCATCTGGTCCTATTAAAGGGATATCTTGTGTCTTCCAGAAATGTTGGTGAAAGTGTACTAGTCCTATCTAGCTCTCAGGGATCTGTGACCTGGAAGCATCTGTGGTGTGATATTGTCTTGTGGCCCCTCCACAGGGGCAGCATGACAGTGAGAGCTGGCTCTAATGGGGAATATGATGATTCTGAACCACCTACAGAAGAAATTGAGGCAGTAAATAAAGATGGGAGAAAAGTTTTTAGGTTTAGCATCTTCATCACGGCCATTGGAGAGACATAAGCAACCATCAGCACACCAGCTCTTAGCATAGCCAACATGTAGGTAGTGCATACTATGTGCCAGGCACTGTTCTAGGAACTCTACTTGATTTACTCATTTAATCCTAACAACAAAGGCACAAGAAAGGTACTAGTATTTGCCCCATTTTATAGAAAAGAAAATTGTAGCATAGAGAAGTTAGGTAATATCATTCATTAATTCAGTAGATATCATTGGCATACATACCACCTGCCAGGTGTTGTGGATATAATACAATATATTCACATAGGATACTTTTCTTGACCTCAGAGCTTGTATATATATGTGGTAGAGGAGATTTTAATTTTATTTATTTATTTATTTATTTATTTATTTATTTATTTATTTATAGAGCGTGTGAGTAGGGCATGGAGTTGGGGCTGAAGGAGAGGGAAAGAGGAAAAATCTTAAGCGGGTTCCATGGTGCATGGGGCTCAGTCTTATGGCACTGAGATCATGGCCTGAGCCAAAATCAAGAGTCAGCCACTTAATATAATTCAATATACAAAGTATCAAGTCAAACATGTTATATGCTATGAAAGAAGAAATAATAAGGTATTATGTTGCTTGTTGTGCAACTTGGGCAAGTTATGTAACTTCTCTAAATCTGTTTTGTCATCTCTAAAACTGGGACAATAATACTACCTTGTGGGATTGTTAGAAGTACAATGTCTGGCACATATAGTAAGGACTTAATAAATGTTATTTATTAGTAGAGTAATAATAGAAGGAGAGATTATTTGTATTTGGGTGTACCAGAGGTGTCTGGAAAATACTATTTTTTAAAAAAGATTTTATTTATCCATGAGAGACAGAGAGAGAGAGAGAGAGAGAGAAGCAGAGACACAGGCAGAGGGAGAAGCAGGCTCCATGGAGGGAGCCCGACATGGGACTCAATCTCAGGTCTCCAGGATCAGGCCCTGGGGTGAAGGTGGCGCTAAACCACTGAGCCAGCCGGGCTGCCCCTGGAAGATACTATTTTAACCAAAGTTTGGGAATTGGCCACAATAACCCATCTGCTAACAGAAAAGTCCATTCTTAATAAAGGACATGACACAAATAAAAGAACAGTGCAGGAAAGCTCAGCAGATAGGAAAACATAAGGTTTATTTTGTGGCTTGAAAGAATATAGAAGATGAGATAAGGATAGGTTGAGGCCATAGCATTACATTAGCTACAGGCTAAGGAACTGGGAACTTTTCATTGAGCAGTGTGGAGCAGAACAGAAGAGGAAGAGAGCTTTAGGAAGATTTGTTTGCTGTTGACATGTAGGTGGAACAGAGTGGAGGAGTGTGGCATCTTGAACACAATGAGACCACTGCACTCAAGTACCGAGAAAGGGCTAGTTTGGCCTCGTCTCTAGTAATGGCCCAGTGAGTACCAGGGGAGGGTGACAGACAGGGTCATTCAGATGCTCGGATTCGGAGTTGATTGGATCTGCTGGAGCTGGAGGAAGGAGTTGTGACAAGACATAAAGATCCTCAGAATGCTTTAGATACTGAGAAATGAGTAACTGAAAGGATTGTATAGTGATAATGAAGATTCAGAAAACTCTGCTATAAGGCTGTAAGGGTTGCTAATGAGTTTACCTTTTGACATCTAGAGTTCCAGGTACCATCTGTTTGAGGTCATGAAACAAACAGATATCCTTTCCAAAATGGAAGTCTTAGCTGGAGCTAGAGATCCAGAAGCTGTTTTAGCTATTGTAGTAGTCGGAACTGGAAAAAGGAAACAGGATGTCTCCGTGGAGGGTGTTGAGTGGAGCAACCACAGCAGTCGTGCCTGAAGAGAACACAAAGGTCACAAGGGGGTTGAGATGAAACCCAAGGGAGAGGTGGCCAAGAAGCCCAGGGTGGAAGATGAGTCCAGAAAGCAGGGATAGAAATGGATGCAGATATTCCAGGGAGGCTTAGGAGGACAAAAACTCTTTGGGTTGACATGGGATTGGACAGCTATTATTAAATTTACACTGAGAGCAAATTCTTCTGTGACTGAGGCAGACATGCTGTGGCAAGTAAGGAAGGGGTTCTTCTCCCTGGGGGAGAAGGCTACTGTGGTTCTGTGGGACAGGGTAGGTTCTGTGCACAGGTATGCAAATATGCACGGGGGAACTTCGTTTCTCAGAGGGTCAGTCTTTGAAAGGAGCATGCACAGAAGTCTGTGCCTCTGTATGCCTCTGTGTGTGCGTGTGTGTGTGTGTGTGTGTGTGTGTGTGTAGAAAAGTATGGTGTGTGGAAGCACCCCATCCTAGTTTCCCCTAATGGGAAAGCTCAGTCCAGTGTTGCCAGCAGTTTGGATTTTTCAAAAGAAACAGACAGTCTAGGATTTTTTTTCTTTTTTGATGGGAAATTCACTCATTTTAAAATGTTGTCTCAAATTTTTAAAAATCCTGTGTGAACCAAACTAAACATGTCTGCAGGGGGATATGGTTCATGAAGCTGCTATTTTCTCTGGTGGAGATCGTGGGTTTGTGAAAGTTCTCTGTGAAGAGGAAAAGAGGAAAAGAGGATAGCTTGTCACAAGCACTGGATAAATATTTGCTAGATTAGAAACTAGTTTATGAGTTGATGATTTTTAAATAAGAGGAAATGTAGGGCTCTGGTGTAAGTTAGCTGTGATAGTCTGTGTCTTAGCAGCTGAAAGGAGGCTGGTGAATTAAACTACGAGTCATTTGTAGTCAGAAATTTATTATTTCCCTGTCACTATTGGCTTCTCATTACCAGTGAATATGGTTGTTTTCACACTACTGGTAATTGGCAATGGCAGTAGAACACAGATAAGTCTGCATTATCACTGTATTAGCACCGTCGAAGATTAGTAATTATTAGGACTTCAAGAATCACACCACTTAGTCAGTAAGTGGGCACACCTTATCTGTTCTTTGTAATATATTTTAAAATAGTCAAATTTTTCTGGGTTAAAGTGTTAACACATGGACTTTCTGAGTTAAAGCATGAGCTTTATATGAGACACAGGTAGATGGGAAGGTCAAGCTAATAAAAATGATCAGATGTGTAGAAAGTGTTTCCGTTCAGAGTAATTTCTTTAACTTTAGGCAAACTTTCACTTATCAGCATAGCCTTTGTCTTCTCAGTACATTATTCTGCTCAAACTCAAATAGAATTGAAATTATAAATAGTAGTCCAGACATACAGACTGGTCAATTACTGAGAGTATTTTGTAACTACGATTTGGGAAACTGTAGTACTGCCTGTCTATGGACTTGCCTCTATGCTTTTTCCCCTAAGGATGCAAGATCTATATCAGAATATATGTCTTCAAGGTAAGTATGCCGCCCTTTGACAGAGAAGAAAACTGAAGGTCACAATGGTCAGGTGGTCAGGTTACCAGCTTAAGAATCACACAGGAAGTTATGAAGCTGGGAGGTAACACAGGCTGACTTCAAGGCCTGGGCCTGGAGACAGCTTTAGCCAAATTAACCTCTGAGTGACTTGCTCTATTGAGTTTCACAAATAAAATTCATTTTCTTCTTTAAAAAAACCACTAGCTCTTCTTAGGCTCTAGCCTTTGGGGATGGGTGCACTTTCCTATTTTCCTAAAAGAAATTGCAGAAGTAACTCTTTGAACTCAATACCAGTGATTTCTAAGGGGAAGCTTTGGGTTGTACTGCCTTGCCTAAGTTATCTTTTTTTTTTTCCTAAAGCATTTTGTTAAATTACCATTTTGTTGCTGAGCTTGGCCATGTGTGAAATCTAGAAGTACCTTTGTTCCACCATTTTTCTGTGTCTGTATTCTTTTCCCTGTTATTTCTCTCCTTACAGTCAAAGTTCTCATATCGGTTCTATTTTTCAGAATATATGCAACTGGGAAGAGGATTTTTAAGATCATAAATAATTAACCTATTCTTTTATGAAGACTTCAAAAAGATATCTATAATTGTATCAGACAGTGGGCCCAATGGAAAGCTTTAGCATGCTTTATTTTTTTCTCCAGAAGCTCAAATATCTCTCAGCTCTTTGTCATGGATAGGATATAAAGAAGCATCTAGGTTTGTCTTTCAGCTAAAGTATGTATGTATTTGAATGCAAAGATATAAATATTTAAATATGTAATATGTAAGTATATGCACATATATCCAGTTGCAACCTATGTATCCCTTTATTTTTTTTTCTTTAAACAACAATTTATTTTTATTTATTTTTATTTTTTTAATTTATTTTTTATTGGTGTACAATTTACTAACATACAGAATAACACCCAGTGCCCGTCACCCATTCACTCCCACCCCCCGCCCTCCTCCCCTTCTACCACCCCTAGTTCGTTTCCCAGAGTTAGCAGTCTTTACGTTCTGTCTCCCTTTCTGATATTTCCTACCCATTTCTTCTCCCTTCCCTTATATTCCCTTTCACTATTATTTATATTCCCCAAATGAATGAGAACATATAATGTTTGTCCTTCTCCAACTGACTTACTTCACTCAGCATAATACCCTCCAGTTCCATCCACGTTGAAGCAAGTGGTGGGTATTTGTCATTTCTAATAGCTGAGTAATATTCCATTGTATACATAAACCACATCTTCTTTATCCATTCATCTTTCGTTGGACACCGAGGCTCCTTCCACAGTTTGGCTATCGTGGCCATTGCTGCTATAAACATCGGGGTGCAGGTGTCCCGGCATTTCATTGCATTTGTATTTTTGGGGTAAATGTATCCCTTTAGACAGACGTTAATGAGATGATAAATATTAAGACACTTTACAGATATACAACTTCATAGGACTGTACTTTTTTTAGGCAAAAATATGTTTCTCTGAAACCACACCACACAGACTAAACATCTGTTTTAAAGTGTGTTAGAATCCAGCAACTCAATGTCAATTGGATCTGGCTTTACGGTATTGCTTGCTTGATTATGGCTCTCACTGGGGGAGGAGAGCTTTCTGATATCATCCAAACCTCCAGAGTACCATTCAAAGCAGCTGGTATTCTATATATTACATAATTATGAAGCACACAGTGTAGTTTAGAATACTTAAGAGGCACTAGGGACCCACTTCTCAAAATATTTACAGCCTTTTATTCTTCTAAAAACAATAATTTGCATGCCTAAAATGATATGTGTACCTTTGCCATGCAAATTTTCTTTGGCTGCTTTTTCTGGTGAAACTTGTTCTGAAAAAAATCAATGTTTAGTAGTGAATAGGCCAGAGGGAGATGTCATTGGTGAGAAAGGAGGTCTTTAACATTTTTCCCAACTTTGAGGATTCAGGGGGAAATGAGGAGGATCTGAGTGAAATATCCCCTCTGTGAGAAAAAGGATGACCTCTGAGGAGAGGCTCTGAAAATGGGTGTCAGCCTTTGCATGAAAGTGGTGATTGGAGCAAAGTGCCTATATTGGCTAGCTCTGGCCATTCCACAGATTTAGAAGAACATTTAAAAAAAATGTTTCTTTAGTGTAGATCCCACAGTGAGATATTAAGGCAAGTCCTCAGGTCAAGGGCTGTTTAAGTGACCATTGTTAGGGCTCAGCGAATCTGGGCATGCAGTGGGCTCCCCCTGTCTACTTCTGCCTATCCCAACTCTCTTCCACCTTTTAGGACCTGTGTAGTCAGCTATTCACTCATGAACTGCACCTGTTACTTGCCGGGTGCTGTGCTGGACATTGGAATATAAAAATAAATATGAAAATGTCATCTTTCTGAGACACGAGTATTGAAGAGTGAGGGGAAGACATAAATCAGTGTGTCCGTGGCAGTCAAAAGCATGTATGGGAATAGTAAGGGCTCTGAGGGAGAATGTTTACCTCTCACTTAGGTAGCAATAGTGACATAGTGATGAGGAAGGACTTTGTAAAGGAGGCGATGCCTGAGGGAGGCATAGCTGGAAGCTATTCTAGAAAGAGATGGAGGCTTGGAAAGCATGGAAGGCTTTGGGGACAGAAGGGAATGACATGCTCTAACATTTTTGTTAATTTTTTACAAAATGTGCTGAAAATGTGCTTTACTGAAAATGTGCTGAATGGTTGTCCTACTATCTTGGTGGACTAGGGCCTCTCCCAAAAGTCGAGCGGGGACTGAATATCTTGGGTCAGTAATGCATGATTTATCCCCCAAATAAAACTGGTAGTAGTGTATTTAATCTGCTATTGATTCTATTCTGAAAGAGAGGATTAAAAATCGGCAAGCTTCAAAGTGGATAAAAACTATCCAGGCTCCTTTTGGAACTCAAACTTAGTTGGGCCCTCTTGTTTATGGAACTGTGCTAATAAAAATACATTGTAAAGAGGAATAAATAACTGGGTCAAAGTATTAATTAATTATGCATATATACATACATGTGGTCTTAAAATACTAAATGTCTACGTTATATATACTGAATATAAAATATTAAATATATGCAGAGCACTTGGGAATCTTATCATATACAAAATGCAAGAAATGGGCCAGAATCTTAATGATGGTTATCTTTGAGCAGTATATTACAAAAGACATTTATTTCCTGTGATTTTCTGTGTATTGGCGAAATTGTATATGATGAAGCTACATTCATCTGATAAACATAAATTTTTTTTTTCCTATAGGAGTAAACCGTGAAAGCAGTAAATTAGAGTTTCCCTTTAGGAAAGGAGAGTAGGGATGCTGGTCACCATTCCTAAAAGGCAATCTACTGTGACCAGCCTGGCCCAAAAGTCATGCCCCAAAGATTATATCAATTCTACTCTTTCTGTTGACTCAGTCAGCAAGTGTGCGTACTGCATGCTGATACCAAGATATAAAAGATAAGCGGAGCCCCTCTAGTCTAGTTCAGAAAAGAGACATGGAAACAAAAACATGCAAAAACACATAAGAGGCTTAATAAAGAATGTCTGACCAAGTGACAAAGAGAAAATGCTTAATTAGAATGGAAACCTTGCCAAGTTCATCCCTAATTTCATTGGATCTGAAAGGCTTTGCTCCAGACTTCCTGCCAGACTTCACTTCTTTCATCATCATCATAGTTAAATGTTCTCTTGAGTGCCATATACATTTCTGCCATGATGTAAACTCCCCGAGAGCCACATTATGTCCTATTCCTATTTATATGTCCCACAATGCCTTGAACACAGTAGAAATTCAATACATATTTATGGAATAAGTGAATGGTCCAGTATTGTGTGAGGCTAACACGTATGGCAATAATAGAAATATTTCACTTCAAGCTCAAGCAAACTGTATTTTATGAATCTGACAACTGCAGTATTGAAAGAAAGTGGTTATATCTGATCTCAGCAAGTATTGATCAATTGATTGATTGATGCCTCTTCTCTTGCCATGTGGCAAGGGAAGAGGTTTCTTCATAAAGTTAGTGGCCTCCAACATGCACTACCATGTCTTCTTTCTCAATAAATAGTATTTTCTACCAACTAAGGTCTCGTGACCTGTTGTGCAGGGAAAAAAGTCATTCTTAGAAATATGGCAAGACAGAAACTTCTCTTTACTAAACCATAGTTATATGGTTTATAGAAAGATGCTATCCAGAAAACAATGATTTGTGAAGGGTTTGAAGGAATCATTATAACCCCTGTGGGAGGCTGGTTTTCTGTGTGGTACCCAGGAGCTACATGGACAACAGAATCCATGCTACTAGTTCACAGAGCCCGACACCCCTGTTATGAGTGTTATCATTCAATTTTCGCACAGCAAGAGTGACGGGAGCTAATTGTTTGGCCCCTGTTTGTGTCCTTCCAGTCCCATAAAGTTGACTATTTTGCATACTAATCTGACTGGCTGGTTGAAGTTCCAATAATCAGATTTCTAAGCCTGTAACTAAGATGTGCCAGAAAGGTTGGTTCCATATGGCGAAAAGAAAAGACATTTCAGTAAGACGAAATCTTTCCAAAATTTTCTTTAATAAAGAATGTAGCTTATTTTTGGGAAGAAACACCGCTTCTAGTGCATATCATATTAAGGTAGTAATATCATGAAGGTGTGTGCGTGTGTGTATTCATATACACATACACACACATGCATACACATGCATGCACATCATTTCAATGAAATAAGCCAAATAATTTTGAGCATCAAATAGATAAGAACTTGAGTTCTAGGGACCTTCAATGACAAATCATGAAGTGGCATGGTCCATTTTGGAGAATGAAATTAATGGAGTTTTTTCATTAAAATAACACTTGAAATCTTAGTGTGCTGGACAAACGAGCATGAAAATACTTTGGGGAGTTGATGCGTATGCTCACTGTCTTGATTGTGGTGATGGTTTCACAGCCTCATAGATATGTCAAAACTTAGTAAATTGTATACTTTAAATATATTCAGTTGTTGTGTGTTAATTACTTCAGTGATAAAAGACAGTTTTAGTGTGCTGTACTGGAAAGCTCCTCTACACATCTCTCAGGAAGTGTTGCATAAGACAACCAGTGCAAAAGCCTGTGTGCTTAATCTGGCAATTGCCTACATGTATCATTTTTCCAACCATCCATCTTTCCTTCTAGAATCTAGGAAAATGAAAAATAGTGTCTGAATTTTGTGATAAACACATGAGTGCCCATTCAGTATCCAGGACAGATCACCAGTTGCCTGGACAGAAGGAGCAGGGTGTCCTATCACTGATGAAGTTAGGATCATGGTTATAATCCAGAATCTGGATTTAGGACTATGACAGCAGCAAGTTACAATTATCCCTCGTGACCCTTTCATTCTACATCATCATCAGTGTGATGTCTTAATACACTTGTATGTTCAGTTCACCTACCTTCATCTGGCTTCTCCATACATTCTTTTCTTGCTACTCACTACAAGTGATTTGGGTGAAATTGTAGGAATAGGGCAAAAGAGAGTTCAAAGGTAACTATCCCTTGTTAAGGGATAACCACTTGTGTGCAAAGAAGCCTCCTAATGGGGTGCCTGGGTGGCTCTGTGGGTTAAGCATCTACCTTTGGCTCAGGTCATGATCTTGGGGTCCTGGGATCAAGTCCCATGTCCAGCTCCCTGCTCAGTGGAGAGTCTGCTTCTCCCTTTCCCTCTGCTCCTCCCCCTGCTTATGCTCTCTCTCTTTCTCAAATAAATAAATTAAATCTTAAAACAAAAAAGAAGAAGCCTCCTAATAGTAAAGAAAGACGATTTATATTTGTGAATCTCGGGCCCACCCTTCCCAACCTGGGGAACTGGAACACATCACCAGCCGGCACCTGGACCTCAAAGAGGGACTTCTTGGATCTATACTTATTGGGCCCATGCCTGAGGGCTGGAGGCAGGGATTGGAGTTTTGGAAAATTGGAATATAAATTACTGGAGTTGAGGGCAGCGTGAGTGAGGGGAAGGCCTGAGCAACAGCAGGAGCTACAGAGAAGTAGGATGTCAGCTGGTGTGTCCCTAATCGTGATTCCCATCATTACGGTAGAGACTTCCTCTTTCTTGCTGTCTGCTGTAGATCCCAAGGCAGGTGCACACGGACACATGTCTGGGGAGGAGGAAGAGAAGCAAGAAAGCAGAGGGGCCCAGGACCATGGGGTTTGCACAAGGAAGACAGAAGAGACCTGGGTAATCCACAGCATCTCCATATCCATGGGAAGTGGGATGTGGAATATTGGGGTGACCTCTGGAGACTCACCGAGGATGGGTAAGTATTTCTTCAGGGCTTTCAATTGGAGAAATTCGGTACATAGGTAGTGTTTCTATATCCCTTCCTTCATTATCTCTTCTTCTCTTTCCTAAAAAGTTGTTTCATTTCAAATGAGAGTCAAGTTCAGACTTTTTTTTCAGAAATGAATATTTGACAGACTAGAATCCCAGCACTTAAGTGGGAGAAAGAACCTTAAAATTAAACAAGGATCATATCTACTTTTTTAATATCTAAAAAACAAAGCACAGGTATTCCTTATAGGTTAGAATATCCTATTACAATTAATGTTAATCCATACTAAATGGGCTTTGAGAAAACAGGTTTTCCTCACCTCTGTTCAATTCCATTTTTCAGCTTTAATGATTTGAGGTAGCTCCTGCTCATCTTTGTTAGCCATGCACAAATGTAAATGGTAATGAGGCTTTTGTGTATGCGTGTGAAATTCAAAATCCATCCCTAGTCTATTAACTCTGTAAAGAAACTTACACTGTAGGAGGCCATAGTAGTCTGAACAAAAAGGCTTCTATTGTACAAAACCAATTTCCATGTAATCAAGTTGGGCAATAGAGTGTTTTCTCTTGAATGATATTTGTGCAGCGTTAGAGATGTCTGACCTGTGCGCTGTACAGAGGAGTTCTATCACTTAGCAGGTGTAAAGGTCAGAGGAAAGAAATATTTCTTGAATGACGCGGCTGAAATTGCAATGCTTCATAATAGCACTGTTTCGTGGCCACCTCCCTCGATTACTATTTTTGTCAGACTAAAATCTGGTAAAGCTGTGCATCATTGAACTAATGTATTTAGAAAACAGCTAGAGATTATTGTTAAATAAAAAAATACCTCTTTTTGGTTTTAAGATATTCCTTTTACTTAATGTACTATGCTTTTTTTTAACGTTTAAATTATCAGCTAATGCCATATGGTGTGGCTAACTACAGTGCCTGGCACATAGTAGGAACTCAGTGAATATGTATTAAGGAACGAATGAACCAAATTTCTCGTAAGCAGCAGATGCAAAATAGCATGGCTTAATCATATCATTCCACTCTGAAATTTTTCATTGGGATCTAAAATGTTAATTTCCTATAATTTTCTTGTAATGCAAAAATTAACACATGATCTTATTAAATCTTTTCATTTCAGTAGATGTCTGAAAGGTTAGGAATAACATTTTGTAGCCTAAGCAGTCATTAGATGATTTTTACACCCCTGACAGCATTTTAGCTCAGTAAAGAATCCCAGTGTCCCACAAGTACCCCTCCTGACCCACCCAGATGCTTCTGCAGAAACCTCCATAGGGTCCAAACAGCATCCTGACTGTCATAAAGGCGACACACAAAAGCTTGCACAGGATTGTCCCAGGGATCAAATAAAAGAGACCCAGTGCCACATTGAAGAAGCGGCACCCCGCTGACATGCTGCAAGGCTCTGCCTTATAAATCGATGCTGATACAATTCGACAAGTCTGTAATCAGTTTGAGATCATGCTCTAGTATGTTCTACAGCAGACAGATTGCAATTTTCACTTTAGTTTTCTAGTAAAACAGATGATAATTGGGAAAGTTACCCTGCAGTATACTTGTTCATAAGCTTTTAAAAAAAGGTAATGCATTTTATTCATTTAGTTGCCCCCAAATTGATAAAGTAGAGTCTAGTTTCTTGCTCTTCCAGACTCCCACTTTTTCCACACACATCGTATTTTATGTGGATGTGTTTATAGATGTAACAGACTTCTCTCCTCCACCTCTAGACAACACATGCCTCTGGAGGAAGGCCTCTCCAGATGTTTCACATCTTTGCATCCCTGGGACCTGGACCAACATGTAGAAATTTTTTATAATGAAGTAACAGACATGCACTTTTTAAAGTTAAAAAAAAAAATTGAGAGTCTTCAGAGCTGACACCACATTTCCTGATACCTATTTGTATGTGAATCCAAAAACCTGGATAAACTCCTATGTAAGAAACTCTTATACGGAAACCAAATGTACATGGTAAAGGCCACCTATTAATGTAATCAATCCAACTGGTGCCAACAACATTAATTTAACACAATAGGTGATAGTGTTATGCTGACTGGTTCTATGCTTAAGAATTTTTAAAAACCTACTTGTCTAGTTTTTTGTTTTTTGTTTTTTGCTTTACTTGCCAATTTGAGTCCACAATTTTGAGTGTGATGGACCATTGTTTGAATTGTCATTGTCTTGGTTATCTTTCCTGGATGGTGAACATGAATTTAAATCACCATTTATTTTTAAAAAGCCGATTAATGTAATAGAGCACCTCAAAGTACAATATTCATTTAAAAGACACTATATGTGGAAAATTCTTCATGGCACACTTACTTCTATACCTATTGTAAATGTAAGGTCACGGCATGAATATGATACTCACGTCCATAGAAAGGTTCCTGTGTGTCTAGTGGTTGTGCCATATCATGAGGTTTCAATTCTCCCACTAGTTAAATGTGTATAATTTTACTTTTGTGTTGACTCTTGGTTGCAAAGAGACATACAGGTAAAGCATAAGACATCCAGGTAAATTTTTTGCAGGATTTGACAAATCATTCTGCTTGCCCCAAGGCTTAAGACACACAGCAAGGAATGTACTTTACATGGGTGAATAAATGAAAAACCATTAATGTGGACTGATTCAGAAGATTGTTTAAATAATTATATACATATTTCCTTTTGTGCTTGATTTATTTATATTTTTCCTATTTTTTTCTCTGATGTGAAAATTATAAAATTACTAGATTTTAAAAAACAAGTTCATGTTTTTTTGGTGGATTTCTGAAAAATCCTAGAAGTATTTACCTGTAAAAAAAAGTTGGGAGACTTTAGAGCTTGCTAATAACTGTGTCTCCAAAAGTATCATGTTGGCCCCAACTCAAATTTTCCTGGGGTTGAAGAGTTTCCTAAAATTGAGAACTATTGGAATTGCCTTAATGCGTTGGTACTTCTGAAGTCTAATTCCACTGGCATTAAAAAATAAAAGTAAAAAAGAAAAAGTAAAAAAAGCCCCCTCAAAATAGAACTGAAATAACTCTTTAGGGTTTAAGTGCCAATGAGAGAATTTGCAGTCTTATGCCTGGATCCCTCCCTTTGAGACAAGAATTGGGCATGAGCAGAATTGAACTTGATGCTTTAGAGAAATGGATGTAGGCTGACTGCTAAATGCTATTTCTTTAAAAAGCCCTAAGCACCGTGATTATTTATTAGCTTATTTAATATTTAGGGACTTTGAATAAAATAATAATAACAGTACCAAAATGTATTTAGAGGTTAAAAAAAAAGTATTCAATGATGTGCTTTAACACACATAAATTCATTTGATGCTCACAAAACCCCTCTACACTGAGAGTTGCTTTGTTAACTATTTAGCCTAAGGAGGACTATAACTCACCCAAGACCTCTCAGCTGAGCAGGGCCTCTTGGACAAGGCTGCAGTGCATTGTCTCAGCTGATGGATTTCCACGTTGCTCTGAGTCTGGCCATTTTTCTTACACAGGCACCTCAAAGTTCTGGGATGTCTCAGAGATGTCTTCTAGTTTTTAAATTCTGTGTCTTTACACTGCAGATGACCCACTGCTTTGAAAAGTTGTGATACACTGGTCTCTCTTAAGAACCTATTCTAATACATGAAATTTTGGAAATGAGTTTGATAACTGTGGCCCCATTATAAGATTTTAAATTCTCAGCATCTCTGGGGAATGATGGGAAATTCTATGAAATTTGGTTTAAAAATTTGTTTAGAAGACCAGAGTTTAATATACAAGTGGTAACAGATGTGCCACCCCAAACAAGAACCTGAAAAAGGAACTTAGAAAATGGATAAAGTAGGAATTTGTTCATTGCATTTTAAAGAATGAATGCCCTATTTTATAAAAAGGTCCCCACGGTTCCTTTATGTGCTTGGCTCTCCTGGTACATTTATGTTTGATTGTAGATCACCAACCACTTGATAAAATGGCTGGGGGAAAAAAGACAAGGAAACATTGGTAAAGGTTTGGGAGCCAATAGTAATTACAAAACAATCAAAAAGGATGACAATGCATTTCTAAATTTAAAATGTGAACTAATGGGAAAATTTCATTTGAATCACTGATTTTTATTTATAGAATTTTGTGAAAGACCCAAGATGCGTTGTTACTTGAATTCATAATGTATTTCACTCATTCATCAACACATAGCTATTGTATGTTTAGTATGTCCAGGCACTGTACAGAGCAATGATGAACAAAAGCAAACAGTTTCTGAGCTCCTGGAGTATGCACTGCGGTGTTTATCAACTTGATTTTGAAGTTTTATGGGACTATAAGATGTGAAATGGTAATGAAGAATAAGTTCTTCTCTTCAAAACTTATTCAAGCATCTCCATGTGATAATTTCTTTGTCTTTTGTAGTGTATCTTCTTTATATATTTTCTGAAATATACTATAATGAATGATTATTACTTTCTGGATTATTTGTAAAAGATAAAGGAAAAAGCTTTTCTTAATTCGACTCTTGGCATATTTATATGAATGTTTTGAGGCTCTAGAAGTGGCAATTATCATAAATATCCCAACTGGCACATTTTATTAGCATGAGCTCACATAATACAGATGAATCAACCTGGCGGTTTTTCCTTTAGCTGTTTGGCCACCATAATAATTGGTTCTATTACAGGTGGATAGTATGATCTTAATTTCCTTGGTAAGCTTGAGTGATTTAATCTCATCAGTGAATTGTGAGTTGAAGATATATTTCAAATTTTTAAATCTCAGCATTTTTGTGAAGATTTTCCTGCCTTATAGATTTAATGAAAGTTACCGATTAAATACTTCAGATACATGTACGTATATACATGTGGAAGTAGTGTTACAACTCCAAACTGTTTATGTAAGCTATCCATAGGAACTGGTTCTAATTCATTTATTTTTACCATGATTACAACTTTTAGTTGAGCAAATATTGAACTTTATTAATCCCACCTGTGTATCCTGCCGGGTAATAAAATGTATTGGCACATGTATTTAAGATTCTTCAGGCTTTGAACAAAAATGTTGCCATGGGAACCTGATTTCATAGCCCATAGTCCTTTGCACAACTACACCTGCCTTATGGTAGAGGTTTCCATGGCAACATTTTTGTTCAGGGAACATAGAACTTGAACAGAATATGCCACGATTCTCTTTTAAAATATATGTGTTGGTAGTTGTGATATTACTATAGTTAATGTGCATATTAGAAATACCAGTGGCTCCGTGGTGGCCAGCAGTGTTGTCCTTTCTCCAGTGAATAGATTCCTATTGAGTTTCATTAGTCACAATGCATCGGATTAGGAAATTAGAGCAATTTCTAGTCTCTTTTCACTGTCTCTCCACCCTCCACTCATTCAACCCTCCTGCTAGAGTATGGTGAAGTAATCCTCCATGGCTAGCATGACCAGAATGATCTTTTGTGATAATGCAGAGCTGTAAGGAAAAGATGTGTAACTAATGTCTGGTCAAGCTCAGCAGGCTTTTTTAAAGGGCAGCATCCATCTTGGGACCCTCTACTGCTACAGAATATTCTACTAATGGTTCTTCAACTTCCTCACACATACTTTACTCCAAAGAAGGTCATGAGCTCCAATAACAAAGTATCACGAAGATGGGGTAAGGATTAGTTTTCCTATTTTTGATCTAATGTCTTCTCTCTTTGTTATATTTACTTTCAGCATAAAAAAGTTGACAACTCCTAAATTAAAAAGACGCAACTACTTTCTTTGCTCGCCATTCATTTGTATCGTATTACATCTATAACTAAGGCCATGTGGGTATGGCCTTGCAACGGATAATCCGGAGTTATCATTGTTGTGTTATAATGGTTCTCTCAGCTGTTTTGTGTGCACTCATCCATCAGGACCAGGCTCTTGTTGTTGCCAGGTCTGCTGGCATGTTGCTGTTTCTTGGCAGTTCTCAAAACATGCAGCAGTGGATTTTGAAGCAGCCTCAGCTGCTGCTCGCGGTATACAAAGGAGCTGAATGAGGGATATTATTAATGCCAATCATCCTCTACCCACAAGGGTATCAAAGGGACTTTTAGAGACCACAGGACTGCTTTCAGCAGAAACCCTAATCAGATCATCTTCCTTGATCAAGGAAAGGAATGTAGGAAAATGAGGTAGGTTAAAGGAATTAGAACAAGTAAATGCATTCTGAATACATTCAGGACAAATTAGCCCTGAGTGCAAATAGACATTGATTTGTCTGATTGAGTGGAAGCATAACTTAGAAGCCTGAGGTCAGGCTTCTGCCAACTTAGGGCCTTGGGAAGTTAAACAAATACAGGGGAGTGTGAAAAACACATTTATTTATAAAGCTGGAGACAAAGAAGGAACAAATAAAGGGACGGAGGAAGGGGAGAAAAGGGGAGAGGCAGAGACAGGGAATGCAGACAGAGTAGAATGATAGACTCAGAGAGTCAGTTTAGAAGAAAGCTGTTACAAGGCACAGACAGAAAAACTTTAGATGAGTTGCATCTAGAGGAAAATACAAGAAATGTAGGGGAATGGGTCCTAAATCAGGAGTCAGGCAATCTCTGTCTTCTAACTTACCTATAATCTCGGATTTGTCATCTGAGTTGTCTTTCTGGAAAATACACAGTGACGCCTAAAGGATGAGGCCTGAGCTGAGTCTTTAAAACTCTATGTTCTGTGAACGTGTGTGTGAATGTGGTGGAGAAGGCTCATGGGAAACATTTCTGTCTCTTGAGCAACTACTTCAACTAGACCCAATTTCATTGGCTGAGCACTGTAATGAAATTTCATTTGAAGAAAATGCTGTCTGGATTCAAAAAAGTTTTAAAACTATTGGGACTGCTGATTTCCTAAACCCTGCCCAGCACTAATATTCTATGCTGTGCCCCAATCTCTACTAAGCTAATAAAATGATGGATTTTAACCATTGTTTAACACAGTTATGAGAGCTTTGAGCTCATGGCCATTGCACAATCAATATTTCTTGACTGGAACTGAATTAAATTTCATCCGTTCTGGAAATGGGCCGTGCAGATCCTTTTCCTAAAATGCCAAAGAAATGATTTTAATCAACGGGAAGGCCCATAACACGAAACAAACCACAGCCCTATCCTTGCGAAAAACCACACAAAAAAAAAAAAAAAAAAAAGGAACAACAACAAAACAGAGTTTGGCCACACCTGGGAGATTTTGTGCCTTGGTCACTGAACTTTAAAGTCCAGGGAAGCTGAAGAAAGAAAGATATCGTGACCACAGCAAGAATACACAAAAGAATAGGGGCTTGCCAGGTACACCAGAGGAGTACAGATTAAACCATGGAGTCTTTAGCCTCTTTGTAACATGGAAACAGAGGGAGCTGTAGTCAAAATCTGAAACCTGTGAAGAATATGAATATCATGAACGCAAATTTGTTCATCCAATCCTGGATGGTTATTACAAGGGAACCAACTTTCTTTACAACCTGAGAGAGATGGGTTTAGTCAAAAGGAAGTACTGTTTCTCACAGAAAATACTTTACTAATGGGATTCCTTAACTTTCAGAGTTCAAATAAACTGGACTAAGTGTAAAACTTAAATCCAGTGAGATGAACATAGTAGATTGATTATCTGGGCCCCTGTCTGCAGCAGTGTTCTGTGTGTGATCTGGCAAGTATGTCTGGGAAGGGAAGGAGAAATGTGTGACTCTCAGGACAGAGTCATGGACAGAGTGTGGACAGAGTGTGATGCTACCAAGATAGACCAGTCGTGGTCATCTCATTCTCAAGGAATGAACTTAATGCATGACAGAGTCTTTCTTTACCTGACCTCACAATTATAGAGAAGAAAGAAAGAGGCAAATTCTCCCTTATATTTTTTCTGAAAATTTTGCTTATTTTTAGTAAAATCCAGAGTCCTGTGGTTTCCAAATGTTTCCAGGTGGATGGGGATGGAGATGGGAACACTTCAGGTAAAGGCAGCCTCATGTATTAATGTTCAGAGGCATGAGACGGCCTTGGAGGTTCTCATTCTAAGGAGCAGCAGATGGTTCTCTCCGGGGCAGGCTGTAACTTTGAGCGAGGTGAGCTGTGCCAGAAAAGAGAGAGCAAAATAAGGTTCGTGATTTACATAGATGCCAGATAATGGGAAGACTTGGTTGCTCTGATATAATTGGGTTCATCATTTCACAGGTCATAGGATGCCATTGAAGAGGTTTGAACATGATGTAAATGAAATTTGCATTTGAGAAGGTTGATTCTTTTTTTTTCAAAAACAATTGTGTCATTTATTCTGATTAATATAGGGATCAATAAAGGAAAATATATGAGAAGGTTGATTCTTTTTTTTTTTTTTTTTTGAGAAGGTTGATTCTTGAAGGTGGATGGAGAGCGAGTTGCTTGCAAGAGTGAACTCAAAGAGATTTGTTGAGTTATAGGTGATGTGTTCATACAAGAGAGTGGAAAAAAAAAAAACTAACCTCCACCCCCCACCACCCTAGGGCTTGGATTTACAACACTAGCAAGGGAAATAAAGAACCTAAGTGTGTAGTCTCTTTGTATTCTACTCAGCCCCAATAAACTCTTTCCATTTACACTTCTGTCTCATTAGGTGGAGGAGGATGTTATGAAAGACCGGGGCAGCTTGGTGCATTTTGTTGGCTTGTTTACCACCTGCTTTCATTTGTTCTCCTTTTACTACTTGTTACATTTCATTTGAGTCTTCAAGATAAGGGAAAAGAAAGAAAGGCAAAACATTCTAGTTCCTTAAAAGCAAAGTAACTAATAGGTTATGAATGAGCTGCGTTTATTATTTTTTCAGTAAGCCAGGATTTTCTGTAATGAATTTTGTCAGGGAGATCTAATTAAACTATAATAGCAGTCTCTGAGAATAGTAACAGGAAGCATGTTAAATAGGTTCTTGCTAGGCAGTTTTTTTTTTTTTTTCTCTATTCTTACCTCTCCTAACCTTTATAATGCACTGTTCTCAAAGGAGTCTACAGTCTACCTACTGGAGAATTATTCCATTACAAAGTTATATACATCTTACCAGTACTAAAGCTTAACCCTCTGGTTTATGTAGGAGAAATACAGTTTCTTGTAGAAATGTAGTAAATTCTCTTTTTTCTGCTGGTGGGAGGATAAAGTTAAAATATCGAGGTCCAACTAAACTTCATCATCTTTAAATAAACAACCATCAGTTGCAAAAGAAGTTGAGGTTGCATACAAACTCTTTTGATCTTAAAATAAAATATTTATGTCAAATAAAGACATCAAATGCTCCAAATCTGAGGAAAAAGTAGGTCAAATCATCAAGCTTTAAATGTTCTCCCCATGGGTACAACTACCACACTCACTAATTTTAGAGTTTTAGTTGTAGGTAAATTTGGGCATGTGCAAATGGTGAAGAGCAAGAAAAGAGACTTTTCACCCCAAACCTGCTCAGGCTATTAGCATTCCCTTTGCTCTTGTTCTCCTCTTTCCTTCCGACATAACATCTTACAGCTTAAGATGAAAAGACTTATTGGATTCTCTGTTGTCAATTGGACAAGCCCTCTCTGGGGCCCTTTCTGTCAAGATGCTCAGATTCCATTTGAATTTAAAACAGACCTGTAGGCTTAGGAAACGTGGCAGCCGTGTGTTCAGGGAAACCGAGAAAAGAGTTATTTTTAAAATATTTTCTAAAGTCTTCATTCCCAAAGCTGGTTGAGGGGAAACTTGGCGGATGGTTCGGAGTGTTTGTAAGCAGCTGACTGCATATGAGTGATCTAGACAGGAATGGTAATCATATCCGACAGCAATTATTGAATGCACACACTGAAAATTTTCAGCCAATTTTTTTTTAATTTAATAGACTAAGACATTTAAGGAATTAGTGATATTTGGGCTGTTGGAGCACGACTCCTTTCTTTGGGTAGAACATTTGGTAGAACACACTTCTTCCTTTATATCAAAGAACAAGGGATGCCTGGGTGGCTCAGCGGTTGAGCCTCTGCCCTCTGCCCAGGGCGTGATCCTGGAGTCCTGGGATGGATTCCCACATCGGACTCCCTTATGCAGCCTGCTTCTCTCTGCCTCTATCTCTTTCTCTGTGTCTCTCATTAATAAATAAATAAAATCTTTTAAAAAAAGAACCATGATTTTAATCTCTTATTTCACTAAAATCTAAATTATTTCATATCACATTTTTTCAAGAAGTTATATTCTCTCTTTTCTCATTTAAGTGGAATATTAATTGTCTAATTAGTGTCCTAATACCAGAATATTTTAAGTTGAATTGTGTGATATGATAGAAAACTCAAGGAGAGAGAAAATAGTCATGTTAAGGAGAGAAGAAAAATGTAATACATGGGTAAAGCTATAATTGCTGATAAATGCCTGTGGGACTTGTAAAAATAATTTAGATATAAAAGTAAAGTTAATTTTATCATAACATTTTTCTCCCTTTCTTCAGAGAGTTAAATTTTTTTAAATGTCATGCTTATCAGGGGATCCCTGGGTGGATCAGTGGTTTGGTGCTTGCCTTTGGCCCAGGGCGCGATCCTGGAGTCCTGGGATCAAGTCCCACATTGGGCTCCCTGCATGGAGCCTGCTTCTCCCTCTGCCTGTGTCTCTGCCTCTGTCTCTCTGTCTCTCTGTCTCTCTCTATGTCTATCATTAAATAAATAAATAAATCTTTTTAAAAAATGTAATGCTTACCAAATTGTCTTTTAAGATATTAGGGATAAGAGTGAGTGTTCATATTTAATTTTACCCTTCTTATTATCTAAGCTGATATTTGTCTCTCTCATTGACAGAGCCATAAAAAAGATGTGAATTTCCTTGTCTTTTTATGTGTACTTAACTCCGATTGATTTTTTACTGACAAGAGGGCATTTAGGAGAATTTTCCCAATATTCCACAACATAAAACTGTCCCTGAAATCTGTCTCCTCTCCTGATCGCCAATTCCGTTCATCTCTCTCCTTTCCATTCTTCCATGGGCTGTCTCCATTGGGCTTCATTGTCCCTCCTGGTCTGGAGCTAAGTCACAGCCCACCCCAGACCAAAATCACTCTGCTTCCTGGTCCCTCCAATTATGGTGCTTTTGTGTTTAGCCGGCAGTATAACAAATACTTTTCAGTACCTAATGACTTTATCACAGCAATATCTGTTGCTTCTTTCTCTGTGGCCAGTAATACTGTCCTGTATCACTTTTGTGTTGCACTGTGCACTTAACCCTTAGATTTAACCAAACTCCCAAATCCTAGTCTCTGAAAGACTTTTTCCCAAGAGAAATAAATGGTAGTAAATGTAGTGAGTTAGTCTCTGATTTCAGTTTATTTGATAATTTTTATTCTCAGATAATGTTCTCTTGAATTTTTGTGTGAAAATATCCTTTTTAGAAGTAAAATATTAATAGGGTGCCTGAGTGGCTCAGTTGGTTAAGCATCTGGTTTAGGCTTAGTTCATGATCTCCCATTCCTGGGATTAAGCCCTGTCTTGGGCTCCCTGCTCAGTGGGGGAGTTTGCTTCTCCCTTTCTTCTCCTCCCCCCTGCTTGTGTGCTTTCTCTCTCTCTCTCTCAAATAAATAAAATCTTCAAAAAAATTTTAAAAAAGAAATAAAGTGTTAATGATTTTAAATAGCAGGATTGTTGTTTTTAATATTTTTTTTAGAAAAATACCAACTCAGGGGGCACCTGGGTGGCTCAGTTGGTTAAGCTTTGGACTCTTGTTTTAGCTCAGGTCATGGTCTCAAGCTGGTGGGATGGAGCCCTGCCTCAGGCTCCACACTCAGCGGGAAGTCTGCTTTTCTCCCTCTCTGTCTGTCCTGCCCCGTATTATACATGCGCACACTCGCACTCTCTCTCTCCCTCAAATAAATAAATAGATCTTTAAAAATTTTATTACCTTAAAAATAAAACTTGAGATTTTTCTGAATAAGATAAACATACCAACTCAGTGCCTGTCCTCCATCATTTCAAAGAGAAATTCTTAAACAGGTGATGGGTATTAAGGAGGGCACTTGATATGATGAGCACTATGTGTTGTTTGTAAGTGGTGAATCACTAAATTATACTCCTGAAGCTAACATTAACACTGTTTGTTAACTAACTAGAATTTAAATAAAAACTTGAAACATAAAAAAAGGAAAAAAAATTGAAATCCTAATGCCTGGGGACCACTAGTTGGCAATCCTTCTCCAGTAGGTTTGGCATGTGTTCCCTTTTGGGAGCTCTTTTAACATCCATTGTATGGCCATTGGCCCCTTAGCCTATGTTGTCCTGCTCTTTATCCTTTTACATATTCTCCTGTATCTGCAGCTGATTTAAAGAAAGCCCCATTAATGCTCACCTCTTCATCTTCATGACACCCAGTTATGATTATAATATTTTCAGCAAATCTCAAGAACATACTTGTTAAATCATTGAGTATTCAGTTATTAAAAATTTGGAGAGCTAAAAAGAAGTCATAGACTTTGGTGGATTAATTTTTATCAAGCAGATTAAGATTACACATTTCAGCCAGTAAAAATAGCAAAGATCATGATAAACTCACTAATGTATACATTAGACTATGTGATTCATGGAAAATTATTGAAAACCACAGTGACTTTAAAAGTCCTACACAGTATTCTACCAAATGCTTAAAGGAAAAAAGAGTAGTTGAGCAGGACTGCATTGTTTGCTAGTGAATTCTGTGACTATAAACTTTATTGTGGTTCTAATGCAGAGTTCTTTTAGCTTCCACATCCAGCATTTAAAATAGTGCCTTTTTGTGTGTGTCTGTATACACACACACACACATACACACACACATACACACACATATACATACACACATGGTTTTCATAGTCTTTTATTTTTTTAATAGTCTTTTAAAGTCAAATGCTTTTTCTATTTTCTTCAAGTTGTGTCTAGCTATCAGTTTCATTCTTACAAATACTCTTAGTCTATGGAACATATTTTCTGCTGAGTGCTGTGAAATTTAATTCAGAAGTAGTGCTTTATTGATGCTTCGTTTTTGTGACCTTTCCAGTCCTGTGTTGGTGACATATTGGTCCTCTGTCTCCAGTGCTTTGAGAATCTAATAGATAGGATGGAATGGGTCAGATAATGAAAGTCCCTGGTACATTAACTTTCAATTTCATGAATGTCTGAATATTGCAGAGAAGATGAATAGCAGGACTTCCTCTGCTTTTACATTTTAACATTTATAAGCTAGTTAAATTTCTCCTGTATTATCAGCAACAGAGTCCTAGTCTACAATATTAACACATACATTATATTTTGGAACAGAAGTGTTTGAGTTTAAAATAATTTATAAACCACAGAGCAGGCAACTTACTAATGCAGGCTACTAAAAGAGATGAATAAATAGGGGTTTCATTTCAGATGAGTTATAGCATGTGATGTATATGTTGAAAGGGTTCCTTCTTTATTTCTCTTTGTTTTACTGACATGAACAGGGAGTTGGGGTGTCTAGTCAGTCATATGACTGATCTATTATTAGGTGGTTACAATCATCCCCAAAAGCAGTGTTATTGTTTTGTTTTGTTTTTTAGTGTTATTGTTTTGAAGCAGCATTAATCTTCTCTGAAAATGTTATAGCAAGAATAGTCATTTGAAAGAATCTGTTGAAACAGACTAGTCTTTGGGATGAGACTTAAGCCACCCAAGTGATAAGAAATAAATATGGGTCCTGAGTGATTAGGCAAGGACAGGATGAGAAGGCACACAGCTGTTGGGTTGTTGGGGTTCGAGCACTGATATGTGAACTCATTTATATTCCCTTGTGTTATCTTGTAGACATTGCATCATCTGCTGTTGCCTTGCTCCGTTCCCACCACTGTATTTATGGTATCCATTTTTATGAAATATGACAAGAATTAGATAATACAATTTGGCCTTTTGGACTGTGCTTAATAATCCAGCTATGTGGAAAAATGTGTGCTCTCTTGCCATCTAGAAAAACGGTGTTGGGAATCTGAGTTTATGCTGTAAATGGAAAATGTAGCCATTGGTTTGATCCAATGGGAAACTCTGACATGGAAACTTCTCCTTATCTGACTTCTTAAATATGTAATTCAATGTATATAGTAGATGCTTTTATATTTTGACACAGAAATGAAAAGTCAGTCTACATGAAGGTAGGGGGAATATGGAAGTGTGTGATGACTGTGATATTTGGCACTGTTTCATGATCTGGTTTCTTTGAGAAGATGACAGTCTCTTCTGGCTCTGGTTCCATGTTCTCCTATAGTGATATCCATTCTCTCAGAGGAGTCATTTGCCTTCTCAATTCCTGTTTCATTTAAATAATTACTGTTTTTTTTTTTTTGGTTCATCTCTCCTTTAACCCAATCCATGCAAGCAGCATCCAGGCATAATGATCCTTCTTAGCCCTCACCTTCACCCTTGTAGACCCACCAGGGGGCCTCATCTCTTTTGGCAGAGACTTGGTGGTGTTCTTTGGATTTTCCTACTGTGCCATTACTGAGCCTGTTTACTTTGAGGTCCATTCCTTGATTTCTCCATTTTTTCCCTACTCTGTTCCATTGCACAAGTGGCAGACTCCAGCATGTTATCAGCTGGGTGCTGGCAGGGTTGGGCCAGTGGGAGACGGAGCCCTGGAGTGAGACTGGGAAGATACAGGAAGAAGCTGCAATATTTCTCCCCTGGCCCCTTGCCTCAGGTAAGATCTTCAGTTTCATCACCTCTTTGGATCTAATTCCTTCTGAATAGGTCCTCTAAGTTTCCAGATTTTGCTGGGTGACACAGGCCCCTCTTCTCCATTACCCCACACGTTCCTTCTGTCCCTCTCTCTAAAGATAGCAGTAGCTTCCTGCTACACTTATCTGCAGGTTGTGTTATGGTCTGTGTTTGGCTTCTCAGCTCTCTCATTACCCATGTAAACAAGTCTTGGCATCACATTTACTCTCTTTAAAAACAAAGAATGGTTTCTGTTTTCCTAGTTGGAGCCTGACTAATATACCCACTGACTGTAACTACTTCATATACATTCCCTGCTCCACATTATCCTCAAGGCTAAATTCAAAATTTCTCCTCCAGCTGATCTTTTCAGCCATATCAAACTAAATATTTCACTTACTGATGGGTTTTTTAACTGGTTAGTGTACAGATTCAAAGTCTTCCATTCTGATGCTTCTTGCTGAGTGTACCTGGCTAGAGCTTATCTTCCCACCTCTGGACTTTGAGAGTTCTTGGTACTTATATTAAGCATGTACCAGTGCCACTTTAAGTTCATTATTTAAAAACGTGTCTTCTTGACCCTACTAGATCATAAGATCTTTAAACTCAGTTACTGTATCTTTTCTATGTATACCTCACAGGCCAAGTACAGTATCATGTACACATATGGTGCTCAAAATATTGGTCACATTAGTGAATGACAATTGCTTTCAAACCAAAAAGGAAGTTTATGCAAAAAGACTCCTTTGCTAATAATTTTATTGATTGCCATTTGCTAAGAAGAATCCAGAAGAGAAACAGAGTGAATACTAGAGAGAATTCTTCTAGAATACTAGAATTCTTCTAGAATACTAGAGAGAATTGTACTATGTATACAAAAAGTATACATAGAATTCTTCTTCTAGAATACTAGAGAGAATTGTACTATGTATACAAAAAGTATATACCACAACAGTATACTGATGGACGTCTTGAAAGTGTTAATATACTTTTCCCAGAAACAGACTCACCCTCCAGTTTCACCAAGAGTATAGTATATCTAGTAAGAATTTCTTACATTCTGGTAGTTACTTTATTTCCTTTTATATAAGTGGACCCTCTTGGTTGGTGGTGATCTGCCTAGTGTTCATTCTCCTCTTACTCCTTACTCTGTACATCCACCTCAAAGCTCATGGCTTCTGGGAGAAGGTGGCACTATCCTCAGCTAAGAGGTGGGCACATCTTAGTCTAAACCAGTGAGGACAATTTGATTCTCTTCACCATGGTGATTGGCTCAGATAACCCAGACTTAAGCCAATAAGCTAATGGAATTCCTCTGGCCTGTTAGGACAGAGATTGGCTTAAGAAAGGTATAAGATCCAGTTTAGGTCAAGGAGGCATAGAGGAGAAATCTAAGGACTTCTGAGGAAGTTGCTAGAAGAAATTTTCTGTCCCCTCCTGGATTATAGATATGATGAATAGAACTGCTACAACCATCTTTGCTTCATGATGGAAGCCCACTTGAGGACAAAGTGGCTCTATGGAAAACATAGTGGAGGATGGAAATAAACTGAGCCCTTGGTGACATCACTGAGTGGTTGACTCAGAATTACATCTACCTCTGTACTTTCCTGTTCTATGAGTCTTATCTTTTGCGTAGGTTTGCTTTTGAATGCATTTGAAAATATCTGCACTGATAGAACATGCTGAGAACTAAAATGCTCAGATCCTGAGTCAGTGAAGTCTCTAAACACAGGGGTAAAATTAGACTATCAGAGGATGAGCCAAAGGGACAGAAGTATGCCTCCTCAGTGATCTCAGCTCTCCTTCTTTCTTATTTTCCTTTCTCTTAGTCATTGTCTTTAAGATGCTCACAGTAGAGTAGCCCACTTTCAATATGGGGTAATTAATTCTCAAAATAGCCATGGTGTGAAGCACACATGTATAGGCAGTGCTTGCTCCACTCAATAGATTGAAAAGTGATTTAGGACTCTCTAGTACAGAACATCTTGGAGGAGCAATTTGAGTGATTAGAAGCCTTAAACCAATACATTTTGACAAGTGTGGAATAAGAAAACCTCAAAGAAAACCTCAAACCTCAAAGAACTACTGAGGAAAACATGAAATGGCCATTGAAAGATTATGACAAATACAAGAACATAAAAATAGGAAATGGAGGGTTGAGGGTTAGATAAGAACCTGGGGTCAAAATACAACATGGAAAAAAAATAACATGGTTAAGACCTAACCACATGGATCTTAGAATCAGACTGACTTTCACATTCACTTTCGGGCCTAGCCTCTGGACCAAGTGTTCTCGTCTGTAAAGTGGGGATAATAGTCCTGTCCTGTGGCATTATATGAATTTAACGAGAAGTATGTCTTCCTATGGAAGTATGTTCGTAGGCTTTCCTTAAGACATGGACACTGGGAAGAGCCTCCTTCTTCTGTTTTTATTCTTTCTAGTATTATCATTAAGCAGGAGTGGTCAATTCTCATCTTTTCATGCTTTGTTGCAATTTTCCTAAGTCACTTCTGTCCACCTAGTCTGCGAGAATAAGACCTTCCCAACCTTGGATTTGTGCGAGTATCTCTGCGGTGACATATCCCAGAGACTGATGATGGGTAGATGAGATTTCTCTAGGATCAGGGTTGAGGAGTAAACCTTGTTGAAGTAGGACTTGCAAGCCATATTCGCTTGGTATGGATACAAAAAGCAAGCAGCCATCCCTCACATAGCAGCTGAGGCTGTGTCAAAGTACAGGCAAATGGAGCTACAGAGACTCAAATTGCACACAAGAAGTCAGGGCAGCCTCTGAGCTTTTTAATGCCAAAGGCATAACCATTCTGGGACCTAGAATAAATTGCATTGCTTGATATTCCCCTCTAAAATATTTTTGTAGGTAGAAAATGTTTAATTTCCAGAGTGGCTCCAGTGTGACAGCCTTGGAGATACCATTTGTAATTCTTCTGGTTTTGGTGGCTTCCACCTATCAACCCTTGCCCACGCTGCACTCACATGTGTGCCCTTCACTGCTCCAAGCTGAACCTCTGATAAAAGGGACCAAAACTTGTTCTTTTCCCATTGTCTTGAAAGCCTAGTATAGAATCTAGATGAAAGGATATATGTTAAAATATTCCAATTTTACAGAGTCCCATTACTGCCCTGATCAGAGTTTAAAAGGCATCTGTGTCCCAAAACAAATTTTTTTCACATTTTAAGGTTCCAAGTTTGTAATATGCTTATAGAGAATTTAATACCTATTACACTTCAGTGATTTGTCAGTTTTTAAAGGGTCAAACTTGAATGTGACCTTTATGGCTTGGGAGAAAAAAAGAATAGAAGTGACATATATAAAATGCATATGATGTGTCAAAGGCACCATTCAGACATTATCTCATTTGTTTCTCAGCATAACCATGTGGGGGAGATGTGACAGCCTCTTTTCAAATGAGGAAACCAGAGCTCGGAAGTATTCAGTAACTTGTCTGAGGTAAACCTGAGACTGTAAGCGAGAGTTTTAATCCAAAGCCCATGCTTTCCCTCTGTATTTGTTCTGGTATTTAATTTTTCTAAGTAGGTGTTCCTTTACATTATGAGATTTAGCATTCATCAGAGGAAATGTCTGTATATGTAAATTCCCTGCACTGATAGACCAGGTGATTATTTATAGCCTGTTGACATTTGCAGAGTTTTCCGCTCACATTTACATTAGCCTGACACCCCCTAGAGAAGGCTGGAAATGTTTTGATGGCATGTCAAAGATTTCTAATATATACTCACTGACTCATTCAATGAACACTCAGAGAGTGCTTACTATATGCAAGGGTAAAAACAAAAAACCTTGCAGGCACAGTTGCCCTGGACATCTACAAGAGCATATATAATTTCTTAAAAAAGTATTCTGGGCAGGGGGACCAAAATGCATGTTTATGGATTGCACAAGGATTTATCTGTGAGAATGAGGTCTATTCCTGGCAACTTGAACAGAGATAATTAGACTTGGGGAAGAGGCCAAGGGACAAAGGCAGAAAAGAGAGAAAAATTCAAGGGAGGAAAAAATGAGTTAAAGAAGCCTGGAAAAAAAAAAAAACATTAAAAGCAGAGAGCCCTTAACCTGTAGTAATGGAAGAAAGAAAGATACAGAGTAGAAAACAAGAATTAAGTAGTATCTCTGCTATTTAAGAAGTGTGTGGTCTTACGTGGGCATGTGCTGTCAATCCTTGAAACTCAATCTCCTTACTGATAAAATATAGACAATATGCCTCTCAAATGAGGTAATAACTGTTTAATAAACTGCAGAGTGATGTATAAATGGCAAAATGAGATCATTATTCATATTTTAAGTTTTTTTTGATGATGTGGAAATCTTCGCAGTAAACAGGAGCAAAGGCAAAGTGGAGTGGAGAGACTCCCTGGTTTGCAGCTGAGCAAGGCTCGGGGCATCGAGCGATGAAGAAAGACAGCTTTGCTTGTATATATGTATCAACAGAGGTAAAATAACAGGTGAAAAATTAGGAGTCTGGGTTTCGAACTAGAAAAGCCAAAATGTTTATTCAAATGACATACCACAATTAAAGAGGAATAGGAAAAATTATTTATCTAGGATATGCTTATAGCCAGTCAGTCCTCATCAAAATTTAAGAGACAATTAAATGAGATGGAAATTTGTAGAAGCTTTGGTTTATACATTCTGATTCGTTTTCAGCCTTTTGTTGTCATCTAAAGCAGCATTTCTTGGCATGAGACAAATAGTAATCTAAATTTATTTAAGGTTAGATTATCTTGATTCAATGCCCTGCCATTCAAAGTTGCCTGACTCACCTTTAATAACTCAGAACATCAAAGAAGATTTTCTACCTGAGCCAGCCAACCCCAAAATAAATAAATAAAACCGCGGAAGTTGTTTTGTTTTGACTTAAAGATCAAGTTCAGGGTAGTCTTTGGTAATATTAAATCGGGAAGATTTTGAGTTTGCATTTAATAGAACTCATGTCTCTTTCTCCTGTTCACATTAGTTTGGACCCAAAGGATATTTATTAAACAAAGAACAGCCGAACAAACTAATGTCAAGGGAGGAAATTGGTTTTCCTGCAGTCCAGCCTATTTTTAAATTAGCAGAAGCAAGTGCTAATATGAAACCCTGTGACCAGTAATCACATTTTCCTTTCGCTTTGTTGGAAAATCACAGCAATCCGTATTAGCATTTCACACTAGTTAAGAGAGTGCGGTAAAACAGTCCAAGGAGACTGTTCAGGGTGAGAGCCCGTGAGGGAGAGGTGATTTGGGCAGTGAGGTTTCCCGGGAAAGCAGTTCAGTAGGCAATTTCGTGTGGAAGCTAAAGCCTTTTTTGGACAGCAATTCAAAAATAAAGCACAAAAGACAATGAACATGGCTCCAGACTGAGGCTGGGTTATAGTTTACTCAGGTGCTGACACAAAATCAATATTGCCACCACCTATTGATGATTTATTTCAGTAATTACTCTTGAACCCATAACTAAAATGCTGTCAAAAATAGAACAACCTTGTCCTACTAAATGCTTGTGCTTTTTTCTTTCAGTAGATTAATTTGCATGTAATAATCAAAACGGCACAATTCCCTGATACTGGCCAGTCAGCAATCTATTGAATGCTTTAGAAAACAGGAAAAATTAACAACCACTTGCAAACATCTTTGGCTATGTGACTCAGCATTAGACCCCTCAGGCAGTTATTTTCCCCTTAGTCTGGTTGAGATTATGGGTCTTTAGGATTAAATGTGGAAGTCTGGGGAGGTAACACTCTTTCTGTCCTGGTTCATGGAAACTTCTTAGCCATTGTCCATTACAACCCTCTCCATTGTGTTCCTGTTCCAAGTTGTTAGAACATTACAGACCACTAATTGTGTGAGGGCTCCTGTATGATTTAAGCTGAAAATATCATTCTATAGTGTCTACTGACTGATTAATTCAAAATGGATGGCAGACTTAAGGGTAAAACTACAAAACACTTAGAAAAAAAAAGAAAATCTTTAGGACTGAGAACTAGGTGAAGAGTTCAGGCTTACCACCAAACACATAATCTCTAAAAGGAAAAATTTATGAATTATATCTTATCAAAATTTAAAAAATTTTGCTCTGTGGAAGTCCTGCGAAGGTAATGAAAGACAACCAAAGACTACAGATAATATGTGTCAATTTCATGTCTGACAAAGGACTTGTGTGGCTAGAGTATATACAGAATTCTCAAATGATTTAATTAAATTAGGGCAAAATATATAACAATAAAATTCATCAAAGACTACATACAGATGGCAAATAAGCACCAGAAAATATGTCCAATATTATTAACCATCAGGGAAATGCATATTAAAACCACAATGAGATGTCACTACACATGTATCAGAATGACTAACAAAATAGTGGTAACCATATGCGCAGAGATGAGAAGAAACTGGATAAGTCATATGTTGCTGGTGGGAATGCAAGTTGTTCAGCACTCTGGAAAATAGTTCAGCAGTCTCATAAAACTAACCATGCACTAACCATACTTAGCAATTTTACTTTTAGACATTTATCTTAGAGAGATGAAAATATATGTTTATACAAGGACCTATGTCAAGCTCATTCTTGAGTACTGGATCGCCCATTAGGGCTTGAACATGAGATTGAAGCCCAAGACCAGCCTGCCTTCTCCCTCTCTTTCTTCTTTCTTCCTTCTTCCTTCCTCCTCTTCTTTTCTTCCATTAAGAAAAGATACCCCTGTTTATTAAACAGATCTATGCATAATTTCTGGGTAAGACTATCTCCACTTCCTTCTAATTCAAGTGCTCTTCTTTCAGAATGAGTTAACTCTAGGTAGGAAATGCATCTGCATGAAATGTAGTGCTCACATTACTGCTCAGCACAAAAAGGGTTGTTGTTTTTTTTTCCCCTATCACAAAATTTTAGCAGCCTTGAGAAACGTTTCAAAAAAAAATTTTAAAACAACCTCACTGGGATCCCTGGGTGGCGCAGCGGTTTGGCGCCTGCCTTTGGCCCAGGGCGCGATCCTGGAGACCCGGGATCGAATCCCACGTCGGGCTCCCGGTGCATGGAGCCTGCTTCTCCCTCTGCCTGTGTCTCTGCCTCTCTCTCTCTCTCTCTCTCTCTCTGTGACTATCATAAATAAATAAAAATTAAAAAAAAAAAAAAATTAAAAAAACAACCTCACTATGACTGTCTTAGCAAAATTACTGACGTCAAGGTTCACCATTTGGTGGCTAAAACACACTCTTAAACACAAAGGATCAACATTAAGATGGTTCTTTTTTGCAAGAAAAGTAAGAGCTCAAAAAGACTATTACTGGACAGTGATATTAGAGCCTTCAGTCTCTTGACCATGGGAGGGATACAGTACTGCCAGTTTTTACAGACTCTATTGTGTTTTACAAATGATAGGTTTTGATGTCTAAAAATTCATTTCTGGAATAGAAAATATGACTGACGAAATCCCACCACAGATGGACTTAGAGGGAAATAAGAAAATCCAACAAGGAGTATCTTCTATTGGAAGAATATTTACACCATAAAACCTACAGCCTTTGTTTCCTCATCTAGAAAATGAAGGGAATATCAAGTTCTAAGTTATTTCCATTACATAATTTCTCAGAATTCTGACGTCAGTGACAGTCCAGGGCCCTACCTTTTGAAGCCCTGTATCTTGGCTCTCTTAAAGTTTTGTGCTAAGGCAGTGATAGCTACCGTGTACTCTGCACGTGTCACATGCCAGACACTATTTTAAGCACTTCACACGCCTTCATTTTTTAAAAGATTTTATTTATTCATTCATTCATTCATTCATTAATTCATTCATTCATTCATGAGAGACAGAGAAGAGGCAGAGGCATGGGGAGCCTGATGTGGAACTACATCCCAGGACCCCGGAATCACAACCTGAGCCAAAGGCAAACATTCAACTACTGAGCCACTCAGATGTCCCAGGCCTTCATTTATATTAAATCCTTGAGGCAACCCGGTGCAGAAGGTCCTAGGATTCTCAAAATTCTCATTTTACATATGAGGAGACTGAGGGTCGTGAGGTCAGCAAACTCAACTAATGTATATGGCTAATAAGTGGTGGAGATAGACCTTGGTCTGAGTAGCTCTAGAACTCAAGTTCTTAACCATGAAACCCTTCTTGCCTATCAAGTTCATACAGATTTGGGCAGCCCAAGTGGCTCAGCGGTTTAGCACTGCCTTCAGCCCAGGGCATGATCCTGGAGACCCGGGATCGAGTCCCACGTCAGGCTCCCTCCATGGAGCTTGCTTCTTCCTCTGCCTGTGTCTCTGCCTCTCTCTCTTTCTCCTCTCTGTGTATTCTAATGAATGAATAGATAAAATCTTAAAAAAAAAAGTTCATACAGATTTGGCTCAGTAGCATCACACGTCCCCAGAAGCACCCACTGTCCAGCCCCTTTGCTGTGGGCATAGTGTTCCAAACACAAATTCCCACACATCATGAGGACACAGTGTAGACATCAACTGAACAATCTGGTCCACAATTAGATCAGCTACAGCAATTTAACATGAACAAACCATAGTTTCTGTTTTTTAGTCATTGCATTTCTATACAGTACACATCAACGTGCCTAGGTATTTAGGTTTGAATTGTCTTCTCATACACTCAGAAATCTTGCCCAGTTCTGAATCCTTTAAATTGGGGATTGTTAAACTTTTTTTCTATAAAATGCCTGATGATAAATATTTAGACTTTGCAGGCCAAAGAGTCTCTCACAGCTACTCAACTCTGCTGTTGTAAGCTCAAAAAGAGGCCACAGCGGTGGCTCAGTCAAACATGCTTTTGCCTTAGGTCATGATCCCAGGGTCCTGGGATGGAGCCTACCTCAGGCTCTCTGCTTAATGGGGAACCTGCTTCCCCTTCTCCCTCTGTCCCTCCCCCTGCTTGTGCTCTCTCTCTCTTTCTCTGTCAAATAAATAAAATCTTAAAAAAAAAAAAAAAAAAAAAGAGGCCATAGTTTTCTGGCTCCTTCTTTAGATAAGATAACTTAAAAATTCTGTGATGGTTACTTAGGCTAAATCAAAGGTATAAAGTCAAAGGTAAATTTTCTTGTTCTGATGAATTTTTTTCATAATTCTGCATTTTAATGATCTACCATAAGCTGATGATCCTTAATTAGACAAAAAAAAAAAAACAAACAAACAAACAAAAAAAACGACAACAACAACAACAGCAACAACAACAACAAAAAAAAACCAGGAGCTCCTGGTTTGTTTGGACGACCAGAACTCTTGGTTTGACTGAGGTCTGATCTCAGGTTCGTGAGATCAAACCCTGAGTCGGGCTCTGTGCTTAACATGGATTCTGCTTGAGTTTCTCTCTCTCTCTCTCCCCCGACCCCCATCTCTCCTTTTCCCCCTCCCTCTCTCTCCGTCTCCCTTTCTCCCTCCCTCTCTCTTCCTCTCTCTCTTCCCCTCCTCCTAGCTTGCAAGTGCATGCATGCTCGCTCTCAAATAAATAAATCTTTTAAAAAATGAAGCTTTTCCATTTATATCAAAAATAATTTATAAAATTTTGAGGAAAAAATTCACAGGTGCAGTTTACATGTCAGACGTAGTCAGAAAGGCAAAGTGCTATTTTATTTTGAGGACATTGTTTTTAAAATGATGTTTTTTCCTATAACTATGAGAATAAACTGACAGTTGCCAGCGGTGGTGGTAGAGGGGTGGGCAAAATGGGTGAAGAGAAGTAGGAGGTAAAGGCTTCCAGTTATAGACTGAATAAATTATGCGAATGAAAGGCACAGCATAGGGAAGACAGTCAATGGTATTGTATAATAGTGATGGATGGGGACAAATGGGAGCTACATTTGTGAGCATAGCAAAATGTACAGAGAAGTTGAATCACTATGTTACACATCTGAAACTCATGTAACATTGTGTGTCAACTATACTCAAAAAGATTTAAAAATATGATGTCTTTTATTTCCTCTGAATATTTCAGAATATCCAAATTCGTCTAGGAGGCATATTTCCACTGTTTGTGCTGTGACTTTTTTTTCTTCTGCTTCTGAAAGAAATATGTACTTTTTTCCTACTAAGGATGGCTCAGACACAAGAGTTTTGATTTACATGGAAGTAATGCTCAAGGCCATATTTTAGTACTATTCGTGTTGTGTTTTGTTGGTACTAAAGCGCTTAATGGATGTTCAGTGCTATGCTTTGTATCTTGATTTAGTACTAATGTTGGATTATTGCTGATCTGTGCAGTTTAGTCTAAATTAGTTCAAGGCAAGCCTCAGTGTGTGAAAGAAACATTCAAAACTCTGTTACTATAGTCTTAAAAGCATGTGCCCAATCATCGTCTCGTAGAGTCCTATCAAAGGACTGTCACAAAGGCTTTTATCCAGGCTGGGGCAAGACTTAGGCTATAGGTATGGAGGGATGGGGGTCAATCTAGACAAAGAGTTAAATAAATATTTGGTATACTGTATAGCATTAGAAGACAATGTCTGAAAGGAAAAAAGACAATGTCTGCATGCAGCTGTATTCTGTTTTCACTTGGGTTCTGGCACACAGTGACAAAGGCATTTGTTTGAAGATAAGAGTGACATACTTTTGGGAAGCTAAGATGTGTAGTGATGAAAATGAGAGAAAGCAAAGTGTTACTCAAGAACAGTCTGATATGTTTGGCTTCTTTACCATGTCTGCTTTAATAAGTTTGTTTAAACTTGACTTTGCATTCCTTTATTTTGATATAAAAACTCAAAATGGCCAACCGTGTCAATGAATGCTATTTAAATGATTCTGGAATCTTGAGAAAACATATGTATACAAAGCCAGCAGGCTCTCTGGTTTTCTGGCTTTGAAAGGACGATGTGATACAGAGTGTACTTATTATGAGTTAATTAAATGATAACATACCAAGGCAATTTATTATGGACATCAAATAAAGCCTAGTTTTAAAAAATTGTGTGATACATTTAGAAAATCTAGGACTTGCTAGAGATGAAAATTAACTGGTTTTTAAATTAACCAGCAGAGGCTTATATCTAAAATTAAATTTCTATTATTTTTACTAGAGGAAATAAAATTCCATGTGAGAGCTTTTTTAAAAGGACTCTTTCATTATAGGAGGCTAATATTTCAATGATGGTGTCAAAAATACTGCAGTAACATATTCTCAGTAAGTGGGAACTTTCACCATATCGAGAATAAAAATCACATGTCAGATATCCAATACTAAGTTGTGTGTTATATTGGTTTTAATTATTATAAGGTTGTTGTGAATCTTACACAATTTAGTTGAATCACCACTCTAACAGGTAAGAATTCTTTAGAAAGTAAAACTTCAAGGTAAAATCCTGTTGATGGAATCATAGTCAATTGTAGAGAATTAGACATGATAATGTTCTGTATCTCCAACTCAATTTTTGCCACCTCTTATTTTTTTCAAAACCAAGCTCCAGGTAATTACTCCCCATCTGCTCTTGGTTCAACACTGCTAGATATTGTTCCAAATACTTCCAATCATAATCAAGAAATTTATATCAGAAGATAATTTCTAAAATTTTGAGAAAGAAGTTCATAGATGCAATTTATGTGTCAGGTGTAATCAGAAAGAGGGAAAATGCTATCTAATTTTGAGGGCATTGTTTTAAAAATGGTATATTTTATTTCCTCTAGATATTTCAGAATATTAGTAAATATTCCAAATTTATCAAGGAGGATCATTTCATTCACTGTTGTGCCGTGATGACTTCTGTTTCTTTTAAAAGAAATACATACTTTTTTTTCTTCTGAGGATGGCTCAGACACAAGGGCTTTGTTTTACTTAGCAGTAATGCTGAAGGCCATATTTTAGTACTATTAATGTTGTGTTGGCATTAAAGCACTTAATGGACATTCATACTTATTTTTTTTTATTTTTTAAAACATATTCACATTTGAGAGAGTTCTGATTGATAATTAAATAAAATCAACTATCTTCTAGCCTGTCTTAGATCTAGGAGTAGATGATCATCCAAAAGACTGCATTGGTTTGGGTATCAAAATAAAATTTAATGAAAAAGAAAATTTTGATTATTGTGTCCCAAAAATTTCACTTTAATATTAGTAAATAAAATGTTGCATGCCCATATTAGGTATTTTTCTGAATCACTGTGTGGCTTTACTCAAATACAATTTACTCTTTAGGACAAAACCCAACAATTTCTTGCAGTGTAAAATATAATTACTGGTAAAAATATAGTTTTCAGGTATTGTAAATCTCCTAAAATAGATCTACCTTTTATATTTATTAGCATTTGTTTGACAAGACCTGAAATTTATAGAAAAAATTTAATAGTTCCTAAATATTCTCAACACTACTTGATCTAAAAATATTCATATGGTATATAGAATGTTCCATCTTATATATATGATGTATCTAGCCCATCCATATACCCAATGTGTTACCCTAACTGTAATACAGTATATGGAGCTTTATTTTTAAAGTCATCACAATAAATAATAGTATCAATAAATATCAATAACCTTTTAAAGTGTGGCCAGTTAATAATATTGACATTTTCTATTCAGACAGGTTGAAAAATATTTGAAGACCTGAAATTATTATGTGATATTTCTTGAGTATCAGTGTATTATATTATGAATATATGCTTAATTTCTTCAGTAGATTCTTGGTACCCATATTTCCAATAATATGATTTTATAATATGATATAAAGAGGAGATGATTAAATCTGGGGGTGTTAGCGCTGACTATATTGGTTATATGCAAACTGCTGCATACTGCAAGTATCAGTTTTTAAAATAATAGTTGAGGCCTGCATTTGAATTGAAATGATACCCATAAAGAGCTGTTTCATAATCTATGTTCATTCTCTTAGTGATTTTATCAGTATGATAAATAACAGAAGAGCAGTACTTTCTGTGAGCAATGAAGATAACCAATTTCTTAAATTAAAAATGTGGATAAGGAAATAGGCAAAGAAATATTATCTTCCCCTCCTGAACCAACACACCTCTCTTTTCTGTTGAGTCTTGTGTCCTCTCCATCCCGTCATCCATTTATTCGTGTTAAATTATATCCTAACTCTTAAGTAACTTGTTAGAAACAGTTAAAAGCACAAGTCACAATGTTCACATTTATTTCTCATGGGCCCGTAAAACATCCTACCATCTTTCTCATCTCCTTCTTTGTTAAAAAGAAGTAACTCACTTGTGGTTCACAGGTCTAGAATCAGTAAGAAAGAAACCAAACTACCGTTAAACCTAAGGTTTCATTCAAAGTTTCTTAGACTGTACTAACTCTCATGTCTCCTTCAGTTTCCTTTTTTTTAAGTTTATTTTTAGTTTAATTTGAGTTTAAATTTTAACATACAGGGCAATATTGGTTTCTGGAGTAGAATTCAGTGATTCATCACTTACATACAACACCCAGTGCTCATCATAACAAGTGCCCTCCTTGGAGTGCCATTGCCCATTTACCAGCTTCCTCTACCCCTCCAGTAACCCTCAGTTTGTTCTCTATCACTAAGAGTCTCTAATAGCTTGTTTCTCACACTCCTTTTATTCTTTTCCCCATTCCAATGTGTTTATCTATTTTCTTCCTTAAATTCCACACACAAATGAAATAATATGGTATTTATCTTTCTCTGACTGACTTATTTCACTTAGCATAATACTTTAGCTCTATCCGTGTCATTGCAGATAGCAAGATTTCCTGCTTCTTGATAGCTGAGTAATATTTCATTGTATATATAATACCACATCTTCTCTATCCATTCATCAGTCAGTGGACCATAGTATGGTTGCTTTTGATAATGCTGCTATAAACATTGGGGTGCATGTATCCCTTTGAATCTGTATTTTTGCATCCTTTGGGTAAATATCTAGTAATGCAATTGCTAGATCATAGGGTAGTTCTATATTTAATAATTTGAGGAATCTCCATACTGTTTTCAAGAGTGGCTGCATAGGTTTTCATTCCCACCGGCAGTGCAAGACGGTTCCCCTTTCTTCACATCCTCACCAAAACCTGTTGTTTCTTGTGTTGTTAATTTTAGTCATCCTGACAGGTGTGAAATGGTACCTCATTGTGGTTTTGATCTGTATTTCCCTGATGATGAATGATGTTGAGCATCTTTTCATGTGTCTGTCAGCCATCTGGATGTCTTTTTTGGAGAAGTGTCTATTCTTCTGTCCATTTCTTAACTGGATTATTTGTTTTTTTAGTGTTGAGCTTGATGAGTTGTTTGTAGATTTTGAATTCTATCCTTCAATTTCTTTCTAAAGAATGAACAAATTTGAAGCCATGATCTGTGACAGGTCAAATCTCTTCAAGCCAACCAGGTGTATCAATGGCCTGGTACAGCAAATTTCTCTCATGGCCTCTTTCCTTGAAGTTCTAGTAATAGGACTGTCACTTGGGTCCCTGCCACAGGAACTGTAAGAAAGAACTACTTCACAAGGAAGCCAAGGCCAAGCACTTTGAATGATGTAGAGTGATAACACATCCCTTGTCAGTTGCCTCTGGCTCCTTTGAAAGTGAAATCCCAGAACAAAAGCCTGTGAGCTACAACAAAAGACTAAATAAATATCAAGCTGAGGCACCTCAGGGATAATTTTCACACACCACCAAATCAGTAAACCTGTTAAGTATATCCCTGATCTATGTTATATTTTTCTAGCATGGTAAATCTCATACTTTTTTATATTTACTAGCATTTGTTTTACAAAGGGCTGAAATTTATAGAAAAATTTAATAGCAACTTTACAGTTCCCAAATATTCCTAAAATTACTTGATCTACAAATATTTGTTTATATGACACATAGAATGTTCGTATAAATACAGCAATAGCGAATACCACATTTTCAAAGGATTGTTAAAGTAATAGAAAGCAAAGATCTAAAATATATATATTTATTTCCATAATACATTTTTTGTCATTAGGCAAATAACTTTTTGAAGAACATGAGAAAAGAAATTTTTTTATACATCAATTAACAAATCCTTCCAAAAGCCTCATTCATTAATTTTCTAGAAAAGAAAATTTTGCTTCCTAAGCTATTTATCTTAATGACTCTGATCTTTTAGTTAATGCTACATGTGGATAAAGTGCTTTATCATTGTTAATGAATTTTCCATGTAATAATGCCTTTAAGTTGAATAAATAACATTATCCTATTACCATTAACAGCCCTTACTGTCAAAAATGAACAGTATGAGTATATATATCAAAACTATTTTACATGTTCTTAAGATACATTCCATTTTTGCCTTTTATTTGCCCTCATTTAAATAGATTTGTTACCTGAAAATATTTAAGGGACCTACTGTGCACCAGAATATTCTGCTATAACTGATCCATACACTGGTATTTTTTTTTAAATCTCTCCAAGTGATTCTAATATGTAGTCTCAGTTGTAAATCACTTTTCAGGAAGCCTTGAGTCTGGGGAAAGCTAAGAGGGTCTCACAGAAAAGGTTGACATTTGAGATAGACCTAAAGGTAGAGAAGGAATTTCCCAGGCGTGGAGGAATGGAGGGAACTGTATGAGAAGAGATGAGGATGCTTGACAGGCAAGCAGTCTTGGCGAGAACAGACCATCTGCTTTGGGGAGATGGAAAAGAAAGTGACCAGAGAAGACCAGAAGGAGTGGTTAGTACTACAAAGAAAAAAAGACTTCCGAACTATATCGAGTTGTTGTGTTTTACTCAACTGGAACCACTCCATCGTACCACATATGGAGAACCACTGAACCTTAATATTTTTGAGTAGTAAATATGGTACAAGCTCACCTTTGTTTAAGAATCTGCAGCATCAAAGATGCACCAAAGTGTGAGAACTTTGAAATTGGCAGGGGTTTATATATAACTTCTTATGCAACATTTTTAATTGTTATCAGTGATGACTACAAATATGTAAATTCTGTGCTCAGTAGATGAAAATAATATCCTTGATTCATAAGAATTGTAACAAATAATGTATTGGTACTCAAGAAGAGGAGAATTAAAATACAACAAACATAACATTTAGTACCAAGTGTTCGTTTAAAAAAAATTTCAATATTTGCTCAATAGCTTTGAATCAATCAACTAATCAGTAAATGCACCTGCTGTCAAAACCATGGAAGAAATATTTTGCTTAGAGACAAGATTTGGGACAAGAACAAGAACACTGTTGAACAGTTGCTTTGTTTTTTAAATAATACTAATTATCAGAGACTGATAGAGATGCAGGTTTTGGTGGAGGGAGTGGGGGAGAAATCAACCTCACCAATTGCAGTGCATTTGGGTGTTTTTAACCCTTAAAGAATTCTGCACTTTACGTTACTTGAGGCTGACTTGCAAATTAAAGTTTTAAAGTAACCCTTTTTTTCCATTGTAAATATTTCTGTGAACACAATTGGAAATTGGAACAGTAGAGTACTTTTCTGAATCCAATCCTATTTTTATTTTATACAGTATTTCTCCATTGTGATCTTTAGAGCAAAAACCAAAGGCAGGAAAAAAATAGTTTGTACCAATTTCGTTAATTATGTCTTTGGATTTTTGTAAATAATTTTAATTCAAACAAAATACTACTTTTAATACAAAAAAATAATTCTTCAGACTGAGAAAGCCAAGAATAAGGAATGCAATTATAATGATAAAGGGGTCACTTAATCCAAAGGATGTAGAATTGTAATATGTATACACTAAATAACAAAGCTTTGAAATACACAAAGCGAAATCTGATTAATTCACAATTGTAATCATATGTCAATATTCCTCTTTCAGTAATTGGTAGTATATTGACAGAAAATCAGGAAGGATGTAGAAGAATTGAACATTACTATTAAACAACCTGGTATAATTGAATATATAGAACACTCCACCTTGCAAAAAGCAGAATACCATTCTTTGCAAGTGCAGATGGAATTTTCTGCAAGATGTACCATATTCTGGGACATGAAGCAAGTCTCATTAAATTTAAAGGGATTCAAATGATAAGAGGTATGCTTTCTGATGACAAAGGAATTAAATCAGAAATTGATAACAGATCTTTAGGAAAAATCCCAAATATTTAGCAATAGCACATTTCTCAATAAACTGAGTCAAATAATTAAACGGAAATTAATTAGAAAACATTTGAACTGAATGAAAGTTTAAAAAAAATATCAAGATGCATTGGCTGCTGTTAAAGCAGTATATAAAGAAAATTTTCTTACATCAAATGCCTATATTAGGAAACAAGAATTAATGACCTTAGCTTATGCCTTTAAAAAGCACCGAAGTGAAAGCAATGAAACTAAAAGTATTTAGAAAACAGGAAATAAATCAGTGTGGAAATCAATGAAATTGAAAAGAGTAAAACAATAGAGAAAACCAGTGAGGGCATAAGGTGTTTCTTTGGAGAAATCAATAGAATTGATAAACTTCTAGCCAAATAATAGATCAGGAGGGGGGAAAAAAGAAGACACAAATTACCAGCATCAGGAATGAGAGAATTGGTATCGCTGCAAACTCCAAAGATATTAAAAAATAATGAAGGAAACTTAATTAACAACTTTATGCTAGTAAATTCAATAACCTAGGTCAAAATTACTTAGCCTCAACAATGGTGACATTTTGGAGCAGATTCTTTTTTCTGAGGGCTGCCTTGTGGATTATAGAATATTTTGCATTTTCTCTGACCTCTACCCACTAGATGTCATTACCATGTTCATTTCCCAGTTTTAACAACAAAAATGTCTCTAGACATTGCCAAATGTCCCATAGGTGAGAAGGAATAATGCTGCCCCCTGTTGAGAACTAATGACTTAAATGGACAAATTTTTTGAAAGGCACAAACTACTAAAACTCAAGAAGAAATAAGTAACTTTAACAGCTGAATAATTGTTAAAGAAACTAAATTTGTGGTTAAACCCCCTCCACACACAGATAAACTCTAGCCTCCATTAACTTCACCAGTGAATTCTACCAAACATTTAAGGAGAAATAATAAACTCTCTCAGAAAGTTGTTAATTGGGAATTATTTCCCAGCTCACTCTATGACACCAGAATGATCCTAATATCAAAGCCAAAGCCAATAAAAGAAAAGTGTAGACCAATATTCTCCATGAACATAGATGCAAAATCCTAAAGTTTAGCAAATGGATTCCAATAATACTGTGAAATGATAATAATCAATCAAGGCATGTTTGTCTCTGGAACGCAAGATTGGTTTAGTGTTCAACAATTAGTGCAATTCACCACATTAGCGGGCTAACACAGAAAAACTATCTAATCATCTCAATAGATGCAGAAAAAGCATTTCATGAAATATAACCTCAATTCCTGTTTCATAAAACTCAGGGCAAATTAGAAATACAAGAGAACATCCTTAACTTTTTTTTTTTAATTTTTTTTATTTATTTATGATAGTCACACAGAGAGAGAGAGAGAGAGAGAGAGAGAGAGGCAGAGACACAGGCAGAGGGAGAAGCAGGCTCCGTGCACCGGGAGCCCGACGTGGGATTCGATCCCGGGTCTCCAGGATCGCGCCCTGGGCCAAAGGCAGGCGCTAAACCGCTGCGCCACCCAGGGATCCCCATCCTTAACTTGATAAAAATTATCTACAAAATCATTGTACCTAATGTTAAAAACTAAACTTGCTCTATTTGAACTTTTACTAAAGATTCTAACCAGTCAATAGAACCAGCAATGCATACATGCATATGGAAAAATAGCATCCTGACTGGGAAGGAAGATGTAAAACTTTATTCACAAATAGCATGATCATCTACACAGAAAATTTAATGGAATCTGTGAAATAGCTACTAGAAGTATTAAGTGAGGTGAGCAAGATTTCAGGATTCAAGATCAATATAAATACTCTTGTGTGACTATAGACTATCAATGGCAATTAAATATTGAAATACAAGGAATATAAGGCAAAACCATGTGAAATTGCATAAGAATATGAAATCCTTAAGGATAACTCTAAAAAAATGTGCAAGGGGCACCTGGTTGGCTCAGTGGTTGAGTGTCTGCCTTTAACTCAGGGCATGATCCCAGGGTCCTGGGATCGAGTTCCACATCAGGCTCCCTGCAGGGAGCCTGCTTCTCCCTCTACCCCGTCTCAGCCTCTTTCTGTATCTCTTATGAATAAATAAATAAAATCTTAAAATAAAAATAAAAATTAGAAATTAAAAATTAAAAAATAAAAAAGTGTGCAAGACCTGTATAATGAAAACTATAAGACGTTGTAAGAGAAATCAGAGACCTAAACAAATGGAGAAAAATATGGTTCTCATGGGTTGGACATTTCAATATTATTAAAATGTTAATTCCCCTCAATTTTATCTATAGAATCAATACAATACAACCACCTTAGAAAAATAGTCTGGTCATTTCCTTAAGGGTTAAAAATACCACACAATATGATCCAGTCTTTCACTTATCCAAGAAAAATTGAAAATCTATATCTATGCAAGATATATATATACATATATATATATCATTGTATGAGAACGTTTATAGAAATTTTATTTGTAATAACAGAAACCTAGAAGCAACCCAAATGTCCACCAGCAAATGGATGGATAAGCAAACTGTGGTACAGCTATAGGGTGTGATACTATTTACTAATAAAACAAAATGAACTCGATGAGTACTGAGTAATGTATAGTAATGTTGGATCACTATATTGTACACCTGACACATATAACACTATATGTTATCTATACTGGAATTAAAATTAAAAACCTAATAAAAATACTTTAAGAAAGGGAATGAACCATTGATACATATAATACCACAATTGAATATCAAAGTAATTACAGTTTGTGGAAGACTAAAAGAGTGGACATATTGCACAATTTCATTTCTATAAAATTCTAAAAAATGCAAACTCAATTTTAGTGAAAGGATCTCAATCAGTAGTTGTTTGGGGACAGGTGTGGTGCAGTGGAGGTGAATGAGAAGAGGCAAGAAGGAGCGATTACAAAGGGACATGGTGAAACTCTTGGGATGATGGGTATGTTCATTATCTTGATTGTGGTGATGGTTTCATTGTATGCTATATATATATATATTTGTAATATATATATATATATTTGCAAATATATATATTTGCATTTGGGAGTACCATTATAAGGAGAAAAATTCAAGAAAATTCGAGAAGTTACTAAGTAGTCTGATTAGTAGAATGTAATTTAAGAATTTAAATATAAATTTAATAAATTTAATATAAATTAAATATAATTTTTTTTTTACTTATTTATGATAGTCACAGAGAGAGAGAGAGACAGACAGACAGACACAGGCAGAGGGAGAAGCAGGCTCCATGCACCGGGAGCCCGACGTGGGATTCGATCCCGGATCTCCAGGATCGCGCCCTGGGCCAAAGGCAGGCGCTAAACCGCTGCACCACCCAGGGATCCCAAATTAAATACAAATTAAATTGTTTTTTCTTTCATGAGATACAAGATAGTCCAGAATGTTTAGAATAGAAGAGTAACTTATGCTTGAGAGTACACTCTCAAAAATGATTCTGTGAGGACTACCACCAAAAGACATCTGCATGATCATTAGCTCCTGTGTCACAGGTGATTATTGCATCAAATAATATAAACATATTCTGTATTATTCACTGGACTTCTAAAGCTTCTTAGATAAAACCTGTATCTCGTTACATTTTTAACATTTTTAAAAAATATTTTATTTATTTATTCATGAGAGACAGAGAGAGAGAGAGAGAGAGGCAGAGACACTGGCAGAGGGAGAAGCAGGCTCCATGCAGGGAGCCTGATGTGGGACTCGATCCCCCAATCTCTGGGATCACGCCCTGGGCGGAAGGCGGAGCTAAACCGCTGAGCCACCTAAGCTATCCATGTCTCTTGTTATCTTTTAACCACCAGATAGACCAGGAATCTGGATGTGGTACTTTTTCACTGACATTTTCAAACTCTACCCATTATATTGATCAGTGAATTCATAAAAAATAAAAAAGGCTCTGTATCTGCAGGTTGTTAAACTTCCAACTTCCTGGAATTCTGTAAGGAGTTTTGCAGGAGCACAAAATGTGTGTACCCTGTGGCAATGTGAATTAACAGTGGATGACTAGCTTCCTTTGCCTGCTTAGTCCCACTCCTAAAGTTCTTCAGGGAAGGGAGAGGTAATACAAAGGGAGCTAAGCAAGTGGGTGCCATCTAATCAGGGGATTCCTGCCCTGGACGTCCATAGGGCTGGGAATCATCCCCCTTGATATTGCAGGCAGAAGAGAACACTACGCTAGGTAACACCAACCACCGCAGAGAACGAGACAGAGCTGGACTGTGAAGACAGACCCAAGAATTCCCAGCCACCAGCCAGTCAGTCCATTTCATCAATTTGTTTCCTCATAATAATGCAACTGTGTATTTTATGCACCGAATTTCTTGGGTCTCGTTTCTGCTGTTACTGGTGGGATCGTGTCACGTATGTGTGTATGCCAGTGAGCCTTAAACCTCACCTTAGATAAAAATTGCTTTTAGCCTTTGACATAATCCTTAATAGGAATCCACACCATAGAGGGACTGCTTATGCACTACTTATGTTTTTTTGTAGTTCTCCAAATATGTACAAGGGGCTCCAGATATGTACAATGATTAGCATAAAAATGTAAGAAATAATTTCTCATTGGTTGTTTACAACAAAGAACTTTAGGAATACCATTGTCCTTCCATGCCAGGCACACAAAACCTGGACATTTTTAATGCAGTCTTTTAAGTCTAGAGATCTCTTGGGCTCATCTGAGTCCTTTCTTTAGGTTCTGTCACTGGTCTGGATAAAAGCTGGTTCCTCCCCTGTGAGAATATCACCATATGTGCCTTACGGTGAAGCCTTCAAGCAGAGCGCTCACAGAGGGCTTTTTATGGTCCCTGGTTAATAAAGCAGTGGTACTTTTGGCAGAATTTGGAGGAAGGCTTGCTCCGGTTCCAACATACTAATTGTGATCAAGTTATGGTGGGGGGTGTGTGTACAGCCCTCCACCTGCTTCTGATGGTGATAATCTACATACCTTTTCCTAAATGAACTTGATGAATGTTGCTTGCCCGAATGGCCATTGATCAGTAAGCAACATTTTGTCACTAGACCTGATTAGAACTTGACAGTTCAATCCCTTAGTGCTAGTATAGCTCATGGGCCGCCTTCAAACATTTATTTCTTTGCTATGCATCTTTCTAGGTTGCTATGTTTGAATCTTTCAGTAAGAATTATTTAATTTGGGCTTTGCCATTCTGTCCTCTTTGAGCAATTTATTGTTAGTTTAGGGGTGCTGGAGGCGCCTAATCCTCTTCTGGTTGATTTATGAAGCCCTTAGATATTGTACAATGTAAATGCTTCAAAAGTAATTATACAAACTGGCTTTGGCAGTTGAAGATAATTCTCAAAAATGATAAGTTGCTTAGAGTGTACAGATGCGTGATTGGCTAGCCTAGGGAAGCAATCACCCCTTAGGCCTTAGAAATATGTAAGCTAAGTGAGAACTCTACCCATTCAGTCTTGTAAATTGGTCAGAACCTGCGGTTAGTTAAACCCACTAAGGGTTTCTCATGCCTAACAATAAAGCAAGCCTAGGTCTTTCCCTCAGTAGCTGGTTTATTCAACGAGTTTTCATTGATTGCCCACTAAGTGCCGGGCACTGCTCTTTGAGAATACCACCACGATCCATGGAGTAAAAGGCCCTCTTGGAATTTACATCCTGGTGGGAGAAAGATAATAAACAACATAAACAAATGAAATATTCAGCATCTAGATGTATGTAAAAAAGGGGAAAATGGAAAGAAAGCGGATTGAAACCTCGAGCAGGGAGTTTATATTTTCTACTGGAGACTGAGGGGAACCACAGTGTGAGGGTGACTTCTGAGGAAGGACGTGTGTGTATGTGTGTATGTATGTTGTCCAGTAGGTGGAGTTTCATGACCCCCAGAGATTGGCATCCCACCAGTGGTGCCCCTGAGAGCCCCCTGGGACCTCTTTCGTGCTCTGCTCTGCTGCTTGAGCTACAGGCGCAGGGGGTGGCCACAGATGGGGGTGGTCCTCAGTCCAGGTGCCCGGGGCTGTTGCTCCAGGGCTGCTCTTGCCGCCAACTGTCTAAGTGCTACTTCATACATGAACACGATTTGCCACGTCTTCTCTGAACGCTCTTGTCACACAGAAGGTGGAATTTTCTGGCTTACTTTCTTTTCACCTTGATCTGAAGTATTTGGACAGGCATGCCTGCAATAGGGAACAGCCTACAGAAGAGAGGGCAAAAACAAACCAACAAAAATCTTTTGAGCCATGTCAAGTTCTTTCCTGAGAGGGAGGACGACTGAAAATATCTCCTGCCTAGCTGTTAGTAATGTCTGTGGACTTGGAGAACGCTTCTTAGAAGATGACACAGGGATGGTGAAGCTTTGTTGGCTTTCCTTTACATGTGGATGTGTGATGAGGCAACACGTTTGTACTAAAAAGATAAAACAGTTATCCAATTTTGAGATAAATTTTACAAATGTTCATTTACAGGGATGCCTGGGTGGCTCAGTGGTTGAGCGTCTGTCTTTGGCCCAGGGTATGACCCAGAATCCCAGGATTGAGTCCCACATCGGACTCCCTGCATGGAGCCTGCTTCTCCCTCTGCCTGTGTGTGTGTGTGTGTGTGTGTGTGTGTGTGTGTGTTTGTCTCATGAATAAATAAAATAAAATCTTTTTAAAAAATCTTCATTTACTTTTGGGTTTCACTCATAGCTATCCAATGAGAGAACCAATGTTAATAACACAACAATAACACACAATCAATAACACAACAACACAACAGAAACACAACAAGAAAAGCATTTTCTTCATTAGGGATGCATCTAAATCCCCAAGTATGTTCTTCTGATTTATTAGTTCTTGTTTTGCTTTTTTTTTTCTTTTCTTTTTCTTTTTAGTGCCCTCATAAAATGCTGAAAATTTGTCTTTGGTATTCAGTTATTACAGTTTAAGGTAGTTATATAAGCATAGGTCAGAAAATAACTTGCAGTATGTCCATATTTAAAGACAAATGTGGGGCACCTGGGTGGCTCAGCCAGTTAGGCATCCGAGTCTTTGATCTCAGCTCATGCCCTGATCTCAGGGTCATGAGTTCAAGCTCCATGTTGGGCTCTATGCTGGGCGTGGAGCCTACTAAGGAAAGAGAGGAGAGGAGAGGAGAGGAGAGGAGAGGAGAGGAGAGGAGAGGAGAGGAGAGGAGAGGAGAGGAGAGGAGGGGAGGGGAGGGGAGGGGAGGGGAGGGGAGGGGAGGGGAGGGGAGGGGAGGGGAAGAGAAGAAGAGGAGAAGAGGAGAAGAGAAGAGAAGAGAAGAGAAGAGAAGAGAAGAGAAGGGAAGAGAAGAGAAGAGAAGAGAAGAGAAGAGAAGAGAAGAGAAGAAGAAGGGCTGGGAGGGAATATTATTTACATCAGTCACTAAATAAGAAGCTAAGTTTCTGAGACATCTGGGTGGCTCAGTCGGTTAAGTGTCTACCTTCAGCTCAGGTCATGACCCCAGGGTCCTGGGATTGAGCCGCATGTTGGACTCCCTGCTCAGCAAGGAATCTGCTTCTCCCTCTTGCTCTGCCTGCTATTCCCCCTACTTGTGCTCAATCTCTCTCTCTCAAATAAAATCTTTTATAAAAATGATAAACTTTCTTATATTTCAAATTAACTATCATATTTATTTTTAAATATTTAAAACAGGGATCCCTGGGTGGCGCAGCGGTTTGGCGCCTGCCTTTGGCCCAGGGCGCGATCCTGGAGACCCGGAATCGAATCCCACGTCGGGCTCCCGGTGCATGGAGCCTGCTTCTCTCTCGGCCTATGTCTCTGCCTCTCTCTCTCTCTCTGTGTGACTGTCATAAATAAATAAAAATTTAAAAAAAAGAAAATTTTAAATATTAAAACATGTATATTAGTTTCCTAAGCTGCTATAGCAAGCTCCACAAACTGAGTGGCTTAAAACAACCGGAATTTATTGTCTTCCAGTTCTGGAGGTTGGACATCTTGAAATCAAGGTGTCAGCGGGGCCATGCTCTTTCTAAAGTCTCTAGAAGAGGGATCCTTCCTTTCCTTCTAATTTCTGGTGGTTGCCAGAAATTTGGAGCATTCCTTGGCTGGGATCAAGTCCCGCATCAGGTAGACACATCACCTTAGTTTCTGCCTCTGCCATTGCAGTCTTCTTCCTTTGTGTGCTTTTTGTCTTCTCTTCTTACAAGACACCAGTTATGTTGGATTAGGGCCCTCCCTAGACTAGTGTCATCTCGTTTTAACATGATTACATTTGTAGAGACCCCATTTCCAAATAAGGTCACATTTACAGGTACCAGATTAAGACGTTAGCATATCTTTTTAGAGAACACAGTTCAACCCATAAAAACTAGTATCTTAATTAACGACCCTATTTAACACCAGACAATTGAAGATTTTTAAATAGATCACCTATATTAAGATACCCATTCACAGACATTCATAAAGATTATTCTTTGCTTTGAAATCCTTGGACTTTAAATGAACTCCATGTGTTTTTGAATAGTAAAGATTTCACTAATTGCCAGCGGTACATTTAGGATCCGTAATTTCTCAGTCAGGTCATAGCCCTATGTGTACTTGGAACCAACTAGAAAAGAAGTTGGCTGTCTAGATATGGAGATCTTGGGCCAGTGTCTGCTTCTAATAGAAATATTAAGGATAGAAGGACTGCCAGATTGCTTTCTTCAATAAAACATACCCTGTGTTTTATTAGCTTGTTTTATCAAAACCTTAAATATGACTCCTTTTGATATGAATAGCTTCCATATGAAATGTAATTTTGAAACAGAAAATGAATTATTTCTATAAACTGATTCATATTTTTCCTTCTCAACGTGCTGTAACAATTACGAGATATCAGTAATATATGGATAACAGTTGAACTTTAGAAAACATCTGTACGGTTGTCTAAAAGTTGGGATCTCCCTTTCTACTGTAAGGTCAACAGTTACACAAGTAAGGCAGAAATTGGTCACTGGCCTTTCCCACTGACAGTATTAATCATGTCTCTAGGCTTTCTGTCATTTTAGATCCAATGGTAGATAGTTGGTGGTGGACATAGAAAGCCCTCTCTCCATTTCTGCGGCTGACTACGATTATTTCCAGAATTCGCCTGGCTGGTCAGAACCTCGGCCCTCCTACACATCATAGCCTGGAACATCTGCTCACACTTACAGACTAGGTTTCTGTCTAGAAAGGCAAATTTATTTACATCGGTTCTCATTTTGAATCTGATGCTCAGGGCTCGTGAACACTCTTTACATTGCCAGGCTTTGTTAAAAACAACCCAGAGGGACACGTGGGTGGCTCAGTGGTTAAGTGTCTGCCTTTGGCTCAGGTCGTGATCCTGGGGTCCTGGGATCAAGTCCCGCATCAGGTTCCCCTCAGGGAGCCTGCTTCTCCCTCTGCCTATGTCTCTGCCTATGTTTTTATCTCTTCATGAATAAATAAACAAATAAATCTTAAAAACAAAAACAAAAACAACTAGAGTGGGCACCTGGGTGGCTCAATCTGTGAAGCCTCTGCCTTTAGCTCAAGTCATGATCCCAGAGTCCTGGGATGGAGCCCCGCATGGGGCTCCTTGCTCAGCAGGGAGCCTGCTTCTCCCTCTCCCACTCTCCCTGCTGGTGCTCTTTTGTGCACTCTCTGTCAAGTAAGTAAATAAAATCTTAAAAAAACAAACAAATGAAAAAAAACGATCTGGAGGAAATGTGGATTTTTTTCTTTTAGGACTGAGAGAATTTCTGCAGAAGTGATCTGGGCTAAAAAAAAAAAAAAAAGAAGTGATCTGGGCTTCTGCCTGAATTTTCAGCCTGACCTCCCTCCCTCAGGCCCACATCCATACCCGGACTCTCCTTTCTAGAAGCTACCCTTGAAGCCCAAGGGAAAATATGCCAAAATAAACGCCGGGAAGTGTAATCTCTGAAGGCGTGCCCCTTGTGTGAACTTGGGGCAGATATTCCTCTCTGGCTGTGTGACAGCAGCTGTTACTCAGTGACACTGAGCTGGAGCAGCCCAACTGAGCATAGAGCCTTGCACATAAATAGATGCGTTTCCATGCCTTGCGATAGACATGACAGCTCAGAAAGGGAGAGGTCCGGTTTCGGGCCAGAAAGCATCCTTGCTAAGAATTCTCTGAGGGTGTCCTTCAGCCTCCCGAGTGTTTACCTTCCTTTGTACCTACCAAAATGATGCAGAAAAGTTCATTCAAAGACTCCGCACATGATTGACACATCAGTTAAGATGTGAAATTTCTTGTTGTTGTTTACTTCAGCTTCTTTTTTTTTTTTTTAATTATTGGTTTTTAGCTGTCCAAATACTCTGGAGAATCAGGTTGAGTGGTAGAGTCTTTTGTTCCCCCCTGCTCCCTTGAAAATATGTTTCTCATGCCTGTCAGATGTGTGGACGAGATCACAGCTCATCGGGCCACTTCACTTCAGAATCTTTCGGCTTCAGTATTGCCTGGGAATCTTATTCTTGGACAACTTTTAGCTTTCTAGAATTTATCAGTTCTTTTGACTGAGACTGTGTCTCTTTCTTACATTTTATTTCGTCGGGTTGCCAAACATTTGCTTTCTACGAAGATGAAAGGTAGAAATCCTGGTGTGAGAGGCTTCCCCTCACTGCGCCCCCCCCCCCCACCACATCTCTACGCTGAATTCTGGCACCTTCTAGAAGTTTCACTAACACCTTGAGACCTGAGATGCGGTTTGAAAAGCTAGATTTGAGGGAAGAGCATTTGTTCATTATTCAGAATTTATCTCTGGTATCAAAAAATATTTTTAAAAATTACACTAAAATAAGTGCAGCATTTTTATGTTATCAAATAGAACTCACATGCATAAGTATGTTAATATTGAACAGAATTTTCTAGTGATTGGAGCACCTGGGTGGCTCAGTGGTTGAGCTTCTGCCTTTGGCTCAGGTCATGATCCCAGAGTCCTGGGATCAAGTCCCACATCAGGCTTCCCACAGGGAGCCTGCTTCTCCCTCTGCCTATGTCTCTGTCTCTCTCTATATCTCTCATGAATAAATAAATAAAATCTTTTTTTTAAAAAGAATTTTATGGTAATCAAAATTCATAACTCTCTTTTATTGACACTTCTAGAAGTAGCCTCTTTGAGATCTCCAATGTGAAATTGCATTTGGTGAAATTGTCGGATTCTGTGTTTTTATATAAAAGTGGTATATTTTCCCTAGAATGGAGCTTTCTTGGAGCGAGGGGTTAGTTTTTAGTCTGATTTAAAGTAAAACTACTGAAATAGCAATTGTCCATTGCATTAATTGTGTTTTGACTATGTGTCTTAACTTGTAAGAGTATTTTTGAAAGCCCAGTCAGTGTCAGCTCAGAGATTACAGCGAGAGGCACAAATAAGGGAAGAGGAAGTCACTGAAGGATCCAATGTATTTTTAAATTATTTCCCATTACAAAGTGATCTTATTTACAAGGACTTGGAGGAAGAAATCATTCACTTAGTAGAATCAGTGTCAAGGATAAGGAGTTGTAATTTTAGAAGCAATATTTCTTGAAATGCCAGGCAATAAATTCAGAGTGAGGATCTTCATCATTTTATTATATTCTCCAAGCTCCTGTTGGGTTTTGAGAACCAAAGTTTACGTAGCTACTCATGAATGTCATTTCAGAATGGATTCACATGGTAAAGAAGGATGGTGGGGGGGTAGAGCTATCCTACAGACCCCTCCTTTATTATAACTGTGCTTTAATGTCTGGCTAATAACTCTCCACCACCAAGACGCATAACAGAAGTTACAAAACATCTGAATATCTATTTAAAGAGCCCATTATAGTGCCTCGGGTTACGATGCAAAGCTAAAAGATTTTGTTACCTACCGTAAAAGCCACTGAAGCAAAAACTTAAGCAGAAGATTGTTTATCAGATGGTTGTAAACAGGAGTTAAGGATTGAGCTGGGCAAGATATTTCCCCTCCCTTTATCCCTCTTTTGTCTCCTTTTTATGGCATTCTTTTCCCCATGCAACATTTATAGGTAACATATATGTCATCGTTCCTAATAGAACTCAAGGTCTTACCTTTTACTACTAACCTGTCACTGTATTGTCTCCGCCACCAACTGCACCCCCCAGCTATTTGGTCTCATCTGTCACTGAAGCGTCATTTATGTTTGCAAGGTGGAAGAGTAGCTGCTTCCTTGTTACTTTTCAGTGTTACAGTTTGATTTCTTTCCCCTTTTATAAAGGCTATTGCACAGAGACCTGCCACCCAAGAGCATAAACATCATCTTTGCCTATGTGTCTTGAGTAATTTGAATTTCACCTCCCTGGAGAATGTCCTGCTTGTCTCATGCAGAGGGACTTGGCTAAAAATGTCAATTTCACTGTTTGAGAATTCTTAAGAGAAAGTGTTGGTCCTAAGTGTACTTGAAGTGGATGTCATTAGCATTAGCACCACATTCATATTTTCCTTTGAGAGAATTCTGAAGATGAACGATTTGGTCAGTAAATACACGGAGTTGGTGAACCTCCATACAGAATGGGACTCCATATAGAACCCCCTAGAAAGGTGTTAAAAATGAGATGTCTTTTTCATGCAGTAGGTTTCACCCTCAGAGATCCCAGAAATGAAAGGAGTGATACCAGACCTTTCATGAAGCCTGTTAAATCGGATAGCTGTGAAAAAAATCTTGTTACAACAAAGGCAGGCCCACAGTCCACCTTTATTTAATTATTTGTTTTGGTGTGTGAATACAAGGCTTTATATTGCAGTTTTTCAGTTTATATAGTTTTTATTTAAAAAAAGATCAAAGGGTTCCAGAGAGAAAGATGGACATTTTATGGACCTTAGTGCATCCCACATGTGTTTAGTCATAATATTGGAAATGTTCTAATTATAGGGTGTGAGTGCTCTATATCATTGCCAGTCCCCTATGGTTGATAATATATAGTAAACAAAACAAATATTTTCAGGTTAAAAGATTCTGCGACAAACAGCTCTAAAATAGGTTTCTTTATTGCAGGAATTCTTTCAGAGTCTTTACTATGCTAATATGCATTATAAATCTCCACTAGGGGAATAAACTTACTTCACCAGGGAACCATTCTCTGCTGGGCATCTTTTGAGGCCACGTTCCATACATCATACTTTCTTCTTATTTTAGAGTAAACTGAGATGAGATTCAATGCTGTATATGTGGAGACTTATTTACATAAGAGTGTTGAGTGTCATTGTACCTTATAGACACAGATCCTGACACACATATGTGTGCGTATATGAATGTGTGAGAAAAAGAGAAACACAGAGAGCAGAGAAGGGAAAAAGATGGAAGGTTGGTTGGCCCAGAATCAGGCTGCTTGATTGTTTGAACCTAGGATTCATGTAACATTTCTGCTGCATCGCCATAATCCATTTGTACATTTTGCCTTCCTATTACAACATTAAGTTTGGCTATTTCACGGTTCTGGGGCCTGACATTTCATAATTGTTGGGTGAAGTAGTAAATGCATGAATGAATGCCTCAAAAATTCTATTTTGTGTGTATGTTTTCCTGATATTTTTTGAAATGTTTTCAAATGAGGGTTTGTCTTGGCCTCGTGGTTGCCACCTGAGGACAATCATTATGAATATTTGCAAGACTGAGCTTCCATTGTCTATCTCAAGATGTATTCCAAGGGAAAAGAATAAGAAAATTCTCTTTCATTGTGTCTTGCCAAAACCTAAGTTTTGAATGCAAACCAATTTTAAACTAAGGAGTAAATATCTGATTGTCCCTTCTGAACAGTAAATACATTTATTTATATCTATTATTAATCTATTAGTCTAATAAAAAAACATTTTCCAAAGCATGTATGAACTATAGGTATGACATAAGAATCCATTTTAAAGCTTCTTTTTTCTTTTTTTAATTTTTATTTAAAACTTCTTTTTTCAATTGGATTATACTTCTGATTTTTCATTAAAATACTTAATAAAATTCTGATGCCCTTAATACTCGATAAGTTTTGTGGTTTTTCAAATGAAAACAGTAGGGTTTTATTTATACAATTGTGTTATTTTTAACATTAATTTTTTAAACTATCATTGTGTCTTAATGAGGTGGGATTTTTTTTCAGTAATAAACTACTTGCAAGAATGCAGGCATACAAGAGTGTATGTATACCTGTAACCAGACATACACACAGGCACACTTGTTTTCTGTTGATCAATTTACAACTTGTCTGCTGCTCAGCAGAAATCTTAGCAAGTAGATTAGAGCTAGTGTCTTAAATTGCCATTTCTGAGGAGTCTGAAACTTAATTACATGGGAAGGACACATTTCCTCTGCTTTATAGGAACAACACATCTAGTTAGGGTGAGAAACAATCATTTTCTAGACAGATACGAAGCTCAGATCACTGGAAAATCCTTATGGTGTAATGAAAAACAGAAGAGCAAGATACAAAACTCTATGAAGAAAGACTTTATTATATAATGGGTGCACTGACAAAAATGAAAGTCTACTGAAATGCTAATAGGATCATCAGCCACTGATGGGTCTATGAACAATTTTTAGTATTATTTTTCTTTATACTTTTCTCATATTCCAAATTTCTACAATGAGCCATTGTTATTCAGAAAACAGATGCTATGAAAAAAAAAATACTGAACTCTTTCCTTCCCCCCACCCCACTTGATTTCACTATAACCTGGCAAAAAAGTCAGTAAGCCTATTATATGTAACTAGAGGCACTTTTGCTCCTCTGCATGAGGTGGTCTCCAGCTAAAATCATTTTAAAAGAATACCAAATATTCTTGTAGATGCAAAAGAAGAAAGAGAGAGCTGTAAAGTAGCCTTCCATCAATTTGACCCTATTGAGCTTATTTCCTATGAAAGCATATGACTTCATTTTTGCTAAAATATATAATTCATACAGAGCTGTAAGGAAGGAATTGGGTTTTTTTCCCCAATGTGAGAAAATCTGTATGGAAAAGAAAATTATATGGAAGGAATGTTAAATGGCAATGATTTTATGAATGCTAAGATGCAACCTAGGAGAAGAAAAAGGTTCCGAATGTCTCTCTGTCCAGATAAGAGTGAAACTATAACTGATAAACTGCTGTTGGACTTATGACAGTACAGTAGTTTACCAAACATTTTTATATACATATTCAAATATAAATGTATATATGAATATATGTGTATGTGTGCGTATTTCCTGTTCCATGCCAATGTTATATATCTCATCAGCTCTTTACAGTTGTGGCCAATTAACCATACTTTAACATACTTAGTTAATAAAATTATTTTATTTAATTATGATGATTTTATATCTTACGTTCTAAGATAGGGCAGCCAGTGAATATACATATATAAATACATAGAGAGAAACACCCTCCATTTTTTTTTAAATCTCCTGTGAAACCTAGGTGGGAAGTTTTTTTTTTTAAAAGCTTTAGAAATAATATGTAAAATGCCTTTTAAAGAAGTTCATGATAAGGGCAGTGCACTTGTAATGGGAGGGAATGATTTCCATTTCTTGAAAGAAAAGACATGAAGCTTTCTCCTTGCTGACTCTGCCTCTTCCTTCTCCCAAATACTTAATATCATGACATGCATTTAGCACAGGCTAAGGGGACCCTTTCCTCTGCCCATCAGATACGTGGCATGCCATCAATTTTTTTTTTTAGATGGTGTCATGAAGATTCCAGCTGTAGTAGACACTTCAGATCCCAAATGCCAGAACAGGATTGGTCTACCTAGTTAGCTTTTAAGTTTAGGTTTAGATGACCTCGATACTGTACTTCCCACAGAATTCCCTAAGATCCAGCATTGGTGGAGCAATTCCTATCATTACACCTAAGACATTGTTGAAAGAATATTTGGTGTCTCTCCTATTGCTGAAAAATAATCCAGGTGATCTCATCCTAAAAACGCAAGCTTAGACTGAGAATAAAGAGAGATTTCCCACTATGGCCAATGTGCTCAGTATCACAAATCTTTGTCGGCAGTGTAAATCCTCATTTCAGGGGTAGCCAGGGAGTAGGGGGATGTGAATTACATATTTTTTACAAGATGTTGAATAAAGCTGGAGATGCGATTACAAAACTTATTTCAGAGCAGATTGATTTTCATTTACAAGTTTTCAAAGATGAGCGCTCGCTTCGGCAGCACATATACAACTTTTCAAAGATGAAAGGATATTGGTCAGGTGCATGTAAACATGCTGGGAAAATGCCTTTCTACCGAAGCGTGCTTGCGAGTTCTTTCAGATGGCTTCTTGGGTTATATAAATTTAGTTTGAGGTCATTATATGGATAATTTGTTACTAAGTAAAGTAGTTTGTCAGGTTACGAGACATTAATCTTCCAATAGGTCTTTAATTAGGACAGATGCACTAAATAATTCATAGCAAGACTTGGCCTGGAAACATTTATAATACTCAATTATACCATTTTACAGGCAATGGCAAATTGTTTTTGTGTAGTCTGGAAATTGTGGGACTTAATTAATTACCTTCAATGTTTTAGACATCTGCTCTGCACTCTTTAAATGCATTAAATTGGCAACTCATGAAATGGCTAAAAATAGTGTTCAAATTCCCCAGATGGTAAAGGGTGAAGATCAACCATGTCAGAAAAAAAAAAAAAAAAGCCACTGTGTGGTGTGCAGGAAATATGAAACCAAATTACATATCCAGCAACATTTAACTTAGAAGACTCTCAAGTGTATGACAATTATTTTTGAAAGAATAAGAAATATGAATGATTTTTAAAAGCTCTTAACTTACATTTCTTCCTGGTTTCCTAAGATGGGCTGTAGGAAATAAATCAGGAAACCAGGCATTTGTAAAGATAGAAAACACATACCCATCTGTGCCATGTACACACCTCTGACGGAAATTTATTTCTGTGCACATAACTTTGCCCCTATTAGTTGTATTAAGGGCGTGACAAAAAAATAAGTATTTTGGAAGTACTTGCAGAGACATTTCCATGTCATTGATCTTAAAATGATGGAAAGGGGAATTAAGAGCTTATTCCATTTGTAATTAGATCACAGAAAACAGATGGTGATGGCTTTGCACTGAGTAGGAGGATGTGACCATTTAGGTAAACAAAAGAAAAAGGAATGTTCATTTCACTTTTCACCCCAGAAATTTCTCCAAGAAAAATGTCGTATTTGATTCTCTGCTTAAGAATAATATGTAAGTCAATTGCAGAGGAAATAAGCACATTCTGAATGCTCTTAAGTAGGGGATGAATTTGCAGATACAGGGTCCCTTCTTACGCTGGTTGTTAGACCCAGCACAGAGCACCCTCTGTCTCTTGGAGCCTAGATTCCTGCAGCTTTGTAACAGGAAATTTCTCCTAAGGCTTTGTGGTTTCTCCAGAATTGTTGGGAGATGCTGCCCCTCAACACGGTGAGGTTAGGTTGGAAGTAGATATGTTTCCCACTTGACTAGCTCCTGAATAGATGTGGAGAGTGGGGTTGACAAGCAGCATGCTCAATGAGTGGGCAGAGCTTGGTCACCAAACCGCTCAGAGAGAATCTAGACAGGCACTATCCAGAAGAAATAGAATGCAATCCACATACGTGTTTTAAAATTTTCTATGAGCTATATTTAAAAAAGTAAAAACAAACAAACAAAAAACAACTTCAATAATATGTATTTAATGCAGTATAGCCAAATTTTTTAATTTCTACTTGTAATCAGCATAAGAATTATGGGACACCTGGGTGGCTCAGCAGTTGAGCATCTGCCTTTGGCTCAGGGCATGATCCCGGGGTCCTGGGATTGAGTCCCACATCAGGCTCCCTGGAGGGAGCCTGCTTCTCCCTCTGCCTATGTCTCTACCTCTTTCGGTGTCTCTCATGAATGAATAAATAAAATCTTTAAAAAATTATGATGTGAGATTTAACATATTTTTAAAATGTATTCTTAGAATCCAGTGTACATTTTACAACACATCTCAATGCAGATGAGCCACCTTTCAAGTGCTCAGTCGCTCATCGTAGCTAGTGACTACCATAGTGCTCTACCCAGTGAGCAAGGATAATAACCTACATCCCCAACCATGGTACATGTACAAAAAAAAACCCCAGGGCATGTGGTCATCACAGTGCCTGGAAGAAACAAGCTAGGTACCCATCATAAATGCCAGAAGAACCCTACTCACTTGGCAAGCACCAGTTTCGTATTCTGAGAGAGCCTTCCCCAATTTTCATCCACCCTTAAGACAGAAAGTTGAACCACTTTACTTTCCCTGCTTCCCTTTGGTATTTATAATTTTTTTTTTGCCATTACTGTGATGTTGTTATTGTTGTTGTTATTTACAGTTTTCCCTATTGCAAATTCTAAGTTTCTGGAGAACAGGGTCAGTGCCTTATTCATGTTGACTTCCTGCCACTAGAGGAGTGTTCCGTAAATATTTGTCAACTTGAATGGAAGAATCAATCTGCAGTGCAGATGAGGAACAGTGACCAGAGCGTATGAATCAAGGCAGGCAGAAGTAAGAAGTGAGGGAGAGCAGAAGACAATGGAGAAATGGAGAGGAGGATGGAGAGGGGAGGGGAGTAGAGAGCAGGGGAGGCAGACCAGGGATGGAGAGGCAGAAAGAATGGGAGGCATAAAGGCAACTTTGAAGGAAGAAGCTCATCCAGCCTTACATGCCAGATTTCCCCACCATCTCACCACTGGATCCTTCTGCTGTTCAGGACAAAGTCCACTTTTGTAAGCCAGAGACGGTATGGTTTGGAAATGGAGCCGCAGTGGAAATATTTGCATATATGTTTGCTTGACAGTGTGTCATTTACAAAGGGAATGGGTGACTCTGTTGTTCCACAACAGTGACTTGCTTTATTAGAAAAAAAAAAGAAAAACAACCATGTGACGCTGTACACACCAGGGTGTCTTTTCCCTAGACTGAGTTACCCTTAATACAAACCTAATCTCAATGTTTTTGACCATGTTCAATTAAGATAATTTAATTAGAAGTCTATTTTTTAAAAAATTTTTATTTATTTATGATAGGCACACAGTGAGAGAGAGAGAGAGAGAGAGAGAGAGAGAGGCAGAGACACAGGCAGAGGGAGAAGCAGGCTCCATGCACCGGGAGCCCGACATGGGATTCGATCCCCAGTCTCCAGGATCGTGAGAAGTCTATTTTTTGACAGAATCACTAGGTTTGTGTTTTGTGTGCGTGTGTGTGTGTGTGTGTGTGTGAGTGTGTTTTACTTTCATGGGGGAAAGGCATAAAAAAGTATTTTGGAGTGATGTATGGCTTCAAAAGTAGTACTTTTTAAAATGAGTAATATCAAAAGGAATACATAGGCTTAAGAATGCCACTGTAAAAGAAACTGTACAAATTTGCCATTGCAGCTGTCTCACATTGTCATTATTATACTACTCTTTGAGGCTAATTGCCTCACTAAAAATAAAAAATAATTAGACAAGACAAATATCTAGAATGCAACTGGTTTGTTTTATTTTGTTTTGTTTTTGTTAGCCAATAGGAACTCAAAAGAGATAGAGGAAAGAGAGAGAAAATGGTGAGAGAAGTTAGGAATTCTATTTCTCCTTCCATTCAGTTTAGCAGAAAAGCAAAATTAACAATATGATAGAAGTTTGTTCCTTGTGATAGAAGTTTTTCACCAGAAAAAGCTTACTGCTTATCTATAGTAAGCTGAGCACTTCACTTTTCCCATAGAGACAGTGGAGCCTTGGTTTTCCTAAATTAATTTCATAATAAATTTCATAAGTAAATTTCTATTCCTCGAATCCTCTGGGCTTTTCCACTGGGATGGTTTTTGCTGAAGAGTGCCCTCTACCCCCGCCCCACCTTTTGTCCTGTTGGGAGATCCAGGGAGCAGCATTATCAAGAAAAAGATGTCCCTGATCACATCATTCAAAACTCTGTTTGTTTCTTGTAGTTTCACTTAAACTTTGCTCTCTCATCATAATCATTTCAAGCTCCAAATCTTATTTTCAGGAAGCCTACCAGTTGTCTCTAATATAGGGAATTAGATCTCTAATTGTTTTCCTCTAAAGTAACTAGAAAAAAAAGTAATTGGAGAAAGGAAAATTTAGCCCTCAAAAAATATGTGTGTGTGTGTGTGTAAAGTTATCTTAACTTTTAAAAAGTTTTTGAAGTTTTATTTATTTAAGTAATCTCTACACCCCACATGAAGCTCGAACTCACAACCCTGACATCAAGAGTTGTATGCTCTTCCATCTGAACCAGCCAGGCCCCCCCAGTAAAGTTATTTTAACTCTACCAGAGATCAAATGCCGCAATTAAGAAAAGAAGGGAAGAATAGTCTTACCTACTGAGAACAATCATGAGCTATTTTCCAGTATGTACTCTACTTCTGGTGAATAGTAATATCCAGTGCTTATTGGGAATGTACCATGTTCCAGGAACTGTTGGAAGTGCTTTACCTAAATTAACTACAGTTGACCCTTGAACAATGAGGGGTTAAGGGCACTGACTGCCCCCCAACAGAGTAAAAAATCCACATATAACCTTTGAACCCTGCAAAACTTAATAGCCTACTGTTGACCAGAAAGCCTTCCAGATAACGTGAACAGTTAACACACACTCTGTATATGTATTATATACTGTACTCTTACAATACAGGAATGTAGAGAAGAGAAAATGTTAAGGAAGTAATAAGGAAGAGAAAATATATTAACAGTAATGTATTTATGAATACGACAAGCTTTGTTGTCTGCTTATATGATGAATTGTCTGTTCGTCAATACCTAGCTCAATTTTGTCTTGATATAAAACACACCAGATGTTATACCTATTCCTAACACAAGACATAAAAAATGAAAAGATGATGGGAAAGATAAATTCATATCTTTACAGGTATAATGATTTATGCACTGATAATGAAGAAGTAGCAATATGATTGCTTTATGTCAGACTAGTGTCATTGATATGAAAGCTTCACAGTAGCCTGGCCTATACACTAATGAATGAATGGTTATAAAACTTCAATGGCATACAGTATTACAATCATTCATAATACAGCATTGGAAATATTAACAATTTAGTCAATGTTTCTAGGCTACATGGTTCACCTGTGAGTTTTTTTCAAATTGTCAACAGATCTCAAAAAATGTTTCCAATATATTTATTGGAAAATATTCACATGTAAGTGGACCCACCAGTCCAGACCCATGTTGTTTAAGGGCTAACTGTATTTTGATCCTCAGCATCCCAATAAGGGAAGGAAATGAGGAAATCATTTACAAATGAGAAAATCATCAGAGGTTGGGTTACTTGCCCAAGCTCACCCTGCTGGTGGGGAGGCAGAAGCTGGCTTTGAAGCCATGTCAGTACCATTCCTCTACACTGCATGGAGTACAGAATGATGATTTGTGGGGACTGATTTGGTAGAGTTGCCTGCTTCATGGCTTCTGATGGACCAGGCATGAAAAAAATTGCCTCTCCCCTGGCATAAACTCAGCTTGGTGGCACTGTATTGAGGCTACCATCATGAGAGCTAAATGGTGACAACAAACGGTTGGATCAGTACAACCTAATGCCATATTGAAAAAAACTAACTCAAAGTGGAATTCTGCCTTCTAAACAAGTCCCATAGCTCCCTGAAGGATAAAGTATGTCCACTTTTTTTTTCTTTTCCTTTATGTTTTTCTTTAATAAACTTGAGGTAAAGATATAGTGCCTTGCACAAGTGAGTGATCAGTAAGCGTTTGGCAGGATGAACCAACCTATGTCTTAGTAGCATTGTCTTTAATAATTATACCCTTAAATATGATTAAAATTGGCTCTATATTGAAAGCACAGGTGAAGGAATAAATATACATGTGGTGTCTATTTTCATTTACTATTTTGTTAGTTGATTTTTCAATAATCTAGAATTAAATATATATGATATTTATATATATATAAATAGTGATATATACACATATATAGATAATATACACAATGATATACATGTATAAGTATATATGTATATAAATCTCAGGTTGCCATCCTGAGATTCTAAGTATAAATACACATATAGTGATATATATACATATATCACTATTAATTATGAGTTTCATACCCAGAGAATAAGGAATAACTCAAGACATAGAAATAAAATTCCTTTAAAATGTCCATATGAGGTAATAAGGTTTTCAATGTATATATTATATACATATACATAAATATATATATTATACTAATGCTGATGGCACTTATTAGTTGTTATAATGGATTATTCATTAAAAGTATACATTTTTTAAATGGCTTTAATTTTTGAACTAGAGAGATTTTAAAGTACATGAGTTAAAATAACAACTAGCTATTTAATTTGGCTTACTTTCTCTGTAATTACAAAGTCAATACTTTCTTATATCAGATCCATCTTTACTTCTTCATTAATTGAACTAGCTACAGTAGTTTCCACGCAGAGTCTTTTAATGTCTATATACCTTCTGAAAAGTTAGGAATCATTTTACCATGTGTTTCCAATGTTGTTTCAAAAATCCATAATTAGTGTTAGGCTTATAGATAGGAGAGAATCCAGTCAGGGAATTGTTTTCTATTTCATGCCTCTTGAGAACATGTCATCAAAAGTTACTGTATTTTAAAACAATGAACCACATATATAGTGGAAATCTATTTCAGCTCCTGCCTGCTATTAGTGAGCACAATATTATGCTTATTTACCTGCTCAGAAAACTTCGAACATCAAGCAAGAGTAGAAGCCTTTTTCCTAGGGTGGGGAAAATAGCCTTCTGATTTACTCTACTTATCCTAATCACGGCTTCCTACTTTAGTCATTACCCAAATATTATATATCTGGCTCTTAAGGTCTTTACCCATTTCATATTAGATCTTAGATTTCTTCATCCCATTATTGATCTAAAATGTCTCTAGCTCTCTCGGGTAAAGGAAGAACATGCCCATGTGTTGCATCAGATAATTCCTATTATTGAAAAGCTGTGTTCAATCTAAAATGACCTTTTCTTGTATTTATTTTCAGGCTAGCTTTACAGCCCGCATTAAATTGAAGCTTTTGTGTGAGCACTGAAAAGTATGTTGTTGTGTGGGGAATGGTGCTTTTGGTGTGTTTGTTCAGGAAAGCCCGCTATACAGACAGCTGGCAGCAGGCTCTGGGCGTTTGGCCGGGAGTTCAGTCCTGCTTATTGCTAAGTCAGCAGTAAAGGGAAGGCATTATGTCTTAATTTGGACCATAAAGAGCAATGCACAAGTTATCCGAATTAAAAAATTCATTTGTGGAGAGGGACTCTGTTCTTTCATAATCAGAACTCACAGCATTAGAATGAAGACGTTGGACAAGAATTTTGGGATGGGGGGAGGGGTCAGCATGAACATTTGGACTTTTCCTAAATATAAATCTGATAATATTCAGCATTTTTTTAATATTCAGCATTTGATTTTACTTTAACCTCGGTGATCCTTTATGATGGTACGTGTCTATAATGACAGATTGATACTGTCTGTGAGATTTGAGCAGGACTTAGAAAAAGGGTGAATTAGTGTGTTAGGCTGTGTTGAGAGTTTTCTGGGAGGGCCCATGTCACTTCATTCTGAGAAAATGCCCAAATGGTAAGAGATTAACTTTCTTAATTGTGTCCTATTTCCCCCACTGTGACTCTTTTCTGAACCATATGGTGTTCATTCACACACCTTTTCAGATGTTCATTTGCATTTAGAAGTTAAAATTTAAAACCTCTTTATTTAAAGTGATAATAGTAAATAATGATTTTTAAATTTCCCAATGGTTAGAAAATGAGTTTCTCAAATGGTGCCACTAATTTCATACTTGTCAGATTTATTACGGTTTAAATTACATGCCCTCTTCTGTTCCCCCCCGAAACCAAACAACATCATTTGAGAAGTACAAGGTATGTGAGGTTTTACTAAGCCCAGCAGAATCCTAGTTACTGGAAATAGTACAGAGACCTGTACCCATCAGAGTTGTGGCCTAGTGGTGGCCCCACTTAACTACTGGCTGTGAGTGAAGACTTTCTTTACGCTTCTAAACATCTGTTCTACACATTCAAGTTCAGCCTTCCCAGAAACACTAAGCAGCTATATTGATTTTTTTTTTCCTTTCAACTTTCTCATCTTTTCCCTCTTTCATTCCCTTGTGGTCTGGGTCTCCGAAGCCTCAGAACACTACAAAGGGGACACCCACATTCCTGGGTGATCCACCTGTATGGTCACATTGGGGCTCAAACTCAGAAAGGCCCCACGCTTGGTTGAGAGCTCCGCAGTTGCCATCCTGAGATTCTAAGTAACTTTTGAATGAGGAGCCCCACAAATTAGTGGTCCTGGGAGGAGAGAATACAGGGAGCTGAGGCCTTAAGTCCTTCAGAATTCCTCACTCCATCATTGTGAGTTTCAGCTTTGAGTAGCTAATCACTAACCTTGAGTGTACTGGTTCCAGAAATATGTCAATGACTATGTGAAAAGCGTTGCAAAAGTCACAGGTTCCTCGGCCCAGATGACCAGAATCGCTGGGGCTGGGGCCCAGGAATGTGTATTTTCATGGACGTCCTGTGATTCTCAGCTCACTGTGGTCTCGAAATCTCTGATGAAGCACACCGCTGATGCGACACACATGTTTCTGTAACTCCACATTGACCGATTCAATACCCAGTAAAGGGAACAGGACAAAATAAATTCTATCACCTTTGGTATGCTTTATGATACATTGTCAGAGCACAAAAATAACTGTTTTGTTCTGAAGAGCGAGCTCTCTCTGTTTGATTTGGTGGAAGACAGTGATGTTTTCATTTGGGGCCAGGCTACTTTAAACCACTTTTTTGAGAGTTTTTATTGTCATCGATTTCTGCTACAACTGGTAGAAGATGGAATGTTTGCGGTAAGCAATTATGAGTGATCAAGCAGCTGTTTCAAGCAAACACTGCCCCTGTCAGTGATTTTTGCAAAGATCAATTACAATGATAAGGATCATTGTATTAAAGTCAGCTGACCTAGCCATCAATCACTGTTTGGAATAGAGCTTTGGCAGACACTGGAGTTTAGTGGTTAAGAGTCTGCATTTTGGAGGCAGACAGGCTCTGGTTCAATCCAGACTCACCCCTTAATGGACCTTGGGCAATTCTTTTTTTTCTACAAGGGTTAGCTCTTTGTTTTAGTTTTTTGCTTGTTTGTTTGTTTTTATTCATTTATAAGGACATTAATAGACTCTATAGAGTTGTTTTAAGGATTAAATAAGCTAATCCAGGTAAAAGTCCTAGCACACGGTACCTGGCACATAGTCTGAGCTTAATGGTATTATTATTTTTTGAACTATCAAGAAAAACTTAAAAATTAAGATTCATGAAAACATAAGAACTAAAACCAAACTGAAATCCTGTAAACAAATTTCAAGTGTTAATGACAATCCTCATATATTTTGCTGTAACTTTGTACCTAATGAACTCATCCATCCAACTTTACAACATAGAGACCAACTTCAGTTTAGCAGGCACACGAGCATGAAGGTACAGGTGGTTATATTTGGGAAAGAAAAGTATGACATCAAAGGGGGTTTGGCATATTTGTTTTAACAAGCGTGATGATTAATTTTATCCACCAACTTGTCTTGGCTATGGTGCCCAGTTGTTTGGTTAAATACCAGTCTAGATGTTGCTATAAGGTATTTTATTAAAAGCAATTAACATTCAAATCAATAGATGTTGAGAAAAGCGGATAATCCTGCCCAATATGAGTAGGCCTCATCTGATCAGTTGAAGGACTTAAGAAAAACTACTGAAGTTCCCTGAGAAAGAAGGAAGTCTGTCTCCTTCCTTATCCAAAGGAAGACTGCCTTTGGACTCTAGACTGCAAAACTAACTCTCCTGGAGTCTCTTGCCTGTCAGCTTCCCCTACAGACTGCAGAGTTGCCAGCTCCTACAATAGCATGAGTCAATTCCTTAAATTTCTATGTATCTGTCTATCCCTGAATAATACAAGACGTAGTCAATTTTTACTTTTTCATCATCACATGGTATTGGTGAAACTCACTGAGCATTTACCTCACAAAAGTAAATCTTTGGGAATGGAATTACTTTAAGGAAGGGCTTGGGTATTGAATCTTCACTGTGACATCAGATGAAGGCATTGTCCTGCAATGGTTTAAAGAGTTGCAGATCAACACAGAATATGTACAGCTATTACTTCTGTTTAAAATCGAGACTCATCAGTCGCTGTGTAGCGCTTACCCCATATGCATTGCTCTGCTTTGTGCTTTGCTGAAGAAGCTGTGAGATTCACAACTGCTTCTGGGCCAGCAGTAGTAATAGAGAATTTTGCCTTTCTATGAAATGGCTCGGCTAGGGTAATTATTTATCTGAACAGGCTGGTGCCTCGAGCTTAGTGCCTTTGCATTCCTGTGAGACCAGAGATGGGCATGATTGACAGATAACTGAAACTCTGTCACCTGGGTAAAACCCTGCTGGTAATGAAGCATTCATACTCAGACCTCACCTTTCTGGACCTGCCAGGCTGCATTTGCTGGCAACAACTCTGGAAGCTTTCCATGGGAAAATGATGTTTCAAAGGTGCCAATTACAGCACATATGTATTTCACCTTGAGAATTTCAATTGGCAAAGATAATATCATGGGTTGCCCTTAGAGTTTTGATGGGAGGTTCATTTGTACAAAGAGATCCGATCGAAATGCAGTGATTAGCGGAGGCTTTGGAACACAGTGCATGAAAAGCAATAGGGAATTGTTTCTTTAAAAGCATGTCCTGAAAGACCATTTACCAGCTAGCTTTCAGCTACTGTTTAAAGAATAATGGTGTGCATGCCCACCTAGCTCAGGGGAGAGTCACAGTGCCTTAGAAGTGGCAGGCGTGAGGATCAAAGAACGGGATCTCAGGGCCAGCAGAGGGTGGTGTCCCTGTTGAGAAACCACTCGGGCAGTCTTGGCTGGTCCATTGGCGTAAGTTTATTTTTGTACAATGAGTGAGGGTGGGGGCCACTGTAGCCTTCTAGCCCTTTCAAGGGCCTTGTTGCTATTTTTGGTATGATTCCTGTCATCCCTGTTGCAGAGTTGTGTCCCCAGTAAACATGTGTCTTGAGGCACAAACATAAATAATGCCTTACAAATAACCATGTTCTCCTAGAAACCAACTGGATTTTGACTCCCCAGTGGAACGTTGTACATAGATATAAATCAGCCTGTTCTAACCAACCGTTTCTTACCCCAGGTTTATCGAGCCACCCCTTCCTGCCATCTTCTTCTGCTTCTTCTTAGGGTAGCTCTTAGGCAAAAGAAGAAATTTTAAAGATTTTATTTATTTTCATGAGAGACACAGAGAGACAAGCAGAGACACAGGCAGAGGGAGAAGCAGGCTTCCTGTGGGAAGTCTGATGCGGGACTAGATCCCAGGACCCCAGGATCATGACCTGATCCAAAAGCAGAAGTTCAACCACTGAGCCACCCAGGCAGAGTGCCCCTCTCAGGCAAAACTATAAGGTAACATGAGTAATATAGGGAATGCTTATAGAAAGCATACAAGGGCCCAGTGGTTTTCATGTGTGATTTTTATTTAATCCCCACAAAAGTCTCATTAAAGTATGGATTGAGAAAGAAGCATTTTTTATTTCTATCTTCTCTGGAAGGAGCTAAGATTCAGAGACACAGAGTAACCAGTCCTCAGTCATGGAGAGAGGTAAAGCTCTAATACCTTTGTGTCTTTTCAGGTATTTACGTATACCTTTTCCTCTCCTGCAAGTCCAAGTTCCTTTCTGTGTGTGTGTGTGTGTGTGTGTGTGTGTGTGTGTCACTCTCTCTCTCTCTCTGTCTCTCTTTGTCTCTATATCTCTCTCTGTCCCACCCCCACCCACCCTTGCATGCATATCCACCCCGCCCCCTCCTATACTGTTGTACCCAGTGAAAACATCTGATAAACTCATTCACACTCAATTGGTAGAGGCTTAATATACTGTGCCTTCCCTGAGTATTTTAATATAAAAGGTCAGAAAGAGGATGAAGCTTAGTCGAAAGAATTGCTTTGTAAATGGATTTTCGAAATCTGTAGAGAATGTGGCTTTGGGCTGGAGGCTTTCCCTGAACGCCTCAGATAATCCCACTTAGGAGGCCTGCCACCTCCACTGGGCTCCACACAGGTCACATGGGGCTCCTCCCTTGGCTGCCACCTGCGATCTCCTTAGCATCTCTTTGCTGCTGCTCACACTTACCATCTTCCTTAGTCCTTTCCATCAAACTACCAGTGAAACAGGTTCTTTTTTGAAGGCATCTCTGATACAAGAACCAAAACATTGGTCAGATTCTTTACATAATTGTCTCAGATTTCTGAAACAACATTTCTGATTTTAAAATAACCCTTGAGGTGCCTGGGTGGCTCAGTGGTTGAGCATCTGCCTTTGGCTCAGGTTGTGATCCTGAGTTGGGTGCTCAGTTCTTTGGATTGGATTCCACACTGGGCTCCCTGCAGGGAGCCTGCTTGCCCCTCTCCCTATGTCTCTGCCTCTCTCTGTGTGTCTCAGATAAATAAATAAATAAATAAATAAATAAATAAATAAATAAATAAAATAATGAAAATAAAATAATCCTTAACTTCACATCCTTCTCCTTGCTAAAGACTTCTTCCTTTGGCAAAGGTGTTATAATGTGGAGACCCAAGTACCCCAGGCACGGGGCTGCATTTATGCTCCCTTTTTACATTTTATTTTGAGCAGTCTGACAAGGTTTTGGATGAACTGAGATAGACATCCACCTGCCATAACAAATAGGTTGATAAGCACCCTCTGCCAGATGGATGACCCCCAAGTCTACTATCACAACCCAGGAGTGGCCATAACAAGTAACAGAACCTGCTGGTTCGTTATTTTCAGAAATGACAGCTCAGTAGCAATTACGGGAAAAGCAAGACCTTTGTTTTGGGGAGAAACTCTTGGCATTCCAAGAGAAAATGATAAGGAGCAACCCAACAGGGCGAGACATTTCATTATCTAGGGGTATAGCATTGGCAATAAGATCATCCCATTAGATTCATATAGATGCCACCCCACGCAAAAATTAAGCTTTCTCTTAGGCCCACCTCAGGGTTCCCTGTGGCAGAGGTGGGTAAGTGGTGCATCAGATGCACACGCTCTTCAGGGGCTTTGTCACATCCTGCCTGGGGACGGATACAGCATCCTGGAGCACCAGAGTCCAGAGTCATGCCTCAGCTGTCATCTCACGATACGCCTGCACACAGTGGAGGTGTGCCCCCCAGCACTCGGGTTTCATAGCAAAATGTCAGCCCGACTCCCGCTTGTCAGAGACCTAACCCACCTGAGTTCTTTTCCTCCGACACGCAGTAGCTGCTGGCCGTGCCCTGCATCTCAATTCCGCAATGTCTGCTCCCATCAAATGCTGGCAGAGAGCAGCAGCCCCAGGGAACTGCCACAGCATCAGCTCTCCAGGATTTCTCAGTTTCATCGAGTTTGACCACTAGAAAGGTACATACTTGGAAATGTGTGACTCCAGCTTCCCGCAGCAATGTCTTCACAGAGCCACGAATTTAACATGATGCCCTTGGCTTTGGTCTGGCGTCGATATGAGAAATGAGCTCATGAAGAATATGCTGCTGCATTTCACAGAGCCACTGGTGGGGAGCAGAGGAGGCCCATCCAGGACGCTGGTCGGTGCCCCACTAGCGACCCCTGGGAGAGTCCTCTTAGTTGGGTGCTCAGCTGAGAGGGTGTTTCTCCTGATGAAAAGATATGCTTCTGCTTATAAGGTACTGGAGGCTCTTCAGTGCATCCTCTTTCCCTTTCTGCCTAAGCTGCCACAAGCCCAGGACGAAATTCCCTTCTCAGTTGCAATGGTTTCCTTGTACTTAAGTACTTGGGGTAAAAATATCCCCATTGTCTATCCCTCTCATTACTCAGCACTTTTCTGGACTTGGTGTCAGACGTTGTAGTGTTTATTCTCACAACCACACCTGAAGGAAGAGGGAGATGAAGTGATTTGCCCCCACTCGCAACCCCCCATGGACAAAATCTCATTGGGAACTCTGATAGTTGCAAACAATAAACAAGGGAATGGAAAAGTAGTACTGGGTGGTCACAGTACGTGCTCTGAATCCCAGTAAAATCTTCCTGTGATGGTGGTTATCATTGTGTGACACTGGCAAAGCCACGTATTGTGTTGATACGGCGCTTATTCAGCAAATCAGACCCTCTGATGTCTGCTAAACCATCATTGTGACACAGCCAGGATGAGGGCCAAGAAAAATATTTAAAATAAAAACTTATCATAGAATGCAAACATCCACATTAAAAAATACAGATCTTGTACACACACACACGTGTATATATATATACATATATATATACACATATATATATACACACACATATATATATATGTTTTGCCCTTTTATTAGGAAGCAAAATTTAGAAGGTAAGTAATTATAATTTAAGTAATTTGTTTAATACAGTCCCTAAAATTACTGTCAGATAAACATTTCCTGAAAAGATCAAAATATATGGTTATTTTACATTTTCCCATTTGGATCTCTTTCAATTTCTGCAGTTTATTAGCTTGGTTCAGTGTCTTTGAGCATTAGTCAACATTTAAAATGTAGGTTTTTATGATTCTGGGGGAAGCAATTGCTTCCAAGGGAGAAAACATTCTGTAAATTACATGTAAATGTTTTTACTTGGATGAGTTCTTTTGCATCTGTGCAGAGGATCATTTTAATTTGCACAAGAATGAAGGTTTTCCGTGATTGAATGTAGTACGCACGCTTGTGTATCTAATTTCCACTTCATTTATACAGGAATCTAGCAGACACAAGGGGCATTTTGTTATAATGTAAGTGCTACTTAAAAATAAAATAAAATTATAATAAAAAGCTAAGGATTAGTGTGCCATTTCTAGTTTTATTTCAGAGCTGTCCTCAGAGTGGATTGGGGCAAATCTGAGTCATGTAATTTGGCATTATGATGGTCTAAAGATACAGGCCATAAAAACTTCATCCCAGGAACAAAACAGATGAGAAGCCCAGAAATGTGATTGACAAAAAACACAACCACCTCCTCTTCTCTCCCAGCTTTATAGTCAGATGATAGTAGACTCTTCCTATACAGAAACTGTTCTATAAATTGGTCCTCTCTCTTTTTCACTTAATATCTTAGATCATGTAGCCATTTCAAAAACTGGGTACTTGAAAATTCAAATTATATATATTCAATTCAATTATAAAGGTGTCAATTTACTTTCTTTCCTTTTCACCCCTAAAATCTTTCAGGGAAATAACCAGCTTCTTGTCTGTTTATTGGCAGCGAAAAGGATGTAGCATTTTGACATTAATCAGTTTCTAGGATGAAGACGAAGGTACAGGTTTTGCTCCATCACTGAAAATGTAATAAAGGACCCTGAAATGTGGATATGGGTATGGATATTTGTCCCTTCCCAGTTCAGAGTCTTAAGACTTCTTTCCTGTTTATCTTATTAAAGCTGCATTATTAAATGCCCTAAATTAATTAAAGGTTATTGCTTAAGAGTTCAAACACATTTCACCAACCAATTCTGTTTTCAGTCTCAGGGCTGCCCCTTTTCCTTTATGGCTCCTCTGTTGGGCACAACATGTATTTAGAGTTTTATTTTTACAGGCACTTTTTTCCCCTAGTCATTTCTTACCCTTGGCCATCTTGGGAAATAAAGAGGTAGAATTTCCCCTGACTTACAGCAGAGAGTATTGAGGTTCTGGAGGAGTATGCGCATCTTGCCTAAGATTAGTATTGGCAAAGAGAGCTCATAGTTTACCATTCTCCAGGGAGGGTCAGCACATTTCAACAGGTGTGGCTCTGGCGGGGTGGAGACCAGTGAACACGTCCTATGTTTCCCTCACATCCAGCGAGATAGCTCCTAACTGTGGAAGAGGTAGAGCAAAGGATTTCTCCATACACCTACAGTTGAGATGTCTTTGGCAAGGGCTTGTGATGTGAGGTTTTGAAACTCAGGTGCCTTCATCTCTGACATTTCAGTTCGTTACTTGCCTACAGAGTCATAACACCTCCCATAATTAATAAAGTTCAATTACCACAAACAACTTTAAACTAATTTCAAACTCCCTGAAGCTCAGATATAGGATATTGCTATGAAGCCATTCACTATGAGACAGCACAAAAGCATAGCAGATAAATAAAGAAAACTTTCAACCTTGTGCTTACCTCCTTTGTAATATGGTTGGGTTTTGGTTGGTCCATTGTATCTCAGTTAAATTGTTTTTATATTAGACATGCTAATTATACAAACACTAATGATCTGATTCAACTTAATTCTGTAATGTTCAGGGTTATCTACCAAATATCAAAGTGAATGATAACACCTAAATATGACTGCATGATTTAACTGTCACAATATTTGCGTTATTGGGGAGTTGCCATTTTGGGAAAGATAGAAATCTTAAGTTAATTCGCCATACCTTTATTTAATAATTGGCTAGAAACTCTTTCTATCTTAGACAAGGCTGCTACTAATCTTCATTTCAAATCAGGATCCAATCCCTAAAACTTAGAAAACTTTGACCTTTTTAAAAAGCTTTCATTTTTTTTAAAGATGTTATTTATTTGACAGAGAGCACAAGCAGGGGGAGCAGCAGACACAGGGAGAGGGAGAAGCAGGCTCTCAGCTGAGCAGAGAGCCCCAGGCAGGGCTTGATCTCAGGACTCCAGAACATGATCTGAGCCAAAGGCAGACTTAACGGACTGAGCCACCCAGGCACCCTTTAAAAAGCATGAAAAATCATAGACTGTTCCAATTAATTTCACAGGTCTAAATATCAATATATGTCTTCCCAAAAGTCCTCTGCACTGCCAACATTACTTTTGTCTCTTAGAATCAGCAGCCAATCTAGTGTCCTGTAAGCCTAGTAAATCTGAAGCAAATTAAGATATACATTTAAAGTTTTACAGCCTTCACTTAATAGCAAATTTCACCATCTAAGTTTGGCCCAACCCTTCTTTCCTAAAAATAAAATAAAAATAAAATAAGGTTGGAGCAAGATGGCAGTTGTAACAAAATACTTTGTTTTCTCTTTTACCCCCAAATCCTTGAAATAACAAAATAAAATCTATTGGAATTAAGCCTTCTGCATAACAAGAAAGTGTGCCACAAGGGAACCAGAAATTCTGAGGAACTACAAAAAATTTAAAAAACAAACAGGATCAGATCCACAGAGAAAGGAGATTGTGAAAAAGCAAGACAAAGCAACACAACACAATCCCAGATTACATGTGGGAGAGGACTCATCATTGAGTGAATGAGAGTGAATTTTGCCTGGGTTTTATGGGGAACACTCCAGGCTCAAGACCAATGAATCCAAGTAGTGAAGAAGCTTCTTAGAGCAATGATCATAGTGATCATACAGCCACTGTCTTGGGGCCTGCCTGGCCAGTGAGGCTTTTCATCCTTGGCTTTTGTTGCACTGTGGCAGCAAAAATATCCTAGATGGTTTCAGGGGGGAATTCTGCTATATGTTTAAGGAATATATACTTCTTATATTACTCAAATGGTTCCAAAGAAGAGAAAAAGGTTAGAAAGCTTTCCAACTCATTCTTTAAGACTAACATAACAGAATAAAGTACCATAAAGGAAAAAGAAAGCAATAGTCCAAGCGGTTTCTGAATTTGGGTGCAAAAAAAAGAATCCTCAATAAAATACTTGCAAATCAAATCCAGCAATGTATTAAAAAGACTATTTCTTGGGAATATAGTGATGAATCATCATTGATTATTCACTGCATTATAATGTATTGGAAATAATATCACCACCTTAACAGATTTTAAAAATTGAATCCATATGCTCATGTCTATGGATGCCAACATTGCATTTGATGTAATTCGATACCAAATTCTGAACAAAGAAAAAAAAAATTCTGAACAAAGCAACGAGATGGAATAGAGTCACTCAAACTCAAAAGAAAACTAAATAAATTTCAAAGCACACTCAGAAAAGAGAGAAAACTTGATAAGTGACATCTATCAAAAACAAGAACCAAATTTTTGAAAAATTTCTCATTAAATGTTACTAAGAAGAGAGGAATGTGTGTGTGGCTCTCAGCCTCCAAGATGGCTTCCCCTCTTGGTGTTCATTCTGTCATATGTGTGATACGTGTAATCCCCTCCCTCAGAGCATGGGTGAGGCCTGCGACTTGCTTCTAACCAAGAGAATGTGGCAAAAGTGATCTCAACTCTGCAATTATATTATGTTTTATGATAAAGCTGACAGGATGTCATGCCTGGACTAGGTGATGTTACGTGACCCTGTCTTGCCAGCAGATTCATTCTCTCTCCTTCTTCTACTGGCCTTTAAGAAGCAAGCTGCCACACGGTAAACTGCCCATGGAGAGGGTCACGTGACAGAACTGTGGGAGCTGAGGGAAGCCTCTGGCCAACAGTCAGCAAAACATTCTAAAGCTCTGAGCCCTGTAGCTGCAAGGAAATGAGTTTTGCCAGCAACTTGGGTGAGCTTGGAAGATGATTCTCCTCCAGCTGAGCCTCCAGATGAGGATGTGGCTGGGCTGACACCTTGACTGCAGCTAGTGAGATCTACATGCAGAGAAGCCAGCTAAGCCATTCCCAGTTTCAGGGATTTTTTTTAATGACGTGATTCAGAACACATTTATTGACGATGCAATGAACTGCATGTTTAAAGTGTGCAATTTTAAAAATTCTGACATTATATACATATAGACACTAGTGGAACCACCACGGTAATCAATAATCAAGATGAAAAACCACAGTAATCAAGATAAAAACCATCAGTATCACCCCCAAAATTCTGCCTGGGCCCCTTGGTAATCCCTCTCTTTTGCCCCTCCCCTCCCTCCTCCTGCCTCTCATTAGCAGATCATCACTGATCTGCTTCCTGTCACAGTGGATGAGCTACATCTTCAAGGATTCTAGAAGGGACTCTTTTTCCTCTGTCTTCTCTCATTTGCTATAATTATTTTGAGATTCATTCATAAGAGAGTATATATTAATAATGTATTCCCTTTTTATTGCTGAATAGTATTTCATCATATAGATACATAGCAATTTGTTTATCTTTCACCTGTTGATGGACATCTGGGTTGGTTCCAGATTGGGGCTCTAGCAAATAGAATTACGTGAACCCTCATGTACAAGTCTTTGTATAAACATATGCTTTCATTTCCCTTGGAGAAATACCTGGGAGGAGAGTAAGTGGATCACATAGTGTATGTATGTTTAAATTTTGAGGAAATGCCAAAGTCTTTTCCTAAAGGGTCGTACCATTTTACATTCTCATCAGTGTGTGAGTTTCACACTCATCCTCCACATTTTCACCAGCACTTGGTATGGTCAGTCATTCTGGTCTGCAAGTGGAAATATCTCATTATGAGTCGGATTTGCACCATCTGATGGCTAATGATGTGGGGGTCTCTTTTCAGGTGCTTACTTTTTATCCATACATTTTCTTTTCAAATTCTTTTGCCCATCTTATATTCGGTTATTAGTTTTACTGATACCAAGTTTTGAGAACTTTTATATATCCTTAGATTATCCAATATGTGATTTACAAATGTTGTCTCATCTGTAGGTTGTCCTTTTATTCTTGGGGTGGGGTGGGAGTCCTTCAAAGCGCAAAAGTTCTTGATTTTGGTGAAGTTCACTCCATCATTTTTTTTGTTTTGTGGATAATCCTTTTGTGTTATATTTAGAAAATCTTTGCCTGACCCAAGGTCACAAGGATTTTCTCTAGTAATCTTTTTTTTAAGATTGTATTTATTTATTCATGAGACACAGAGAGAGAGAGAGAGAGAGAGAGAGAGGCAGAGACACAGGCAGAGGGAGAAGCAGGCTCCATCCATACAGGGAGCCCGACGTGGGACTTGATCCCTGGTCTCCAGGATCAGGCCCTGGGCTGAAGGTGGCGCTAAACTGCTGAGCCGCCCAGGCTACCATCTAGTAATCTTTATTTATCTGCATAGGTCAAAGGTTTCGTTTTGTTGTTTTGGGTTTTTCTCCCTTCTTTCTTCAAGAGCTTAACAATTTTTGTAGCTCATCTGTTGGTGATGAGTTTATTCCAGCTTTTGTATATCTAAAAACATTTTCCTTGAGCCTTAACTTTAAAAGATATTGTTGCTGAATAAAAAACTCTAGGATGATGGTACTACTCTTCCAATACTTTTTAGGTTGTAGATGCCCTTGCTATTTATTTATTTATTTATTTATTTATTTATTTATTTATTTATTTATTTATGATAGTCACAGAGAGAGAGAGAGAGAGAGAGAGAGAGAGGCAGAGACATAGGCAGAGGGAGAAGCAGGCTCCATGCACCGGGAGCCCGACATGGGATTCGATCTGAGGTCTCCAGGATCGCGCCCTGGGCCAAAGGCAGGCGCTAAGCCGCTGCACCACCCAGGGATCCCTGCCCTTGCTTTTAACTTAAATTGTTTCTGGCAAAAAGTCCGCTGCCATTCTGATCTTTGTTCATCAGACGTAATGTCTTTTTTTTCTGGCTGCTTCTAAGATTTTCCTCGGCTATCATAAATAAATAAAAATTTAAAAAAATAAATAAAAAAAAAGTGGGATCCCTGGGTGGCGCAGCGGTTTGGCGCCTGCCTTTGGCCCAGGGCGCGATCCTGGAGACCCGGGATCGAATCCCACGTCGGGCTCCCGGTGCATGGAGCCTGCTTCTCCCTCTGCCTGTGTCTCTGCCTCTCTCTCTCTCTCTCTCTCTCTCTCTCTCTGTGTCTATCATAAATAAATAAAAATTTAAAAAAATAAATAAGATTTTCCTCGGTTTTTAAGGAATTTGATGATACTGTGCCTTAGTGGAGTTGTCTTCATATTTCTTGCATTTGTAGTTTGTTGACATTCTTGGATCTGGGGCCTATACAGCTATAAATGTTTTCACTAAATTTGGAAAAGTTTTAGCCATTTTCCCTTCAGATATTTTGGTGGTTCCCTCACCTTCTCTCTCCTCTGTGTACTCTCACTGCCTGTGCTCCGTCACTGGAAGTAGCCTTACTTAACTGACACTGTATTCTTTCTTTCAAGTCATTTTCACGATTTAATTTTGAACTGTTTCCACTGCTGTGCTTTCGTATTCACTATTTTTTTCCTTTGGTAATGTCTAACCTGGCATTAATTCCATTCAGTGTGTTTCAACTTCACACATTCAGTTTTCACCTTTGGAAATTTTACTGGGGTCTTTTAAATATCCTTCATGCCTCTACTTAACCTGTTCAATCTTTTTGCTTCTCAAACATACGGAACACAGTTGTAATAACTGCTTCACTATCCTGGTCTAATTCTTAAGTGTATGTTGTTCCTGGGTCAGTTTGGATGGATTGAAGTCCTCTTCCTTTTTTTTTTTTTTTAATTTTTATTTATTTATGATAGTCACACACAGAGAGAGAGAGGCAGAGACACAGGTGGAGGGAGAAGCAGGCTCCATGCACCGGGAGCCCGATGTGGGATTCGATCCCGGATCTCCGGGATCGCGCCCTGGGCCAAAGGCAGGCGCCAAACCGCTGGGCCACCCAGGGATCCCTGAAGTCCTCTTCCTTAAGGGTTATATTTTTTCTGCTGTTTTGCATGCTGTATGATTTATTATTAGATGCCAGATACTTTGCATCTTACCTTATTGGTTGCTGGATTTCTGAATTCCTATAAATATTCTTGTTCTGCTACATAGTTAAGTTACTTGGAAACACTTTGATCCCTTTGGGTCCCCATTACTGAGGCAAGACCCTCCTTCATATCCTAACCAGTGCTCCTGAATTATGAGGTTTTCTAATCTGGCTGTTGAGGACATACAGCCTCCTGGACTGTGTGGGCTCTTGACCCTGTTCACTCTTATCCTTTGGGCTGGTTCTTCCCTTCACTTCAGAGAGCTTCTTCAGACCCATGTGTCATCGGTACTCAATGGAATTCTCCAGGTGAACCCTCTGCAGATCTCTGGAGTTCTCTATGCTGCTCACCTCTCTGATATGCTGCACTCAAGCTATAGTCGTTCCGGCCTCCTGGACTCCCAAGTGTGTCACCTCAACTCAAAAAGCTGCCACCTTTAAAAAAAAAAAAAAAAAGCTGCCACCTTCTGCCTGGGTTTCCCTCTCTGCATCATGCCCAGAAACTCTCTCCAGCCATTGAGCTGGGGCAGTCAGAGTACCTTTGATAATATACTTTTTAAAAATGTTCTGAATCAGAAAAACAAACACCGTAAGTAAGTATAAGGGGAAGTAGGGAAAAATATATGTTACATGTTGACAGAAAAAAGATTAATGTTGAAAATACACAGGGATGCCTGGGTGGCTCAGGGGTTGAGCTTCTGACTTTGGCTCAGGGTGTGATCCCAGAGTACCGGGATCGAGTACAACCTTGGCGGGCTTCCTGCATGGAGCCTGCTTCTCTCTCTGCCTATGTCTCTGCCTCTCTCTCTTTCTCTCTCTCTGTATGTCTCATGAACAAATAAATAAAAGCTTTATAAATAAATAAATAAATAAATAAATAAATAAATAAATAAATAAATGGTTTTAAATATTGAAAATACACAAAATATAAATCAATGAAAAAAAATTAACCCAAAATAATAGTGGTCAAATTCACAGAAGAAAAAAATATATATGGCTAACGTATCTATAAACTTGTACTTGATCTTCTTAATTACCAAGGGAGTATAATTGAGGTATAATTTTTCAATTATCTGATAGTAAACAGATCCCAAAAAAGATCAATAAATGTCTGTGTTGGTGCAGATACATGGACACCGACTCACAGAGACTATGGAGAGTATGTGTATTTGGATGGCCTTCTTGGAGGAAAGTTAAGTGATTTCTATTAAAAGATTAAGTGCACGTGTTCTTTGACTTAACAGTTCTAATTCTAACTCTCATCCTGTGTTTATACCTACTTGCATATGTGCATAGACATGTTCAGAGGAGGAGTCACTAAAAATAAAATTGAAAACAACCTAAATAATAACCACACACTGAGAAGAGCACAATGCATCATGATGTGTCCATTTTGTAAAAACTATAGAGCTACTAGAAAGAATGCGGTAGCCCTGTGTCATCTGACACATGACTATCTCAAAAAATACCACTAAGTGGAAAAAACTACAAAGTAATACACACAGGAAGGTCCCATTTATGTTTTTAAAAATAACCTTACATACTCTTATATATTCTTATGAAGATGTAAAAGGATTGGAGGGCTGTGAATTTAATGGTTAAACATGATTACCTCTGGAAATGAGGGGAGCCACTTGAAGAGGGAATTTCATATCCTGTTTAACTTCTGTATTGCTTGAATTCTTCAATGGTCTGTGTACTACTGGCGCAGTTATATAATTAAAACTGAGGAAAACAGAATGCCAAAATAAAGACACAGAATATAAAGAAGAGAATGAAAAGAAGAGAAAAAATGCAGTTTGGAGGTTTAAAATTGGCAGAGATCATGTGGTTTTACACATTTGTGATCTGTTTTGAATCACCATAAGATACAAATGTAATAGAATTTTAAGTGTTTTATAAGTAGTCATTATTCATTTGTGGAATGTGGATTTGGGACTGAATGATGAGATTAAATGTGTGAAAAGTAATTCCATTTGAGGATAAGAGAAAGCAGAGGCTTTCAGGTCTTTAGCTGATTGTTAAGGACAGACAGGTAATATTGTAAAATCTAATGTAAGAAAATGTAGTTTAAAAAATAAGAAAGCCATATCCAAACTCACTTAAGCATTCTTCCCAGATCTAAGATGAAAGTTCATCAGTTGCAAGTATTCTGTGCTTTCCACAGTGATGGAGTTTAAATTAAAACAACAACAAGGGGCACCTGGGTGGTTCGGTCAGTTAAGCATCTGACTCTTGATTTCGGCTCAGGTTATGATCTCAGGGTCATGGGATCGAGTCCCGTGTCAGGCTCTGTGCTCAGTGGAGAGTCTGCCTGAGATTCTCTCTTTCCCTCTGCCCCTCCCCACCAAAATAAATAAATAAATCTTTTACAAAATAATTTAAAAAATTAAAACAACAGCAAAAATCTAGAGCTTTGTAGGAAAACAGAAGTCCATTGTGTGAGTCTCATGGCCAGAGATGCTGGGAAATGAAGAACTGAGGCTAAGTTTCTGTGATGTCCCATTTCTCCTGGTTCTAGCCCTCTTTCTAATTCTGAGTGTCTGTGGAATGTTTGCTTAAACAAGAATTTGCCACTGGGGCAACACTGGTGTTCAGTGATCAGGGTGCCCCGAGCACCTGCCAGCAAGCCTGATCATGTTGTATGGCTAGGGGTAGGGTGACAGGGACAGAGGAGGCAGGCTCTCCTTGATTGATGACACTAGCTCCTGAAACTATCTTTCCTCCCTGCCTCCCTCTGCTCTTCCTTTATCCCTCCTCCTTCCTTTTCTCCTTCCCTCCTTTCTTCTTTCCTTTCCTCCTTCCTTCCTTTGTTCTTCTGTTCTTTTCTTCAGCCCAACCACAATTTCCTGAGAAGTTATAGTGTTGGGCATTGTCTTAGCAGAGATGCTGGACAAACAGCAGGAAACCCAACAGAGGGAAAGCTTTCATAGCAACAACTTCTTCATTTTCAGAAGCCAAATTTCTGACTATGAAAATCAGCTTTCCCAGGGAGAGTATTTCCTGACCAAGTGGTAGTGAATTTTTAGCTATATTTTCTTGTGGTATTTATATTATGCATTGCCAATGAATTAATATTTTGGTCTATAAACCAAGCCCTCATTCATTTAACTTAGTATGAATTAAACTCCCAGGATAGAAGTCTGTATGCATTGACAAAATTTAGGGTAGGGCCGTGTAAACTAAGTAGTACATCCGAAATTCCACTGCCTTCACAGTCCCATCTTGAATGGCATCTTTTCTTCATCTCACAAAAGCCTCAGTAATACTCTTTCCTTAAAGAATGGCTCCAATTGGCAATTACTTAAAGGGAAAAGATGGGAGAATTTGGAATCATGGACAGTAAGGGAGAGATGATGTCATACCACACAGAGATGGGTCTGGAGTGGATGCCCTCAGAGGTGTAGACCATCTGCTCCATGTGCTTAAATTCCTTCAGATTGAATTCATGTCCTTCCAAGAACTCTTAATCTGTTGCCACAACCATAATATTCCTCTCTCAGCTTCCAAACACAACAAACACAGGTTTAAACTACATGCCCTTAACCCCTGGACTCAGATGCCTTATTATTTAAATGAATACAAAAATCATGGGACGCCTGGGTGGCTCAGTGGTTGAGCATCTGCTTTTGGCTCAGGGCATGATCCCAGGGTCCTGGGATCGAGTCCCGCATCGGGCTCCCCTTGGGGAACCTGCTTCCTCCTCTGCCTCTTGCCTCTGCCTCCTTGTGTCTCTCATGAATAAATATGGTAAACATTCTTTAATTTTTTAAATTTATTTATGATAGTCACACAGAGAGAGAGAGAGAGAGAGGCAGAGACATAGGCAGAGAGAGAAGCAGTCTCCATGCACCGGGAGCCCGACGTGGGATTCGATCCCGGGTCTCCAGGATCGCGCCCCGGGCCAAAGGCAGGTGCTAACTGCTGTGCCAACCAGGGCTCCCTGGTAAACATTCAAAGATTTTGAACGGTTCTATCTTCATTCTCATTAGTTTCCATGAATCTTTTTAATTCTTCCTTAATTTCCTGGTTGACCCTTTCATCTTTTAGCAGGATGGTCCTTAACCTCCACGTGTTTGAGGTCCTTCCAAACTTCTTGTAGTGATTTAGTTCTAATTTCAAGGCATTATGGTCTGAGAATATGCAGGGGACGATCCCAATCTTTTGGTATCGGTTCAGACCCGATTTGTGACCCAGTATGTGGTCTATTCTGAAGAAAGTTCCATGTGCACCTGAGAAGAATGTGTATTCAGTTGAGTTTGGATGTAAAGCTCTGTAGATATCTGTGAAATCCATCTGGTCCAGTGTATCATTTAAAGCTCTCGTTTCTTTGGAGATGTTGTGCTTAGAAGACCTATCGAGTATAGAAAGAGCTAGATTGAAGTCACCAAGTATAAGTGTATTGTTATCTAAGTATTTCTTCACTTTGGTTATTAATTGATTGACATATTTGGCAGCTCCCACATTCGGGGCATATATATTGAGGATTGTTAAGTCCTCTTGTTGGATAGATCCTTTAAGTATGAGATAGTGTCCCTCTTCATCTCTCACTACAGTCTTCAGGGTAAATTTTAGTTTATCTGATATAAGGATGGCTACCCCTGCTTTCTTGTGAGGACCATTCGAATGGTAAATGGTTCTCCAACCTTTTATTTTCAGGCTGTAGGTGTCCTTCTGTCTAAAATGAGTCTCTTGTAGACAGCATTAGATGGGTCCTGCTTTTTTATCCAGTCTGAAACCCTGCGCCTTTTGATGGGGTCATTAGGCCCGTTCACGTTCAGAGTTACTATTGCGAGATATGAGTTTAGTGTCATCATGATATCTATTCAGTCCTTGTTTTTGTGGATTGTTCCACTGAACTTCTTCTTAAAGGGGGATTTTAAGAGTCCCCCTTAAAATTTCTTGCAGAGTTGGTTTGGAGGTCACATATTCTTTCAGTTGCTGCCTGTCTTGGAAGCTCTTTATCTCTCCTTCCATTTTGAATGAGAGCCTTGCTGGATAAAGTATTCTTGGTTGCATGTTCTTCTCATTTAGGACCCTGAATATATCCTGCCAGCCCTTTCTGGCCTGCCAGGTCTCTGTGGAGAGGTCTGCTGTTACCCTAATACTCCTCCTCATAAAAGTCAGGGATTTCTTGTCTCTTGCTGCTTTAAGGATCTTCTCTTTATCTTTGGAATTTGCAAGCTTCACTATTAAATGTCGAGGTGTTGAATGGTTTTTATTGATTTTAGGGGGGATCTCTCTATTTCCTGGATCTGAATGCCTGTTTCCCTTCCCAGATTAGGAAAGTTTTCAGCTAGGATTTGTTCAAATACATATTCTGGCCCTCTGGCCCTTTCGGCGCCCTCGGGAACACCAATTAAACGTAGGTTTTTCTTCCTCAGGCTGTCGTTTATTTCCCTTAATCTATCTTCATGGTCTTTTAATTGTTTGTCTCTTTTTTCCTCAGTTTCCCTCTTTGCCATCAACTTATCTTCTATGTCACTCACTCGTTCTTCCACCTCGTTAACCCTCGTCGTTAGTACTTCTAGTTTGGATTGCATCTCATTCAATTGATTTTTAATTTCTGCCTGATTAGATCTAAATTCTGCAGTCATGAAGTCTCTTGAGTCCTTTATACTTTTTTCTAGAGCCACCAGTAGCTGTATAATAGTGCTTCTGAATTGGCTTTCTGACATTGAATTGTAATCCAGAGTTTGTAACTCTGTGGGAGAGAGGACTGTTTCTGATTCTTTCTTTTGAGGTGAGGTTTTCCTTCTAGTCATTTTGCTCAGTGCAGAGTGGCCAAAAGCAAGTTGTACTGGGAAAAGGAGAAAAAGAGAGGAGAGAAAGAAGGAAAGAAAAGAGAAAGAGAAAAAAAAGGAAGAAAAAAAGAAAAAAAAAGAAGAAAAAGAGAAAGAAAAAGAAAGAAAGGGGAAAAAAAGGGTGGGGGAAGCAAACAAATCAAAAAGCAAAACAAAACAAAACAAAACAAGAAACAAAAAACAAAAAACAACACGGGGGAGTATCTTCTGATTCTGTGTACTTTAAGTCCCTTGACTTCCCCTGGAACTTGTCCGTCTAGCTGGTCTTCTGGGGGAGGGGCCTGTTGTGCTGATTTTCAGGTGTTAGCACTTGGGGGAGCTGCTCTGCCCCTGCCTGGTGCAGGGCTCAGGGGGGTTCTTTACCCCGTGAGGCCCCAGGAGCAACAGCCGTAGTGGCGGGGCCAGCTCTGCAGCCCTGGATTCAGCCCCTGCAGTAACCCCGGAGCTCTCGGTCTGCAGGGCCTGGAGGCTCCGGGGCGGGGCCGCTGATCTGCTCAGCTCGGGGCAGGAGCGTCCTTGCTGTCCTGGGCCCTCCCGGCCTATGCCTGTCCCGGGGGAGGCCGGATCCTGGGCTGTGTCCCGGCGTCCTGTGCTCCGGAGCCTTCGCCGTTGGATTCGAGCTCCCGCCCCGCAGCCCCCTCCGCGGAGCCGCCGCCCGAGCCCCTCCGAGCTGCTCCGGGTCCCGCCGTGCGCGCTGCAGCCCTTAGGGAGCTCGGCGCACTCTCCCGGGGCGCAGGTGTCTGTTAGTGTCCCCGGGACCCCGAGGGCATCCCCGCCCTCCTGGGTCCTGCTCCACCTCCCTGCGAGGCCCTTTCCGCCCGGGAAGGTCGGTGCAGCTCCTGCGTCTCCGGGACGGGGCTCTCCTGTCCTGGGACACTCGCCCCGGCCTCAGCCCGGCTCCTCGCGGGGCCCCTCCCCCTTGGAGGCCTTTGTTCCTTTACTTCTTTTTCTCCGTCTTCCTACCTTGATAGAAGCGCGAACTCTTCTCGCTGTAGCGTTTCAGCTGTTCTCTCTTTAAATCTCAGGCCGAATTCGTAGATTTTCAGGGTAATTTGAAGGTTTTCTAGGTAATTTGGTGGGGACAGGTGACTTGGGGACCCTACTCTTCAGGTATCTTGCCCCTCCTCCGGCTCTGTGTAACTATCACACGCATATATTTTTGACCAAGAATCTCGCTTTTCTTAGTGCATATGTCATGAATATTTCTCCATGTCATGAAAGGTCATTTTCAAAGGCTGTTAGTAGGCCATCCCGTGGCTCTCCTTTATACAATTCATCACCACATGGTGGGCTTTTACCCACTTTCAAATATTTCTAACACCTCTTTTTAATATTGATCATCCAGATAAATAACTTCCAAATTTTCCCAGTTCCTTAATGAAGCAATCCTAATCCTATTGTTCAAAGACACTAGTAGTATATCTGCAACATCTTTTGGGGGGACATGTTTTGCAAAGTGCTGTTCATACTTCCTCTAGTGCAATTCTTTAGGAGATCCAGATTAAAGACCACAGAAACAGATCCCATTTTCTCTGAGGACATTGATATGCATATGCGTTTTTGCACATAGTTTCATAGTTACATATAATTAATATCTGTCCTGTGTTTTGCTACATACACATATGTAGTCTAGTAGCTACATACGTGATCTCATGGGATCCTCGAGAGAAGCCCATTTTACAAATGGAGTCACTGAGACTTGTTTCCAACCCCAGCTGGCCAGTAAGTGGCAGAGAAATGACTCACATCTGTGTCTCATGATTCCAAACTCTTTGCTCACTTCTGTCTCGATGATGATTATATTTTGATTCATTAGCATTTCAGCAATAGGAGGTATTAGCATATCACAGGCTGCTCAAGGCAAAGTGCAGTTTTCTCATCTCACCTCTCATTAATAAAAATTATTTTTCAGGAGGAATCAGTGCAGAACTTGATTCGTTAAAAACCAATAACATACCTCCAGCATCAAGATACATAGTAATTGATTTTGTTTGGTGAAAAGTGCAGCTGCCGGGAGGAGCGGAGGCCAGCCTTCAGCAACTAGCTCTACCTTCCCTTGTAGATGCTAAACCGCTCCTCTTAATGTATTGTCATTAGAGGTGGCAAAGTCCTTAACAGCTGTGAACGTTACAAGCACAAAAATAAAACATGATTTTTCTCCCCTGGAAAATGCCCTTGTTACAGTGTTCAAAAATGAGTTAGAGATGATTTCTTTGTTGCCCCCGTGGACCTTTAATGGGAATATATTCAAGACTTTCTGTGGCTTGCATCCTTATAAATTTATTCTTGTCAGGTCTAGCCACATACCAGGCTCCTGGAGTGAAATATGAGAATGAAAATGAAAGCAGAATCAGGTGCTGACACATTTGCCAGAGGAAGTCAGTGTGAGGGAGACGGTCCAAGGCAAAGTGGCGAGCCCAAGACTGAGCAGCGCAGGTGGCATCCGCTGCTCCCTTCTCAGTCCATTATTCAGATACTGGGAAGCCGAGCAGAGGAGAGTGATGACAAGTTTGATGCCATTACCCTGTCTTGGCTTTGCTGCCACTCATACACCCCAAATCATCGTAAAAGCATATGGTGCCTCAAGATAGAGATGGAAGACTGACGACACAGGCCATGCAGCCCCGGTGGCTCAGCGGTTTAGCGCTGCCTTCAGTCCTGGGATTGAGTCCTGCATTGGGCTCCCTGCGTGGAGCCTGCTTCTCCCTCCGCCTGTGTCTCTGCCTCTCTCTCTCTCTCTCTTTCTCCCATGAATAAATACAGAAGAAGAAGAAGAAGAAGAAGAAGAAGAAGAAGAAGAAGAAGAAGAAGAAGAAGAAGAAGAAGAGAGAAGGGAGAAGGGAGAAGGAAGAAGGAGAAGGAGAAGGAGAAGGAGAAGGAGAAGAAGAAGAAGAAGAAGAAGAAGAAGAAGAAGAAGACGACGACGACACGTGCCGACCTTGGCCACACTGGAAAACGAGATTGCCTATAAAGACTCCACAGGACCCCACAGCAGTCACGGTTTAGCGTGGAATCAAGTGTCCCCACCAAGTGGGCAGAGACACCATAGCAAACCAGCCACACCAGTCCCGGGAAACTGGAACCAGAAATACCAAATTCAAGGGGCATTTTGGAAAACAGGACTCTATTAAAGTCTGGGAGATGGAAAGAGACAGTTGGTATGCACCAATATTTGCTCGGTGAAGGCTAGAAGGGAGTGCTACATGGGGTAGGACTTTACCAAACCCATTTTATCTTCAAATGTTATATTCGAGTTTTGTATGACCTGTCTTCAATTAAAGTGTTTGCCAGGGTGCTCCGGGTGGCTCAGCAGTTTAGCACTGCCTTAGGCCCAGGGCATGATCCTGGAGTCCCAGGATCAAGTCCCACGTCCGGCTCCCTGCATCGAGCCTGCTTCTCCCTCTGCCTGTGTCTCTGCCTCTCTCTCTCTCTCTCTCTCTCTCATAAATAAATAAATAAATAAATAAATAAATAAATAAATAAATAAATAAATAAATAAATAAATAAATAAAAAGTTTTGCCAGGTAGACTGTGCATCTGAGGCCTTGGGGGATCTTTGTTATTTTCCTATTACTTTATGAAACTTTGAAATAGGTGATGTTCGTGTAGTCCTCGGATTTGATGTGATTTGATCTGTAGCACTTCCCTTGAGTGAAGCGTGTGGTCGCTGGGGTGGGTGGGGAATAGGAAGATGAGGCCTGGTGCCTGCCCTCAATCAGAGTAATAACTGGTATGCGCAGAGGTCAGGGCTGGCAGGAGCTCAGGGCTGGCAGGAGCTCAGACATGGGACAGTTCATTCCCCCTGCGAAATTATAGGGAGATACTGAAAATGGGGGCTCCTTCAGAGCCCCGGAGGCAGGGGATTTTTCCCTCATGCCCAGGAAAGGGCAAGGTTAGCAGGAGCCTCTGTAGGACCACGAGCTATGAGCAGGTGGGGAGGAAGGATGGATGTAGGGAAGAGATGTTCAAAAATGAACCCAGCAGAGCATCTGGGTGGTGCAGTCGGTTGAGCCTCTGGCTCTTGATTTTAGCTCAGGTCATGATGTCAGAGTTTTAAGACAGAGCCCAGGACCCTGCACTTAGCAAGGAGTCTGCTTGGGATTTTCTCTTCTCCCTCTACCCCTACCGTTTGTGCTTACAATTGTCTTTCTCTCTCTCTCTAAAAATAAATAAATCTTTTTTTTAAAAATGAACCTAAGGTCACTTGAGTGGCTTAGTTAAGCATCTGCCTTTGGCTCAGGTTGTGATCTCAAGAGCTTGGGATCCAGCCCCCCATCTTACTCCCTGCTCAGTGGGGAGTCTGCTGTTTCCTCTCCCTCTGCCCCTCCTCTCCTCTACTTGTGTTCTCTCTTTCTCTCTCTCCATTAAATAAAAAAAAATTAAAAAAAAAACCCAGTGACAGATGACATTTTTTAAGTAATAGTATTATTTAAATTAAAACAAGAGTAAAGATTTCTTGACCAAAATATTTCATTATAAGCATTCTTTTTAAAAAGTCATTGGAATAAGAGGGGCACCTGAGTGGCTCAGTCAGATATGCATCCAACTCTTGGTTTCAGCTCAAGTCATCATCTCAGGGCCATGAAATTGAGCCCCAATTCTGGCTGTGTGCTCAGCATGGAGTCGGCTTGAGATTCTCTCTCCCCCTGCCCCTCCCACCCATGTGTGGACACACTCTCTTTCTAAAACAAATAATTTTAAACATAAAAAAGAAACAAATGTCACTGGAATAATAATTTTTTAAAAGTATGTCACCAGTCGTTTGCACTTTGTGGTTTTGGCCACAACAGTTATTCTCTAAGGCTTCATAATACCAATCATGAAGTACTGATCCACACTCCAACACAGATGAACCTCAGAAAGGTGGTGCTCAGTGAAAGAGGCCAGTCATAAAAGACCACATGGTATGATTCCAGTTATACGGAATATCCAGAATAAACAAATCTGAAGAGGCACAAAGTGGATTAATAGATGCCTAGACCGGGTTGCAGCAGGCAATGATTGCTAATGGCATGAGTTTTCTTTTTGAGGTGGGAAAATAGTTCTAAAATGTGGTTATGATAATCATTTTGTAATCATACTAAAATGACTGAATCATGCATTTTAAATGGGTGAATTTTATGGTATGTCAATTATATCTGAATAACTCTGCTCATGAAAAAGTCTTCATTGCCCCAGCTTCATATGCTCTGTTAAGCAAGTTTCACTTTGAAGTTTAGACACAAACCAGAGAAGGAAAAAGATAACCTGCTTGGGAGATGCCTGGGTGGCTCAGCATTTGAGCGTCTGCCTTCGGCTCAGGCATGATCCCAGTCTAGGGATCGAGTCCCACATCGGACTCTCTCTGAGGAGCCTGCTTCTCCTTCTGCCTATGTCTCTGTGTCTTTCGTGAATAAATAAAAATTTTAAAATCTTAAAAAAATATTTAAAAGGATAACTTGCTTGGGTTGTGCCTAATTAGGCATTGAAATGGATCTTCAGTGGCAGCAGGTGATGATGCTGAAACCATATTACTAGCTTTAGGTCCCCGCATAGTTTCTGGGCCCACCTGGAACCATTAGCAGCTATTGGAGTGGGAGGAGAGCCAGCCTGCAGAGAGAGCAGCTCATGATCCAGGCCAACCACCTAATCTCCTGGACTTTAGATTCTTCTCTAGCAAATGGGAATTTGGATTATGAAGTGGCAAGGTAAGAATTGTGCAGGATGGCAGGCAGCTGGCTGTCAGGATCGTTCAGAAGATGACATTGACTTTGACGAGTGTATTACAGCTGAGGGCCTGGTCCTTGGTTTGTCAGGCTCTGAATCATGATTTTGGCTGGCACTCTGAGAGCTGACCCCTCGTTCAGAGGCTCACTGTAAGCATGCTCTTGGGACTTTGACTTACATGCCTGGGTTGGCAATTTATAAATTTCTAGCAAGAAATGTGACAGCCAAGGGGACTGAATACCCATTTCTTGCAGCCATTGCTTCCACTCTCTTGTCTGTGTGTGAGTGTTTGTGTGATTTTTTAAAAATTTTAATTCTGGTATAATTAATATACAGTATTTAGTTTTAAGCATACAATACAGTGACTCAACAATTCTATAATTATTCATGTATATTACTATTTCATACCGTCCTTATTGCAGTAAGTTTAACTCTTAATCCTCCTCATCTGTTTACCCACCCCACCCCTGCCCCCTATAACCATCAGTTTTGTTCTCTGTAGTCAACAGTCTGTGTTTGGTTTGCCTCTTTCCGTCTTTGTTTTTTTTTTCTTAAATTCCACATTCTTAATATTTCTCCATTTCTTAAATTTCACATGAGTGAAATCATATGGTATTTATCTTCTCTGACTGACTTCACTTAGCATTACACCCTCAAGAGCTGTCCATGTTGTTGCAAATGGCAAGATTTCATTATTTTTTGTGGCTGAGTAATACTCCATGTAATATATACACACACACAAACCAGAGAAGGAAAAAAAAAATATATATATATAATCCATTCATGTATTGATGGACACTTGGGCTGCTTGCATAATTTGACTATTGTAAACATTGTAAACAATGCTGCTATAAACATAGAGGTGCAGATATCTTTTTGAACTAATGTTTTCATATTCTTTGGGTCATTACACAGCAGTGGAATTACTGGATCATATGGTAGTTCTATTTTTAAATTTAAATTTAAATTTAAAATTTAATTTAAAAAATTTAAATTAAATTTAAACTTTTTAAGAACATCCATACTGTTTTCCAGAATGACTGCACCAGTTTACATTCCCACCAACAATGTATGAGGGAGAGGGTTCCTTTTTCTCCACATACTTGGCAATACTTATTTTTTGTGTTTTTCATTTTAGCCATTCTGACAGGTGTGAGGTGATACCTCATTGTGGTTGTGATTTGCTTTTCTGTGATGATGAGTGATGTTAAATATCTTTCCATGTGTCTTCTGTCTTCTTTGGAGAAATGTCTTCGTATCTTCTGTGCATTTTTTAATTGGATTATTTAGGCTTGGGGTGTTTGTTGAGTGCATCCGCTCTCTTTTTAAACATCTGAATAAATGCCAAATTATGATCAGAAAGGTACTCAGTGAGCACTGAATCATTGCAAAAGGAGACTCTGAACACTGGCAAACCAGTGGGTTCTTTTTCTAATAATAACTTATTTATGTACTCCTAGGACAGCTAGGTTTTATGTTTGAGCCAGAATGTCCTCTCCCCTAGAGAGAATGGATACTTCCTCTCTCTCATAAGACTCTTTTTCACCAAACTCACTGATAACCCCACTCCCAAGAGATCAGAATCTCAGTAGGTTAAGTTTTTTTTATGCTGTCTATTAGATAATAACCAACCTTTTATCTGGCCCAGAAAATGGTTTATCTCCAAGCTCCCTTTATGCATAATCTGATCTTATTTGTTGCATGTAAATTATGTAGTTTACCTTTAAGCATTTGTGGAGAACTTTGCTGCCATCATATCACCTCATAGCAGACAATTATATATATAACGTAATAAACACATATAGATATACTTAATCATAGGCAGATGATAATATATTACTACATAACTAATAATAAGATTATATGGATTGAGGATTTTGAAAATCAGATAATACCATTTGTGTTAACAGTGCCTTAAAAACCATAAAGGATTGTCCTCATGAAAGATGTTAATTACCAGCTCTTAGACCAGGTCAGATTTTGTACTACCACTTATACAACTTAAATATGCAAGGATTATGGAATTTGGAACTAAAGACCAGATGTCCAAGGTATAGATGTCTCAAGCCGCATGCCCTTGGGATATGTCAGGCCCACAGTGTATTTTTGTTGGCCTACAGAGGGCTTTTAGATTTTTGATTGACTGACAACATGTAAAAATTAGAAAAAAATCGCATATAAGTACATACTGTCCACTTCTACTGAAACAGAATATCTAACAAGAGTGGGATTGCATTAGTGTATGACAACAACAATGGCAACATGTTTGGAGAAATTGTGAGTTCTCCAAATTGCCCCAGGCTTCACCACTCCCTCCTGTATTGCCCCAGCCTGCTCTACTCATTTCAGACTGGCATCTGCAGGCATCTGAGTTGTGACTCCTGAGAACACTGCATCTTTCAAAAACCTTTTCTATTTATTCTCTGATAGTTAACATTAATTTATAAAGACTAAAGGCCCACATGCCACTGTTAGGTAGAAGAGCCTATATACCATGTAGAAAGTAAATTATTTGCATTAAGTTGTAAAGCTGTTGATTTGGACCCCTTTCTGGGTGGAAGTTTTTGATGTGTTGCGAGTGAGTCTATTGTGCCCAGCTTCTGGGAGGCAGGCCAGAGAAGGGACCCAGAGGGAGAAGCAAGAGGGTAATTAGGTGATGTCAAAAGCAAATGTGCATCTATTTGATAAATTTGATTCTGATAATTTTGTTGGACCTCATCTCTTTTGGGGCAGATTGAGTCCTCAGAAGGTCTTGAAGACTGAGTCCTAGTCCACAGTCTGCAGGAGGTCCACCAACAGGAATGTATTATGAGACTTGAGTGAGCACAGTTGTATACTTGGGAAGGATGATATAGTGAGAGCCCAGAGAGTGGATGCCACCTGGAAGGCCCCACAGGGTGGATCAAAGAAAGAAGGCTGGTGACACATTGCTCATATATACCAAAATGGCTCTCATGAAACCGTGATTATGTTTATTTCCCTGATGTTAACTTGATGAAGGTTTATCAGCCATGATACATTCTCTGAAACATGCAAGGAATTTGCAAGAGCTCACTGGGAAATGAGCCAGTTCTGCTATTTTGTCTTTTGTCATTTTGCTGGAGATGCAAAAGTGTACACACAGGTCATTCATAATGAGCAGTGCTGTGGTAGTAAAACCAGTCGTCGTAATGAATAGCATTGCCCTGGACCATGATGTTGAAGCAGGTGAGATATGAGAAAGGAAGCTAATGGGTACTTGGGCAGCAGGTCATCTGCCAAAGGGAAATGAAGAATTGCAGTAGTTACCTCGATAATTCTGGAAAAACAGAAACCCTCTCAATTTTCTCACTAATTGTGCCAGTTATCTATGCCATTTTGAATGTAGGCAGCTCGCCTACTCAAACACTGCAAGTGGATCTATTGCTGGCAGATCTAAGGAAGGAAGGAGGCCAGATGACTCCCTAGCTTCAATGTAAATGCCATATATCATGTTTTCCTTATTTTCAAAAGAGAAAAAATTATTAGTCTCTCCCTTGGGAAGTTATTATGAATGTTTTGCCTAATCTAGTTATCTCTATTATAAAAGATAAAACAGGATTTTCTCATAAACATAATTAAATTTATTTAAACACCTGGGTAGCATCTAAATGCTTAGAATCCGATTTCTCCGAAGGAATCATATTCATACATATATATAGAAGAAATAGCTTTCATAGTTTAAGAATATAGGATCTGGAGGCAGGTGATTGGAGTTTAAGTCATAGCTCCACCAGCTACTAACCCAATCACTCTGAGCAAGTCACTTACCATCTCTGTGCCTCAGTTTCTACATCTATAAAATGGGATGATAGTTCCAGCATTCTAGGGATGTGGTGAAGATTAAATAGGTTTATGTGCCTTGCTGATAATACTTAGTAAATGTCAACCAGTTTTGGGTTTATACATCTTTAGATACCTGTGTGTTCATATAGAAGTATGGTAGTTATTTGTAACAGTAAATTCTTCAAAGCTCACTTATTGTAATTACGAGTAAGTGGATATTTTTGTAGAAATAAGAGAATTCATCAGGTATCATTCTCAACACAAAAATAACTTTGATGTGGTTACAAAATAACTTATATTATCTTCTCCTTTACTTAGGTTCATTCTGCTTTTGTTCACTGTAATGTGTTAAGGGACTGTATGCTCTTTCTAAAGTAGTTTTTTCATGCTAGATTCGATAAGTTCCATGTAAATCATTTTTTTTACATTCTGATGTGACAGTTTCTATTACAGTCTGGGTAGGGAGAGATCTGCCAAGTGCCTGGGAATTCAAGTATAAGGATTGGCACCTATGTAAGGAAGAGTAGGAAAGTATCAGAAACCCAACTACAGTAAGGGAAGTTTTGGTCTGGTCGTTGATTTATTTAGCATGTGTTTTATAGGCAGCACTGGGAGGCATTGCTAAGACTTCGTGCTGTGGCTTTTATAGGTAGAATATTAATAAACAGTCTTCATATTTATTTATTCATGTTGATTTCCTTATCCATCATTAGGAAGCCCCTACTGATGTCCCTGACCATTTCCTTAGCTCCCATCAGACACATCCATTTCTGAGTTGGCAAAGACTCTAAGTGTCTTGGCCCCTACATGATATTTGATATTTTTTGTATCCAAAATGTCCCTGTCTCTTTCTTCCCTGGCTCTGGTTATTGTCTCTAATTCAGAAATCAATAGATAGACTCCTCTTGTGACATAAAGCCTGAATATTTTCTGATATTTCATGGCTTTCATAATGGTGAGTCTACTTTCAGCCTTGGATAGTGTAGCATCCAGGGAAAAATCAGTGATTCTTGGTCAGAATGACCTCCTCTCAGAGATGGCCCCAAACACTTGTTAGAGCTCTGTTCGTGTGATATTTGTTGCATTTAAAAATATGCAAATATCAAAGCAACATTACAAATCCAGCTAAGGCTTAAACTGTCCCTAAAGTGTGATGTGAATGAACATGCACTGAGAAAGTTTGGGCCTTGGTTTCCATTTGGAAATTCCTTTGTTCTGCATTGTCCTCTTAGAGCCTCACAGAGCTCATTTGCATATCCTTGTGCTCTGAGTAGCGCTTGGTAATGAAACAGGTTTAACCTCAGTTAACCTAATATTTCTCTAGCTTACTTTTTGACCAGGGGAGCCTTGTTTTTCTCAGAACCCACATTAACCTGTCACCAAACAAATGATCTGCAAACACTTAAGGAAAACCGATCTAAAGAGTAACCTATGGTTAATGCTAATAAAGATTTAATTTTCCTCTTAATATAATTCTAACTTGTGAGAACTACCCTGTGATCTTGCATTTCTTATTCACCATCCCTACCTCATCCACTGAATTTCTAGCCATTCTTCAAAGGGCAACTTAAGTACATTCTTTTTCTCAAAACTTCTGATCCTCTCCCTGTATGCTCTTATAAGGAATTTTTTGCAGCCCTCCAAGCACATCCTGATATTTTTATCATAATTACGTGTATACCTCTATGTTATAAGAAGTCAGAAACAGTACAAAATTCCTTTTTAGACTGTCCATAAACCTAGCTTAAAATAGTATCTTAGTAAATATTTTTGGCTAAAGTGTGAGGCATTAATTTTTATAGGCCTTCTAAAGATTCATTTGCCAGAAATGATTTTTTTAAAGCCCGACCTTATTTGCCATCCATAATATCAAAAGATAAGAAGTAGTGTTAATTATGTCCTCCATGAGGTCAGGCCTTCAAGAGGGGTAGCAAATCTTTGCACATACAATTATAGTGGAGTTGCTGTTCCATAGCTAATTACTTATTAGCCATTTCATTGCTAATTTGATTAATAACATTAATATAAACCTTTATGTTGATTTTGTAAAATGCATTACAAGGTAGGTCAATATCTTGACCCTCATTATATGGATGGGGAAAAAGACATAAAAAGTTGATCTGATTGATTACTTCAAGGTTATTCTTTATGGTTGTGATAGAACAAAATAAAAATGCATCCTAGTCAATTGCTAACACACTAAACAGATCTGGCTATAACATCGAGGACTAAGGAAATGCATGTCCTTGCTAAATATGTACCATACCCAGTACAGATTCAGAAAGGGTGCAGCCAACAACATTTCCTAGCAATAGTCATTTCAAGATGGTGGACTGACCCACAAATAGAATTGGATTTACTATCATATCTGTGTGGAAAATGCTGGAAAGCTTAAGAAGATATTTCTATAAATATCAATTTTTTTATAAAAGTTCTAAGATCATTTTATGTACTAATAGACATTTTGAAATTTCAAGATGATGCTATAGTATGGAGTCTTTCCAAATCTCTTTGTCTATGAGGTACACTGTATGAAATACTACCATACACTCTCCACATTGCATATTATCAGTGTGCTCCAGGAGAAGCCTCTTAACCAATGTCTACTAGCTGTCTCATTCCTGTGGTTCATTCTTTCCGTGGCAGTAACTGCTAGCTATTCACCAACATTGGGTCCTCCCTTCTCCAATAGTAGCTGGTTATATGGCTGCCCAGCTATATTTGTGGCTATAGGACTAGTTTCCCCATTGGGACTCTGTATGGAAATATTGTCCATAACTTACAAGCCTGGCCCAAAAAACCTTCTAGAGATGCCCCTCCATGTTCTCCACTTCCTGAGGCTGGAACAGCAGCTACCAGAGACATGTCAGAGGCTACATGTTGAAGCAGAACTAGTGCCCCTCCTGGAACTCTGAGAAACCAAGGGGAGCAGAGCCCACGCCACCCTGAGATACTCTCACTGGACTGTTAGGAGGGAAGAAAAACATTCTGTTGTATTTGAGCTACCCCTCTTTGGGTCTATTTGTTATAGCAGTTTGTCTACCCTAACTAATACATTTATGTTCCTGATTTTTCTTCCCCACATCAGATTCCTCTGCCACAAATGTCTATGACTCACTTCATACCTGGTTGTCTGGCTTGATCTTACCTTCTCATCATCACCTTGCAAGTCCTCTTAGCTAAGGAGCTCAGGACTCTGAGTGTCTTTTCCTCCTTCTGATTGCCATATTCTTCTCCCACCAGATACTGAGTTTGGAAGAAATTCTTTTCTTTTGGCCAGTCTTTTATGTGCACACACACACACACACACACACACACGTATTCTCCATTAGCACATAATTCAAAACTAACACAACGGCTTTAATAAAGAGTTTATTGCATTTTGAATGAAACATATGCTCATTTTAGGAACTTTAGAAAGCATAGGTAGACAAAAATGAGAAAACAAAATTGCCCCCACAGTCACCATCCAGTCATAATCATTGTCCGTATTTTAGTATAGAACCACTGGTTATATATAAAATGGTGAAGTTGAAAACAAGAGGTTATGCTTATTTAAAACCACAGGTCTTCAGAGTGCCTGGGTGACTCAGTTGGCTAAGCATCTGCCTTCAGCTCAGGTCATGATCCCAGAGTTCTGGGGTCAAAGCCCCACATTGGGCTCCCCACTCATCAGGGAGTCTGCTTCTCCCTCTCCCTCTGTCCCCCCTCCCACCCCTACTTCTGCTCTCTCTCGCTATCTTTCTCTCACAATAAATAAATTTTTAAAATCTTTTTAAAATAAATAAATAAATGAAACCACAGGTCTTCAACCATAAGAGACTCTTAACTCTGGGGAACAAATTGAGGGTTGCTGGAGGGGAGGTGGGTGGGGATGGGGTTCCTGAGTGATGGTCATTAAGGAGGGCACATGATGTAATAAGCACCAGGTGATATATACAACTGACGAATCACTAAACCCTACCTCTGCAACTAATAATATACTATACGTTAATTAATTGAATTTAAATAAAAGTTTTTTAAAAGTACATAAACATAAGAAAAAGCAAAACAAATCAGAAAACACAGGTCTTCTAATTTCCATATGAATGATATACACCAGAGCATCTAAAAGTAACTGATTTTAAAGAAAGGTAAATACCAACTTTTAGATGAATTCCAAATATGTATGGGCCTGCGATGTAATTCTCTTGTAAGTTTTCACCAGTGCTGACCACACAGTGAGCCTTCCATGTTCCCATTAGACCAAAGGGATATATAGTTACTCAAGTTCTCTTGCAAAGCCCCATTCTGTGAAACACACAAGAAGATGAACAAATTGAGGGCAATATATGGCTTTTTCTCATTTTACATTCCAGAGCCTGGCACCCAATGAGATCACAGGAAATGCTTTTTGAATGTGTGAAAATAAAGTAGTTGGGCCATAGACAGTTTACAAATTCTGTCTTCAAGTATTTCTTAGGCAAATACTGATACTAAATTGCCTGAGATTTGAGAACACTTTTAATGAAGAAGAAAGGAAAAAGAATTTCTAGAAAATTTCCACCATGGTTATACTTGCTTTTCTGCTGACGTTTTTAAAGCATTTTTGATTATCTTTAACTTCTTTTCTGCCTCTTGGCAACAGTGGCAGAACGTAGCGCTCATCCACAGACAGAAAGATTTAAAATGGATTTTTACTTGTTCTTGTGAAGATATACCTTCTTTCTTACCTGCCTCTGGGCCTTACATTCTTCATTGGTGAAATGAGAGGGTTCGACTCAGTAGCCTCTCTTGTGCCTTCCTTCCTTCCTTCCGGCTTTTACACTCCAGGATCCTACAGATTCTTGCTCTGGCCACCAGAACATTTTTTAAAGATAGTCAGGGAAGGGGAGGACCGGGACAGAACAACAAATTCATCTGGTGACTGCCTCTGACAGGTGCCCGGAGCAATGAATCATTCTTGAAGAACATCCTGTCCCTGTCGATGAATACAGGGGCTGGGTACAGCGCTTGCTGCTGGGAAAGGCCTTTGTAGAATCATTCGAAAGTCAGTTTGGGTAGGATATCAGGAAGCAGAGCTCTCAATCAGGTGGAAGATAATCTTACCCTCTTATATAAGATCTTTGAACTGCCTTAGGAATAGATCAAGCAAGATGCAACGCAAACTTCCAGAAAAATCTTGCTATAGGTAGAATTTTGAATCCTTCTCCTATCATCAATACAGCAGATTTCTTTTGACTTTCCAAGGGAGAATAGCCTTAACTTCAGCTGAAATAACTGTAAAATGCTTATACTTTAGGCTGTCAGCTGAAATATGAGGATTTAGGTGGCTTTATCCTAATAGTTTTTTCAAAGTCATCTCCTGGTAATAGCCAGCACAGGGGCTGCTTCCCTCTGCCTTTACAGAAATTTTTGATGCTTGCGGTTTGCCTGTGTCTGATTAATCTTCGTTTCACCTCAAAACTGGCCACTGACTTCACAGAAATGCAGAGGATAAATGAATAGGGCTTCCCACTCTGCCTGCCTCCAATACTATACATTCAGACCACAATGTACAGTCAGCGCAGGCCAGACGCTTCAGGTGTCCAGAAATCACTTTCAATCTGAAGGTCTGGGTCAGTCACCACTCTGGAAATTGGACTGGCTTCCCATTTCAGAGCCAGGTCCAACCAATGTTTTTGTCTACACTTGAGCAATTGAAATTCTGAAGCATCTTGGAATCAATCTGCTTAACATCTTTGGGCCTGTGGCTTTTCTGCAAGCTGATCCTTCTAAAGTTTTCCATTGAAAAATATTTTTAGATGTTGCTGGAATTTGTAGGGAGTAGATAGAAAATGGGAAAGGATGCTTTACAATTATGAGGTTCTTCAGAAAAAGTTCTGCTTCGATCTCTTCAAGAGTTTTTCCATCTTTTACTAGAGGGTTCAGACTCAAACAGGTCTCGCTGAGGCTATGGAGCAAACGGACAATGAGAAGCCGGCTTGCAGTCCCTCATGTGTTTGATCAGGTAGAAAATTGAAGGTGAAAAAAGCAGATCCAACTGGAGAAAACTGGCTGGAGATGAAGCTCAAAATCTGGGCAATGCCCACCCAGCACACCTTCCCTCAGTTCTTAGCTCGTTCTACACCCAAACCTTTGCATACTGCTGCTGTGTCAGGGAAGTGGGTGAGATTACCCTCGACACCTCTAGGGCCAGATCACCTCCTGCCCCCTATTCACCTCATCACTGTTGTTCTTTTACCTTTATTTTTTCCCCACTTCTGTTGTCTTCTTCCTCAATCTGAATGCCATTATCTCCTACCCCTGTCTTGCAACGAAAGGGAAAACATAATCACGGTTTAGCTGTTTGGCCAATTGGTCAGTCCATTAGGACCTACTGTAGGTACTTACTTATCCAGGCATTAGTGTCAGCTACTGGAGCTACAAGTTATTGACACAGAGCCAAGGATGAGAGTGTTGGAAGGCTATATGGAATCTGACCACAAATGGCCAGAAAAAAAGTAGATGCTTGTATTATGAGGCTACCTTTCTTAATTTTGTCATTGTTATTTATCTTCCCACAAACCTTCAATTCACACTAATATGTAGAAAGATGTAGAAGTCAAAGCCTAGTGTAGCAAATAGAGCTGCAGTCCATTCTGATTGCTAAAACTCACAGCCCCAGCCCATAGAGAGTGAAGTGGGCTATCCTGATAGAGCAAAATAAATATGTCCTTGAGAATGAGACCTGGATGCCACTTACCAGCATCACCACTTACCCACTGTGATTTCATGGGCAAGTTCCTTCCCGGTTTCCTTCTCCATAAAATAGACATCATAATACCCATCTCAAAATGCTATTGTGAGGAGTGAAGTCTCATAGCAAGTGCTCAATAACTTTTATCTCCTCCCTTCTTTGCTTTATCCAAGTTAGGCAATGCCCTCTAGGGTAAAGGGAATCCCTGCACATACATTACAGGGTATGAAAGAAAAGCACTCATTCTCAGCTACCCTGAAATTCTCTCTGTGTTCACACAGGCAATTGTGCTGAGCTTTAACTCATCTTTGGGATATGCAATATGGGGAGAATGGATCCTACAAATGGCAGATATCCACTGTCTGATCGGAGTCTGACCAAGGACATTGGCCAGAACCCAGCAGGGATGGGATACAAGGAATCTTTTCCACTGCCTGTGATACCTTGGATTATACTATTAGAGAGTTATTCCTTTGACTGGAGGCTTTTGTTGCCATAAAAATTCAGATATTCCCAAGAGAGCAGCACATGAAACCTTATCACCCATTTGCACAGTTCGTTTTTCACTTGTGCTATTATTCTCTGTAATGGTATTTTTTACCTGTATGAAATGTCACATGCTCAGATGCATTCATTTTATAGAGCTTTAAAGCTGATAACCTGAACCAAAATGCGCATTTTTGGTGTTTTATTTTTCTTTTTCGCTGTAATTTCAAAGGTGTAACTGAGCTTAGCTGTAAATTACTGGTTTTAGCTCCTCGTGGCAGGTAGCATTTGATCATTGACAACTCTGTTTTCTTCATTGTTTCCTGACTAAAATCTCCACAGCCTCTATAAATATGTAAATTACTAAAATCACTAGTTTTCCATTATTTCTGCCCCTAAGCTGCTTAAAATGTTTCCATATTCCTACATTTACTGTGCAAAACAGAGCAGCAGGTGACAGCCGAATTTGACTCTATTATCGAACCTCTATTTAGCAGCTACTTGTTTCAAAGTTTCTGATAATAAATTTTTCCTAGGGTGGGCTCCAGGTCCTGGGCCGTTGCTGGCAAAGGTCAGGCTTCAGCAGTTGTAGGACAGGAATGCAAGAATGCATGTGTGTTTGTGCAGAGACTGTAGAAATCTCATGCTACATGCATTGCTGGTTGTGAACTGTGATTTTATGACAGAGGAAGCAAATGGGATTCTTTTTTATTGCTTTTCCTTCAATTGGTAGGACTCAAGTAATGAAGCTGACATGGTGTCCATGTATGACTGTGTTATCCTCTCCTGATTCATTGCCCGTTAAGTTAATCTGTCATGAGCTGGATCATTGGGTCTCCATGTAGGCTTTCACCATGTTGTGGCAGGGAAGGAAAAAACTATATGTCGCATACGTACTCATAGAGATCTATATAGACACACGTATATGTATATATCTTGAGAGAAATCAACACGGACAGACTCTGAAAAAAAAGAAGAAAATTGAAGGAAATGGGTCATTTACAGTAAAGCCGAGAGAAGGGATCCTGGGATTTGTTTACCTAATTCAAACCCTCGTGCTGAGCATAAGAAACATATTTCTGTTATGACTGCATAACACATCTGCCGCAGCCCCAGGAGTGAAAGTGTACAATTTCACTACCAAATGCAGGTTAGGCCGGCAATAGTCATCCATCTAAAATAGGTCTTGATGTGGGTGGGGCAGGGACCATCAATTCATGGATGTGTGTTTATTTGAACCTTGGAGGCTGCTTCTGCATGCCAAAGTCCTAGAAGAATCTGCACTAGATCCAAGTTAGGATTGTTGATCTCACTGATAAAGAAAGTTCCTTGTGTTTGTATGGTACTTCATGCCTTTGAAGATATTTCCATGGTCTCTGTGGAATCTGTAGGATAGAAAATTTGGTCATGTCCCCACTTGACATATGAGAAGACAGATTCAAAGAAATTAAATAGTACATAGTTATTTAGTGGAAATGAGCTAGATGTTTTTTTTTATTCTCTCTTTTCTTTTGTTCCATCTGTCCTTATAAATAAAGTTCTGTTAGAAACTTTGGGGTGGCTCAACAGTTGAGTGTCTGCTTTTGGCTCGGGTTGTGATCCCGGGGTCCTGGGATCGAGTCCCACATTGGGCTCCCTGCATGGAGCCTGCTTCTCCCTCTGCCTGTGTCTCTGCCTCTCTCTCTGTGTCTCTCATGAATAAATAAATAAAATCTTAAAAAAAAGAAACTTTAGGGAAAAAGAGTCTCATTCATTCATTTATATCTCATCTATGACTGCTTTCAAACCACAATGGCAAAGCTGAGTAGTTGTGACAGAGACCTTATGGTCCCAAAAAGGCCTAATATATTTACCATCTGGCTCTTTACGTAAAGAGTTTGCCAGCACTGAGCTGAAACATGGGTCCATCCAGAATGCCCCTTCAGACTAGGATAATGAAGCCAGTTCATGTTACACCAGAGGAACTTTGTCAGGTGTCCTTGTGTACCCAGCTCACAATGCTAATGACATCAATTATCCCCATCTAAATGTATTTTAGCTCTTAAATGTTTTACTGTGTGGTGACAATTTTGTGGAAAAGCAAAGAAGAATGTTTTGGATAATTTTTCTCCTTTTTTGAACCACAGAGCTTCAGGGATATATCATCCGACCCCTTGAGAACTATTTCCTCAAGTCTGGTAAAGAAGAGTAGGTCAATGTTGTTTAAAGTTCTCAATTACCACACTTAGCCCATTTAAGTAACAGAAAACCCCTCAAATAAAAGGAATCACTTCCTAACCAAAATGAATGGCACCCAGGTGGCACTCTGTTCTCCCACAGTGTTTGGTGCTCCTCCCATGGCCACCTTCCTCCCAGAGAGCCAGGTGATAGGATCTCTGACAAGTAGCATTCCTGAAGGGAGATGCCTCCTGAGGTCTGATCTTCCTTCCTGCAAGAAGTGGGACTGGGAGAGGAGTGGGAAGGGAGAGAATGTGCAAGATTCCCAGACTTTCCTCTGTGACACTTGCTGCTCCCCAGTAGAAAATATTAGTGAATCTGGATTTTTTTGTGCCTCTTGAGAGACAGTACTAACTTGTAATGCTAGTCACATTTTCAAAACCAGAATAAATCTCTTTGTGATGTTTTCTCTGGAATTTAATGTTCTGTCAAATACTACGTGAGCTTCTTCAAGTTAGGTGAACATTATCCATCCTTGACTTAAGCCTGTTACCTCTGGGCAAAATTATTCTTTAAAGGCCTGCATGTTACTGAACAGAAATGCTTACAAAGGGATAGACTTGTGAGACATTTTACTGTGACCTGTTATCCTCAAAATACCTGTAGACAGTGAATAGGAAGCTCCTGTAGACTTTACCTTATCTGGTTGACTATAAAAATGCAGCAACAACATTTTTTTAAAGATTTTATTTATTTATTCATGAGAGACAGAGAGAGAGAGGCAGAGACACAGGCAGAGGGAGAAGCAGGCCCCATTCAGGGAATCCGATGGGGGACTCGATCCCGGGTCTCCAGAATCATAACCCTGCGCTGAAGGCAGTGCTAAACCACTGAGCCACCTGGGCTGCCCTGGTTTGTTTTGCTTTTAGCAGAGGTGTTTATTGCTTGGAGAACTTCCACTGCCTGACTCTTTCTCTTACTGCTATCCATTGCCTTCAAAAGTCAGGACTCGTTGGTCAGTTCCTCAAAACTTCAGACTTTGACCAGATGAAATTTACACATCAGTTCACAAGTCAGAGTAGAGAGAGATTTTTGAGGATTCAGTCCATGTCCCCGTTTCACATATGAGAACACAGCAATTTAGGTCTTTGTTACCTGCCTATCACTACTTAGTACAAAACCAAAACTGAGACCCAAATTTTGGATTCACTACTCCATACTCCTGTGACCAATGGAGCAAGTACCTAAGCAATCTCTGGCCAATCCCTTCCATCTAATCCAACAGAGCTTTCTTAGAAACACCAATTTCTTTGACCAAGATCACCCTTTTTTTTTTTCTAGGATATCTAGATAGAGCTATCTCTAAGATGATGCCATGATTTGCTTGTGCCAGTTATCGATTGCCATGTAACAAACCACTCAAAAACTTAGTGGGCTCATCTTATGATCATGCATTGTTCACAAATCTGTGGATCATGTGAGTAGCTGATCTGGGCCAGGCTTAGCTGATCTCAGGGGGCTAGCCATTTATCAGCTGGTGACTATGGGGTTGGTTGGGGGCTGGCTGATGCAAAAGGGCCTCACTCAACCAGGTTGGCTAAGGTTAATGGATACGCCTGGGCCATATGTGTCTGGTCATTCAACAGGCTAGGCAGGCTTTTTTTACATGACAGTGATAGGTTTTCAAAAGAGTGAGTGTAAGTGTGCAGGAACACTGGAGGCTTATACGAAGAACTGGAATACCATTGCTTCCCGCCCGCCCCCCCCCCGCCATTCTGTTGCCCAAAGCCAGTCAAAAGGCAAACCTAAATACAAAGGATGGAGAAAGACATGCCACTTCTTGGTAGATAAACTGCAATTAATGGAACGAAAAGGGTATCAGGATACTCATATGTGTGTGTATGTGTGTGGTGTGTTGCTTATATATTGCTTATTGCTTGGAGAACTTTCCCTACCTGACACTTTCTCTTACTGCTATCCATTGCCTTTAAAAGTCAGGACTCGTTGTATACACACACACACACACACACACACACACACACACATATACACACACACACATATATATATGTATGTATATTCTTTTATACTCATTATTTTATTCTTTTATATATAAATATGAGTATAAAAGAATAAAAATAATTTTAGGTCTATTTCTAGGTATCTAGGCATTTATCCTTCAACTCTGAGGTCCTACATTAACGAATTTACCCTGAAGGTACACCTCCAAATATTAGAAAATACATATGTATAATAAACTACCTAAATATCCAAGCAACAGCAATTCGGTAGCGTGGCAGGATACAAAATCAATGCCCAGAAGTCAGTGGCATTTCTATACACTAACAATGAGACTGAAGAAAGAGAAATTAAGGAGTCAATCCCATTTACAATTGCACCCAAAAGCATAAGATACCTAGGAATAAACCTCACCAAAGATGTAAAGGATCTATACCCTCAAAACTATAGAACACTTCTGAAAGAAATTGAGGAAGACACAAAGAGATGGAAAAATATTCCATGCTCATGGATTGGCAGAATTAATATTGTGAAAATGTCAATGTTACCCAGGGCAATATACACGTTTAATGCAATCCCTATCAAAATACCATGGACTTTCTTCAGAGAGTTAGAACAAATTATTTTAAGATTTGTGTGGAATCAGAAAAGACCCCGAATAGCCAGGGGAATTTTAAAAAAGAAAACCATATCTGGGGGCATCACAATGCCAGATTTCAGGTTGTACTACAAAGCTGTGGTCATCAAGACAGTGTGGTACTGGCACAAAAACAGACACATAGATCAGTGGAACAGAATAGAGAATCCAGAAGTGGACCCTGAACTTTATGGTCAACTAATATTCGATAAAGGAGGAAAGACTATCCATTGGAAGAAAGACAGTCTCTTTAATAAATGGTGCTGGGAAAATTGGACATCCACATGCAGAAGAATGAAACTAGACCACTCTCTTTCACCATACACAAAGATAAACTCAAAATGGATGAAAGATCTAAATGTGAGACAAGATTCCATCAAAATCCTAGAGAAGAACACAGGCAACACCCTTTTTGAACTCGGCCATAGTAACTTCTTGCAAGATACATCCACGAAGGCAAAAGAAACAAAAGCAAAAATGAACTATTGGGACTTCATCAAGATAAGAAGCTTTTGCACAGCAAAGGATACAGTCAACAAAACTCAAAGACAACCTACAGAATGGGAGAAGATATTTGCAAATGACATATCAGATAAAGGGCTAGTTTCCAAGATCTATAAAGAACTTATTAAACTCAACACCAAAGAAACAAACAATCCAATCATGAAATGGGCAAAAGACATGAAGAGAAATCTCACAGAGGAAGACATAGACATGGCCAACATGCACATGAGAAAATGCTCTGCATCACTTGCCATCAGGGAAATACAAATCAAAACCACAATGAGATACCACCTCACACCAGTGAGAATGGGGAAAATTAACAAGGCAGGAAACAACAAATGTTGGAGAGGATGCGGAGAAAAGGGAACCCTCTTACACTGTTGGTGGGACTGTGAACTGGTGCAGCCACTCTGGAAAACTGTGTGGAGGTTCCTCAAACAGTTAAAAATAGACCTGCCCTACGACCCAGCAATTGCACTGTTGGGGATTTACCCCAAAGATACAAATGCAATGAAACGCCGGGACACCTGCACCCCGATGTTTATAGCAGCAATGGCCACGATAGCCAAACTGTGGAAGGAGCCTCGGTGTCCAACGAAAGATGAATGGATAAAGAAGATGTGGTTTATGTATACAATGGAATATTACTCAGCTATTAGAAATGACAAATACCCACCATTTGCTTCAACGTGGATGGAACTGGAGGGTATTATGCTGAGTGAAGTAAATCAGTCGGAGAAGGACAAACATTATATGTTCTCATTCATTTGGGGAATATAAATAATAGTGAAAGGGAAAATAAGGGAAGGGAGAAGAAATGTGTGGGAAATATCAGAAAGGGAGACAGAACGTAAAGACTGCTAACTCTGGGAAACGAACTAGGGGTGGTAGAAGGGGAGGAGGGCGGGGGGTGGGAGTGAATGGGTGACGGACACTGGGTGTTATTCTGTATGTTAGTAAATTGAACACCAATAAAAAAAATAAAAAAATAAAAAAAAATAAAAAAATAAAAAACTTAAAAAAAAATAAAAAAAAAATAAATAAATAAAATCTTTAAAAATAAAAAAAAAATAAAAAAAAAAAATAAATAAATAAATATCCAAGCATACCTAAATATCCAAGCATAAAAAGTGATTGAATACATTATGGAACATACATATATTGGATTACTATGCAGCTGGAAAAAATATGAGAAGGACCTCTAGGAACTAATACACAGTGATTTCTGGGAGAAATTGTTAAGTGAAAACAGTTAAGTATGAAAGACCATGTGCTATGTTTTTTATATGAGAAATAAGGGAAAGTTGGTTAGCCTTAAAGGGTGGGAGATAACTGGGAAGGACAGAGATGATGCAGCAAAGTGTAACCTCCCCTGAGTATACCTTGTATCAGGTTTACATTTGGAAGCATGCTACTGTTCTATACATTCAGAAAATAAAATTAAATAAGTAAGGATGAGAAGGATTTAAAAATACTAAAAATGAAAGCGATTAAAAGAAGTGAAACTGATTATATTTCAGATGAGTTTCTCAAGCACACTAAAGAGAAAAAAGAAAAATGAATCCAAGCCACAACTTCTGAACATAGTATTTGACTGCGTATCCTCAGAATTGAGCATATGGCTGTTGGGGTAGAATTTATAAGGAAATCTTTAACTCTTTAATAGGTTTGGTGTTCATATTTTTGTAGTGGTACAGGGAAAACAATTTTTGAATCAATTCTAAATACATTATGAGATTGTTCAAATGAGTAAATGATAAAGAAGGGTCAATGAATATGAAATGGAGAAGATAAAAAGAGCTCTGTAGGAATGGATGGAAATTAGATATATTTATGTGAACTCATAATTTCTTGTAAAATATTTTACATTTATATATAGACAGATATATTAATATATGTAATTACATGCACACATGTATATGTGCATATGTACACGTATATATGCATTTGCATACATATATGTGTGTGCGGGTGTGTATATGCATGCACATATCCCTAGCCCAGTCACCACTAGGAGACACCTTGTGAGCAGTGAGCACAGGTAGCACCCAGATCTTTATCTTCAATACCATTCCCCGCTTGAAGGAACCAGGGCCACTTAGAGGAATGGGTGATTGCAGGGTAGGGCAGGAAAGAATGAGACCAGAATATCTTGTTATGCTAGGAAGTAATGAGGTAGTGAAGAAAGAAGAAAAGAAAAAAAAGAAAAGAAAAGAAAAAGAAAAGAAAAGAAAAGAAAAGAAAAGAAAAGAAAAGAAGAAAAGAAAAGAAAAGAAAAGAAAAGGGAAGGGAAGGGAAGGGAAGGGAAGGGAAGGGAAGGGAAGGGAAGGGAAGGGAAAGAAAGAAAGAAAGAAGAAAGAAAGAAAGAAGAAAGAAAGAAAGAAAGAAAGAAAGAAAGAAAGAAAGAAAGAGAGAGAGAAAGAGAGAAAAGAAAGAAAAGAAAAGAAAAAAGAAAAGAAAAGAAAAGAAAAAAAGAAAAGAAAAAAAAAGAAAAGAAAAGATGGCTGCAAGAACATAGAAAACAGCAATTAAGGGGATTTTTGTGGGTAGATCTGGGACAATTTGAGTACCAAAATAAATACCATAATTAGTTATATATCATTAGAAAAAGGAATTTCTGCCTACATACCAATAAACTGGCAAATCAATGGCAGAAAAGAAGGTGTCTTACATACACTGAATGCTGAGTGGAAGGAGTGGTGGAAAGAGTGGTGAGTTGGAAAGTCAACTTTTTATAATCACAGTAAAGACTGGATCAGGCAAAATCATCAGGGTTGCTAAATTTAGAAGGAAATTTTGATGAAGAACATGGCCTTATGAGGTTTCCCCATTGACTTTTTTTTTTTTTAATTACAAAGAAAGCAATACTTATATAGTGGAGTACACACCTTGACTGGGTGATTACCGTTAATGCTGACAATGAGACATGTGCCATCAGATGTGATACCATCTGATAACATCACTTGGGTAGCATTCCAGATGAGGATGTTCATCATGAGGAAATGTCAAACACAAAATGATGGGGTAAATTTTTATATTAAAAAATGAAAGTGAAGGTTCTATATTTCTCAAATATTTCCATATCATAAAATCAAAGAAATGCTGAAGAACTCTTCCAGGTCAAGAGACATGACAACAAAATCTAACCCTAGGCTAGATCCTGTATTGGAGGGAAAGAAACGCCATAAAGGATGTTATTGGGTCAAATGACAAAATTGAAATATAGAGTAAGAGTATGACAGCAATGTTAAAAATAACGAAGTTGAAAACTCTTCTGTGGTTATGTAAGAGGCTGAAGTATTTAGGAGAAAGAGCCAAGGTCTAAGTCACACCCTCAAATGTTTCTAAGAACGTAATGCCATTTAATTTCTGTATTTATAGAAAGACAGAAACAGTCTACATGATAAAGAAAATAGGGTAAATTCTAGGTGAATCTTATTTTTGTAATTTTTCAATAAATTTGAAATTATTTCCAATTTAAAAGTTTAAAACAGATTATTAAAAAAAAAAAGAACTTGGTATGAATATTAGTCCACCATCAACTAGTTGTGTAACCTGGGACTCATTTCTTAACTTCTCTGATCTTCAATTCCCTCATTAGTGAAACAAGAATACTACCTTTTTTTGTCTCCTCTTGAGGATAATACAGTACAAAGGGGCTATTAAACATTTTCCATGTGACTAGAAAAGCTCCTGGCCCCAGGTAGCAGTTACGTCATGATTGGCAGCTTTTCTGTTCACATTTAATCATACTCAGGCTGTCTTTTACTTAGCTGCTTTCCTGGTGAATATCCTCTATTTGAAAATAATTTGAAAGCTTTAAGACTGAAGGATGCATTTTATAACTTCAGAGGGTTAGCCCACCCGGTGGGCCAAGCATTGAGCTGAAATAGTTCAGTGTAGACCAGATATGGGGATGACTTAGTTCAGCGCCATGAGTGTCTCTTGGGAAAATAGCATGTGCTGCTCATTTATCACTACATGGTCCCACTGGTGGAGGAGAAGCCCTCAAAAGATGTAGTACTTCAAGAAGCCACTAGATACTGATTAGTATTAACTGAGCTGTCTCTTTCCCACCAAAAATCCAGAGGCCTCAGACGGGAGGGAAGGCTAGGAACCATGTTCATCACATGGATCTTATTGTCACAGTGAGGTCTATTTGTTCTTTTAGGACTTGAGTTATAACTCTGTAGCCATGATGTTACTTAAAATTTGAAGTGAGTAACCATGCACTGAAATTCTCCCAATCCTAGGAGAAATGAACATCAGAAAACAGCGAGCATCAACATGCCGCACTGATTTATGGTAAGGAAAGCGGGTGAGATTAAGAACCCTGGCACACAGCAAATATTCTTTGGCATTAGCATTCAGAATATTCATGTGTTCCCGTTCTTTTATATTAAACATCTGCTTTTAACTCTTCAGGAGAGAAAATAACAACCGTTTTCTTTTGGAAAGTCTTGACCATAACAACTGATTGTCTGCATTAATACAGAATACCAATTCCCATTTTGAAATTAGTTTTAAAATAGCACTGCTTCATACATTCTGTTGTCCCCTCTTCCTCATCTTCATAAGTACCTTTCAAGGAATATAAAATCATGAAAATGCACATAAGATTTAAGGAATTTATTTAATCAATCCTCCCCTCTGGCATGGAGAGGTCACATGCCTTTGTGAACACACTTGGTTTGTGAGCATCATAAGCAAACTACGAATCCAGGTACCTGCCTGTAGTCCAGCATTAATGTTAATCCCATGATTTTTACTAAATCCCTTTTTATAACAATGATTTAGTTGCTTGCTATTTACTTTTCAACATCTATTTAACTAAACTTAAAAATCACTTTAGATGCATTATTTAACATCGTATATTTTAAAAGACTGTCCACCTCAACTTTTTTCTTCAAATTTCCATTATCCTGACCCAAGACCAATTGGTTAAAGATCTAATGATGGTAATAACAAGGAAGATAAGCGAAAAGTCCTTGAATCAGAAGCGTATTTCATTTTGTAACATCCAGGAGAACATTACTATGAGCAGTGGCATTCAATCTGAGTCTCTGAAGAGAAGTCCATCTCAGGAAAAATACAGAAGTGCCATAGGTGGTCAGGAGCATGTCAGATAATGAATGAAAGAATACAAAATTGTTCAGAATTAAAATCTGAATCTTCAATCTCACAACAGAATCTTCAATTTCCCTTACTGTAATCTCTACTGTTTTATTGTCTCTGTTATATATATTTTTTTACAAATACGGGGGGAAAAAAGCATTCTTAAACCTCTCTACCCTGACTTCCTTCAATTCAAGCCTTTAGACATAGCCACATTTCTTCAAATTATTCACATATTTATCATCAACCACATATTATTGGGTGGCTGTTCTGACCTGGGCATCAGTCCAAAATAAGAAGCTGTTGAGCAGCCAGTGGTCTCATAGAACTTTGAGATGAGAAGCAAAAACAGGCTAGCAAAAAATTACAGTCAGTTGAGAAAGTCACCTCTCCTGGGTCTTTATCAATCTGGTTCAATTACTGTATCAGAGAACACTTTAAAAAAATAATAAAAGGGAAAGATAATAAAATACAATCACACACACACACACACACACACACACACACACACAGAAACAAACAACATAAAAACCAGAACAAGTATGTAAGTCTCCCTAAAGGAAAGTCATGGAGATGTGTCAATTTTGTAATACAGCCATCTTGTAGGAATCCATGACAGCTTGGTATCACCACAACATCCTCATGGTGAGCTCAGCTATTTTTGCTTCTTAAAGGGGTTAAATATTCTGAAGTCTAAACTAATGTCAAAATCATTGAGTTGAGGTTTAAACTTGAAAGATACCATAGAGACCTAGTATTGCTCATAATTTCCCCTGGAGTGACCTCATGGTGATAACATGGCTGCCTCTATACCACACAAGTGTATCCAGAGTACAGACATAAGTTTCATTTTATTCCAAACCTCTGTGCTTTGGGAGGTAGTATTGGATAGAAGTGATTCTGTATCAAAGGACAACTGCCCCATTAACATTTCTTAGGCCAGAGACCTGTGCCCTCTATAGTGTTGTCACATTTTGACCCAAAGAGAACTGGGACCTCAGGTTTACTTCTCTCTGAATATATAATGATGCTTCCTTTTAACTCTTGAAAAGGAGAAAGCCTCTTGAAAAATATTTCATTACAGAAAAATAATATAAAGCAAAGTAACACAGCATAGGATTGAAATATTTTGCATAACGGTCAGATATTATTCTAAAATGATGATGGATCTCACAACGGAAAATACATTTAAAAACTCAGATGCTGGGATGCGTAGGTGGCTCAGTGGTTGAGCCTTTGACTCTGGTCGTGATGCTGGGGTCCTAGGATCCGAGAGTTCCTCATTGGGCTCCCAGCAGTGAGCCTCCTTCTCCCTCTACCTATGTCTCTGCCTCTCTCTCTGTGTTCCTCATGGATAAATAAATAAAATATTTTTAAAATAAATAAATGAAAAATAAAAACTCAATTGCATTTGTTCTTACAAGGATCATAATAATTCAATTCTTTTTTTTTCCTTTAAATAAAGAATTGCCTCTTGTTAGATCCCTTCCCTGTACACCTATTCTCCTGACTGGACTGAGCTCCTCGCCCTGAGTCCCTGGCCCTCCCTGCAAATCCCTACTCTCTCCCATCTTCCTGCCTTCCTTAGAAGACTGAACCCTCCTCTCCCAATCTGGACAGCAAGGGCTGTATGTCAGCAGGGCTAACAAGGCCTGGCACATCTAGTACCCATTAGAACTTCTGAGGCTTCTGAGGCAACTAAAATAATTCAAAACAGTTATAAACATTTTCATGCTTTTTGGCTAATTATTGCTATATCTTGTAATGTGGGAAAAAAGACATTTTAGAGTGTATGTGGATTGATAGGGAAAATTTCTCCTCTGTTTTAAAGCTTAAGATGAATCCACCTCTCTCCATCCAAAAAATGGAAAGAGTATATTCTTACACATATCTCTAGGTTGGAATTCTTATTTGAATAATATGGGCATAAGTTAGGGATAGAATGAAGCCGGCTATTTCTTGGATAGGCAAATGGAATTCCTCAATCAGTTCTGCTATAATTAATAAAGAATTTAAAGCTAAAAATTCAGACATTCAATGATGTGTTCAATAACTCGTGCTGGGATCTATTTTTTCAGTAATGCTTATCTTTCTGAGGGGCATAGTTAATTTCTTCAGTACTCTGTAAATTATTACAGAAATTACAAATCTACTAGAAAATCAATACAACTAATTGTAAATTAATAGATTTCTAAGTGTGAAGGAGCGTGTAATAATGTAGATGAGTTCTTTAAAGAACATGCCGGTTCCAGCGTCAAGGGCTCAGGGCTCCAGCTGTTTCATATGACATCTTCAAGTGTAAACACATTTCTTTCCCCCCAACTCTCCCCCTTCACCCCCTTATTTCCCACTGATTTAGTCTGCCACCGCAGCAAATAACATTTCCATTAGCCACCTACTGTTAAATCGCAGAGTAACTGTGATAAAAAAAAAAAAAAAATCCAACATGCAAACAAACCAATAGAGAAGCAACTGGGGTTACCGTCCGTCTCAAATATGTTTTATGGGGCCCACCAGTGTTCAAACTAAAGACAAACAACATGCGAAGTTAAATAAATTGGATCTAATAGGGAGCTCCAGAATGTGCACCTACCACAAGTGTGAATCTGAATAGAGAGAATTTATAATTCTGTACTTGATCTGCTGAACAAATCATCTTTACAATCATATTTATGTGTCCATGAGTTTTAGCATGGGACTAGTTATTTTTATGTCAATACCGCATCACTGCCCATCAATTTTAGGCAATGATGGGCTTATCAATAAAAAGACCAGTAATTATCATAATTATATTAAGGTAATCAATGAGAATGCAGCATGGCCTTGTTCTGCTGTATGCACTTGGATGACTGCAAAGGAAATAATATAACTTTACATTAATTTAGCCCTTCAAAATTTATAAGGTGCTTTTGGTTTAGAGTTTGGTTTTATATCCATAAATTGGGGCACATATAAATACCATTCCACAGAGAAGAAAACAGCTTCAGAGAGGTTAAGAAACCTCCTTTGGGCCTACAGCTAGTTACTAGTTGGAATGCTTTCATTGCATAGTAGAGGTGATACACTGTGTCAGTATGTAATGTGGTTACATAATTGTATTTGGAAGTTGGATAGCTCCAAGTCAAGCTCTAGGTTTACATAATTATGCGGGGTATCTGGATACTGGTAGGAGAGGCTGAAGCACATGGAGGCAGGGACACTAGTCCCAGGCAGTAGCAGCAAACAGCAGCAGAGGGGCCAGGTGCATTGGCTTAAACAGCCCCTTCTCCCCCAAGGCTTTCTTCTGGCTTGACCTGGGAGATGGTCAGGCTGGCTGGCCCCAATCTTTATTTACTACTCAATGGTTAAGAAACTGGCTAGATACCTAGAGCAGAGATGTAAAACAGGTACTGGTCATTCTGGTAAGAACGGCTGGTCAAAGGTTGGTTGCTTTCCTTCTTTGTATACCTGTGATATTTGGTGACTTTCTGCTCTCAAGGTAGTTTCAAGGTAGGACATAGGGGAAGGGACAGGGCAATGGGAACTGGGGATAATGGGGAGGAAAGGATTTGCCTTACTTGGCCTTAGGTAGAAAGGGTGAGCTATAGGATCCTTCCACTAGGGAACCAAGCATAGCCAACACTGCTAGTTCATCAGAGGGAAACTCTTTTCAGCTAAAGTTTTGGCCTAAGAGAATCCCAGTATAATCAGGGTATGGCTACTGCGTTTTTAGTTCATCAGCAATAAGCAACTTTAATAGTGTACACTAATATTAAAATTTTAATGTAATTTTACTAAGTCATAAAGATACTGCATATTATGATTATGAGACATTCATGGTCTGTAATCCTGTGTGTGCCATGTCCTTTTCAGAACATAAATCTGATCTGAAAATTTAAAATCTAAGTTGGCTCAACTAAATCCTTTATTTACTTGAGCCTGATTCTGTTCCAGCATTCACTCTTCATGAGAAATAGATAAATTCAATATGTATAAACACACCAAACTAAAACAAAACAAATCCATAAAACCCAAGGTGAGGTTAGAGTTTTTTTGTTTGTTTATTTTGTTTTGTTTTTTTAGGTTAAACTTCTAGGCACACCTGAGTGGCTCAGTCGGGTAAGCATCCAAGTCTTGATTTTGATGGGGGCCTTGATCTCAGGGTCGTGAGATCAAGTCCAACATCAGGGTCCACACTCAGCACAAAATCTGCTTAAGACTCTCTCTCCTTTTCTCTCTTCCCCTCCTCCCGCTCATTCTCTCTCTCTCTCTCTCTCTCAAATAAATAAATAAAATCTTTAAACTTCTCAAACTAGAGCTATAGTAAATTCGGATTCAGCCCTATCTCCTATTCCTTTCAAATTTGTAATTCTGGGTGGTCTGTAGTATTTAAAATTGTGACCGTAAGGCACTGTGATTGACAAACCATCAAAAGAAGTTATGTTTAATTTCTTGTATTTGCTCAGGCAAGTAATATTTTTAAACAAAAAATTGTGAAGTAAAACTTTTTAGTTATATACCACTTAACAGGCAAAGTTAGTGTTATGGACAGAATGTGTCTCTGCGAAATTCGTATGTTGAAATCCTTATGTTCAATGGGATGGCATTAGGAGGTAGTTTCACTGGGAGGTAATTAGGTCATGAGGATGAGCCTTCATCAATGAGATTAGTACTTCATAAGAAAAGACACAAACATAAGAAGAAGCAAAATATTTTAGCCATCCAGTCTGTGGTATTCTGTTATAGCAGTTCAGTTAGCTTCCCCTGAATAAGAAATAAATATTTGTTATAGAACCTATGTAAAATTGAGAAAATAACACTTTTTTTCTTTTAGACTTAGGAGTTCTGGTATGTTGCCTTCTATGACTTCTATGTTCCTGTAGGCATATTTTTCATGCAGGCACAATTCAAAATTGTGATTCCTGATTTTTAATATACTATGATTTCCCATGTTTTGAAAATTCTCTTCTGATTTCAATGGTTGCATAACTGTAATGGATGCACAAAGAGTATATATATTCAGTTATTCTTCCATAGGATCCTGCCTAAGGAGTGTCACGTTTTCCAATTAACCATGGTTGTTAATCTACAGCAGTTACACAGTTACATTGAGCATATTGTATTAGTCCCAAAATATTTATTTTACCCAGTTAGCTCAGCTGCTTTCATTTTTTAAAGGGGTATTCTCAACCCTAAACTAGTGTCAAAGTCAGGGAGTTGAGATTTAAAACTGAAAGAGACCTAGTGCAGCCCATCATTTCCCATTGGGTAGACTCAGGTGATAATGTGACTTCTCCAAGACCACATAACAGTTGACCGAGATGGCAGGAGATAAGGTTTGCCAATGCGCTATTTCATTTATGCCAATGGATATCAACACTGTTATGCACAACACTCCTCTTTAATGTAAATATTTTTTCATCTTTCCTATCCTGAAATGTAAATCACAGATGAAATAATTTACTTATACACATATATTTTTAGAACCAACCTAAAAAAATTTAATATGATGAGGAAATAAAGAAAGGAAAAAAATATAATAATATGATATGGCTTTTCTGAAGACACTATGATGTCTAATGCTCATAGTTGTGTATGGAATCAGCATAAATGTGACAGTTATAAATATGTAGACTCATTATCCATGTAACTGCTACAAAGGTAGACAGATACATTTTGGTATATGGGCAATTCATATGCCACTAGTTAGTCCTTTTGGTGTGATTTTCTGAATCGGTGAACAAATCTTGGTAAAAGATTAGAAAAAAATAGTACAATACTCCTTTGTTATACTTAGTACTTGAATTCCTAGAAAAATCAGTGTAGCTGAATGGTTTTAACTATGCCAAAAATAATTGATGTTTGTGTTCGAAACAGGGTTGGATTCTGGCCTCAGGTAATTATAAGCTGGCTTTTACCTCCATAAATGTCCAGTAGAACATTCCAGAGCTGTGCGAGAAACAACTCTTTATTGTGTAGAACTCTCCTGCACACTGCCTCCTTGGCGTCTGCCCACTGAATGTCAAAAACTGCTTGTCATTTTGACAAGCAAAAACAGTACCCCCACAATTTCCAGAAACTCCCTTAGGGAGTGGCGTCAGCTCTCTTTAAGAATCTCTGATCTAAGGCCTTGAGGGCTCCCATTGCTATGAGAACAGAAAAGCATTCTAAATAGAGAATTTTGGGGAAAATGTCATGACCTTCCTGGCGCAAAGGGGTTTCCTTTCTGAGATGGTATGATCCTATGTTCTCTATTCTTTCTTATTCTTTTTAATGTGATGTGTGGTGTTAATGATGATGCAAATACTGACATGGAGTGTGTGTTGGGGTGACAAGCACAGGACCTGATAATCTCTTATTTTGCAGCTAAAATAATGTCCCCTCCGTGATAAGCCCTCACGCCACAAACACCCATGTCAGCACACTTACCTTGTATTATATGTTTGTTGCCCTTGTGTTTAAGCTATTTACAACATCATTGTCTTCTCTTTGCAGAACTTTAGACTAGAACACAGATTGAAGCTTGGGCTTTGCCTGATGATTCCATTCCTACGAGTAATTTTCTCGTTGCATTCTAAGCCACATAGTTAGGTTTCAAAAGGAACATTCTGGAGATTAACATTTGGGCTGCTTGAATCATATTGACAAATACATTTCCCTCTTTGATGCCATGTATTTCTGAACAAGAAATGACAAAAATCAATAAATTCATATTTAACTTGCGGAATGTCATGAAAATGTTTGTTGTGCTGCGAAGCAAGGAAACATGTTGCCTGTCTGTTCTTTACGATAAGAACATTCTTCCTTGAATTGCAATTTTACTGTGTATTTATCTTTATTATACAAAAGCCCATGGCAATCAATAAGAAGAATGTCTGCATCTTTGGTTTTATAGAAATTTGCATATCAAAAATCTGCCATGATATAGTGGTATATCCTGTAGAAATACACAGTCCAATAAACATAGTATTTTTCTTAGCATTTTTGAATGAAAAGGAACCTAAAGGCAATACTTTGTCCTGAGTTCTAAATATTTTCCAAAGAAATCCTCCACATCTACCTCTCACTTCTATTTTACATGAAGAAGTAGAGAAATGTCATGATGTAATATTTTCTTGTGTAATAGCATTAAGTGAGCCTCTTTGTTCTGGAATGCTAAAAGCACTTTCCCACCTCCTCATTTTATCATTATAGACGTAGATTTGTGGAACAGGAGGAAGCAAGCACTATTCCTATTTTACAAGTAAGCAAACTGTAGTACAGAGGCATCGATAGATCAATGCAAGGACCTGCACCACACTACTTCTTGGAAGAGGGAACTTTGCAGGGAGCTGATCCTAACAGCTGATGAGCAAAAGCCAAAGAGTCCCTGGTGACTGTCCTTAACTTCACTCACTTACAAGGAAACCCAGCCATGGCTTGGAGGGCCCAGGAGACTCAGCTTGACTTAAATGTACTCAAACACTTCACAGAATGGCATGCAGTCATGTCAATAAAAGTATTTAAGGATAATTTACTTTTTCTTGACCAACAATTTCAAGTATAAGATTTTACCTCAGGCAAATAGTAAAATTACTGTCTTCCCTCATACTCCTGTCTTTTTTCTTCTTTCTTGAAGTAAAAACAGGGCCGTGTCAGACCTTTGAGAAGAAAGCATGTGCCTGTGTGTGTGTGTGTGTGTGTGTGTGTGTAGAGGAGTGAAATCGAGGTGTTGCTGAATCTTAGAGGAAGGGAAGCATGCAACACCCACAACAGCTGAACTTACAGCCAACTGCAGAGGTATAGACTGCAAGCATTCCCTCTTCATTGCAGACTTCACTGTACATCCCCAGACAATTGCTGGTGGAAGGACAGGGAGTGGTTTGCCAATTAAATAACTGAATAACTATTTAGTGACTGATGTGCTTTTCGTAACTGCGATAAATTGATTTCTGTAGCAAAATCATTATGATTATGCAAAAATCAATATTTTAAGCTACGTATTAAAAGAACAATGAAGTCCATTTTTTAAAACATTTCCAATGAGGGAAATGGCAAGCAAAAACCCAGCCAGTGTGACGCTACTTAGTTTTTCAGTGTAACTTAGTATCTTTGGCCAAAAAGGGCTGCTCAGTGGTTTACGCATTTGCTTCCAATAACTTCCTCCCTTCCAACTGTGTGGAAAAATCCCATCACAAGACTGAAGACTGAGAAGCATCAATGATCACTATAGATAGATTTGACAAGCTGTAGTCATGGTCTAACACACCAGAACAGTGAGTAGAGATTGTGAACATCAAGTCACACAATTAGATTGGAAAACCACACGTGGCACATGGCATCTGCATGGACATCCAAGCAAGGGTTTCAAGGATCCATTGGGAAAGCAACAAAGTAAGAAAAAGATCTGAGATAATTGGATTATAGAAGAGAGACACCTATTAGGGAATTTCACAGGAATTTAAACCTAGGGCACTGCTAATGCATTCTGCTAAATGTTCACTGGTACACCTGAATGCAACCTCAGCATAAATATCGCAGCAGGCGGGAGGATTGGGAGTCAAGGTCTACCCCTTTCTTACTGTGTAACCTTGGCAAGTGTCTTCCTTTGTAAAAGGACTGAATTTGACTGAGGTATTACAGAGGCCCCTTTTAATTCTAAACAGTCTAAAATTCTGTGGCATCTCAAAATAACACAGAGAAATGCAAATTCCACTTTTTAATAGCCAGCATTAAAACAACAAAAATAGCAAGGCATGGCTCCAAGCGTCAGTATTACCATGAGCCCAAATTGAGCACATCCATCACCAAGCAAAGGCAATGCATCTGGTTTATTCCACAGAAATCAGATCATCCTAAGGAAGAGAAATGTGTCAAAAGGTACCAGATTATGTGCTGAAATAGGAAATATTGTTCTAGTTGCAGGTGACCTTTCATAGCGAGATCATTCACTTGCTGGTTATGCTGTCAAGTAACTTACTACTGCCCTTTAAAGGTCATTGCCTTGGGTGTGCCCGTGGGTGCTTCCTAATATATGCCACTAATTTACTTCTCCCCCATAAAATATATCTTATAATGAAGCATGACCCCCCATCCCACTTCTGAGTCTCGTGGGAAACACATTTCCCCTGTATTGTAAGCATATTGCATTTAAAGATATTGGTGGAAGAAGGAGAGGGAAGGAGGAACACTTCATTACAAAAACCTTTGTAACCTCTACTGATCAGGGAAGTCAAACAGACCCCTCTAGTGCTGCAGGGAAACCTTTTTCTCTCTTCTGAAAAAGCACATCCAGAATTTGTTTGCCAGGGACTAGTAGGGTATTCTCAACTGGAATGGGCTGAAATGGGCTAGGTCTCCATGATTGGAAACACTGAGGTGAGGAGTACCTGGGGCAGGCTCAAGAGCAGGCTTGGAGAATAAAAGGATAGCTAGAGTAGAGTCCTTAGTAAACTAGCCTAACACCAAACTACTAGATTAGAGCTCCTGAAGAGCCACATATGATGGGAGTCCTGTGGCCCTAGGTGGGTTTGTATCAATTATGGAGAGAAGGGCACTGGGGCAGTCAGCTCATTATGAAGACATAAAAATATTATTTTAGTAAATACTTGTTGAAAGATCAAGGAAAGAACTTTCTTCAAGAATAGTGAGAGGCAAAGAAAGGAAAAGTGAGCAGAGCTAAAAATCAATAGATACAGAGATATCAAGTGGTGTGTGAGTGAATTAGTTACTCAAGGTAAATTATCATAAACTTCGTGCTCAAAATAACAGAAATATATTCTCTTATTGTTTAGGAGGCTAGGTGTCCAAAATCAAGGTGTCAGCATGGTTGGCTGGTTAAGGAGGCCCTGAGGGAAAATGTGTTCCATGCCTCTTTGCTAGATTCTGGTGGCTCCAGCTGTCATTGATTTGTACATGTAACACTTCAGTCTCAACATCTGTCTTCACATCGTTTTCCTTCAGTGTCACGTTTGTGAGACTCAAATATCACTACTCTTTCCCTTATAAAGGCACCAATTAATGAACAAAGGGCCCACTTTGCATTAAGGTTGATCTCATCTCAAGACCTTAATTATATCTACAAAGTCTACATATTTCAAAATAAGGTTACATTCATAGGTACCAGGAGGTAAGACTTGGACATGTCTTTTTGGGGACCACTATTCAAACTACTACACTGAAGTTAGTATTTAACAAGACAATAACCAATTAGGTCTAATAAGAGAATGGGCCAATGGCAGGCTCTTCTTTATCCTCCGTTTGTGTGTCCTCCATCTTTCTTTATCCTCAGGGTATAGCCTGAGATATACTTCTTTGCAAATAGGTTGAGAATGGAAACCATATATACCCACATGCTAAAGCAACTACATCTAAATGGATCCACTTTTTCATTAAATAAATATAGAACATATGCCAAATTACTCCTTAATAAGCAGAGTAGAGTACTGCATGGCAGCTTGACCTTTGATGCTATGGCTATTACTAGTAATGTGAAGTAGAAGTAAAGAAGCAGAAAGTAAACTAAGATATTTCATAGTTAAGGTTATATCTTAAAGAATATAATTTATACTTAACATGATATGAATTAGTTTCCTGAAGCAGAATTTTTCAATATTTTCATTCTCATGAGTATTTTAAGAAAAAAAATTAAAATGCAGTAAAGCCATTCTCTTTTTATGAAATTATGTTTTAAAAGGGGAAGGAATTAATAATGGATAAGAAACCACAAGATATGGTTTTGGAAGGGGCTGCAGTGCCAGCTGGGTGATTTTGGTAAACCATCCCTGGGTCTTGTGCAGTTGGTTGTCATTTGTAAACTAGGGGAAAGCAAGATGCCCGATATCTACCTAGTTCTATGCCAGAGTCATACCCTAGATACCTACTTCTCAGAATCTGACCAGAGTAGCAATTCCAGGGACCAAATTCAGATTGTCCCACAGAGTTGATGAATTTAGAAGGGATGGGGAGTGAGAGCCAATTAAGAATGTTCCACCTTTCTTTCTCTATACTTCTACATAAACCTGCTTGTTGTAGTTGCCTTGCTAACCAACAGTCCTTGTCAAATCAAGCACCATGAGGGTCAATCCTACTATTGCCGGGAGAGAATATAGACTGAACACAGTTACAGTTACTAGTTGGAGAAGAAAAACCTTTCCTCATGATACCCAAGGCAGGATTTAAATGGCCCTTGGGCCATCTTGTTACCCTATTCAGCCTACTAGTCTCCTTGGTCTGACTGCGACCATCAAAGCAAAGGTAAAATGAGGGGAATGAGGTGAGTTTCTAGAAGAATCAACATAAGCCAAGACAGAAAGCTCCAACCTCCAGGGTAGAAAAGCAATCCATTGCCCCCTGATTTATCCCTCTATCTTCCATTCAGTACTACCTGGTAACATGCCAAAATAAGTTTAGAAGGAATTTTTCATTTAAGCTAATATATTCCTATGGCCTTAGGAAAGTACTCTGCCTTTATTAAACTTACCATGAGTCCTGACATTTGAGTCTTCAGAACAGATGACATGGGCATTGCCAGAGACTGTACATGTATATGTGTGTATGTTTGGGGGAGGAAGGAAGAGAAAAGAAAAGACATACGTGGAGTTAACAAAAACTGGACCCCACATAAGTCATGAATTAAAAACAGAAGATAGAATTACCAGTCATATGATCCTGGGACCTCAACAACTGACCCTTAGCAGCCTTCAAAGATAATACCACCAACCCACCTTTGTCACTGCCATTCATCCCTATCAGACAAAGAAAAAAGAATGAAGAGTTACTGCAGGCAATAATATTTAAAGCCTTAAAATAAACCTCCGGATGTGGGTTTTTTTTTTAACTCGATCAGCCACATTCTAGGTGAAGAATCTTACTGACTGATGGGTGTAGTGCAGAGATCATCTAGAAAAAGAAATTAAGATCCTCGGGGATCCCTGGGTGGCGCAGCGGTTTGGCGCCTGCCTTTGGCCCAGGGCGCGATCCTGGAGACCCGGGATCGAGTCCCACGTCTGGCTCCTGGTGCATGGAGCCTGCTTCTCCCTCTGCCTATGTCTCTGCCTCTCTCTCTCTGTGACTATCATAAAAAAAAAAAAAAAAAAAAATTTAAAAGATCCTCTAGCAAGACAAGCTCACCTTGTCTCTAACAATATAGGTCTAACCAGTCCTTAAAAGAGGATTATTTGCAGGTTTCTGGTCTAGGCTCACTGGGATAAGAGAGCAGTAAGTTACCAGACAAGGATTTTTAAGCAATTTCCCTAGGTAAAGTTGTCTTGAGCTGAGGATGTCCTAAAATTCTGCTTCATCTGTCAAGATAAGATGTAGGGGGATGTTATGTCCTTAGACTTAGGAGCAGGAAATGCTGCTCATTATTTTGTAATAAAGAGGCAGGACTTACTAGGAAAGAACTGGCGCCTCAGTGTAGTAGTTCAAACCAGTGTCTGCATGGCTTTAGGAAGTTCCCCAGGCAAGTATCAAGTGATACCATTTATACCCAGAGAGCTAAACCATCCTGATGCAGAATTATGTGAGTCAAATGTTTATAGAAGAATATGAATTCACATCATGGTTTCAGGAAGATTTTAAACCAAGATTTAAAATGTGTGAATGCATACCCGAACATACACATCCCTCCTAGGGACTACTTCAAGTTCCCTGACATACTTTAACAGTTGGGAATTTTTCAGTGGAAAAAAATTCACGGCCGGTTAAGTTGAGTCATTTATGAATAATAGTAGAGCTTCAAGTGAAGTAAAAATTCTTTGTGATTCAAGAGGTGATTGAGTCTTCAATGAACCTATGCCTTGTGTTCAACTTCTAGATGAAACTGGCTTAAGGAAGATTAGTTTGTTAAGGAAGGAGTGTGTGATGGGAAGGAGTGAGTCAGTTACATGCATCACCAATCTATGCTAAGCAAAGCTCCAGTCTCTCAGTTCTCTAGCTAGTGGTTTGGAGATTATGGAAAATAATAATTTTTTCACTAATACTTTCATTACTAAGTCAAATAACTTTTACTGCTGACAATAGTATTAATCAAGAGAAAAAGATAAAATCCCTTTCATTTATTCAGCTAGTATTTATTGAACACCTCCTTTGTATTAACTACTCCATCAGATAATAGATGCTCAGTAGGAATTTAGGTATAGACTTTATACTCATAGAGCTTGTAGACTTGTAGAAGAGATTGACTAATAAACAGACAATTGTAATCCAGTGTGATAACCAATAACATATTTTCTCACCTAATATCCCCCTTCCCACAAAGGGAGCCTCAGTATTTAACATAATATTACACATTAAAATACAATATACAGGACTCTGTTTCCTAGCCATAATGATTATCCAGGAGAGGATACTCAATTCTAACTGGTCAATCAGAATTTCTTTCTTGTCTTTGAGGATGGGGGTTGAGAAATGCTAGTGTAACAAAGTGTATTGCTTGAACTGGGAATATAGGAGCTGAGGCCAGAAGAGGAGTGATGGTTGACCTAGTATAGAGATGCCCAACAGAGAAATCTGGGCTTCAGGAGAAATGTAAGAAGAGAAACAGTCACAGGAGACTGTAGGACTCTGGAGAGAGGCAAAGAGGGAAATTGGGCAATCAGCAACTTTATTTTCTAGTGGCTTTCCAGTCATCTAATTGGTTCCCACCTTTCCTGAGGCATAGTTTAATTTTGTTTCAGATTCTATGAGATATCCCAGCACAATTTTTTTCAGTAACTTTTTAGCTTGCCTTATTTAAAATGGGACTCTGTTGGTTATTACCAAAGGCACCTGAATAAAGACATAGTCCTATGGGGTAAGAATATGATGTTAGCGAGATCACCTAAGAAAGAACTAAATCAGTCTTTTGGGAATTAGGAAGGGTTTCCAAGTGAAGTACTCTCTGAGCTGAATCCTAAATGTTGAATAGAAATCATCCAGGTCGGGAGAATGTGGAGAACAGGCAAAGGGAATAGCACGTGCAGAGCTCAGAGGCTGGAAAGTATGGCACATTTTAGGAGCTACAAAAAGTTCTCTGTAGGTGATGCACAGGTAGGGCAATATGTGTTCGTGGGAAGAGAGGACTACTGTCAAGAGATAAGACTTGACAGGTAAACAGGGACCACATCACAAAAGGCCCTGTTAGGTCATGCACTTTATACATATTAGAATTTCAACAGAAAAAGCTTTTCCAGAAAAAGCTGGGCACCTAAGTGGCTCAGTGGTTGAATTCTGCCTTTGGTTCAGGTCATGATCCTGGGGTCCTGGGGTCGAGGTCCAGATTAGGCTCTCCATTGGTAGTCTGCTTCTCCCTCTGCTTATATCTCTGCCTCTCTCTGTGTGTCTCTCATGAATAAATAAACAAAATCTTTAAAAAGAGAAAAAGAAAAAAGGAAGCTAATTCTCTTTGGCTTGGATAGAAGCAGCACCATACCAAGTCATATTGGAGCCTGGGACATAAAAAATATCAGTAATATTCATTCTTTTTTTATTTAAAACCTTAGCATTTTGTTCATCATGGATCTTTTTTGAGATTTATTTATTTATTTACTTGAGAGAGAGAAAGTGAGAGAGCATGAGCAGGAGGAGGGCAGCAAGAAAGGGAGAGAAATCCTCCTCAAGCAGACTCCCCACTGAGCAGGGAGGCTGACATGGGGCTCGATCCCAGGACCCTGACATCATGACATGAGCCAAAATCAAAAGCCAGATGCTTAACCAACTAAGCCACCCAGGTACCCCCATTGTGGATTTTTTGCATTACCTTCAACTGTTTAAAATACTGCATTAAAATATAATTTATCTTGATTACTGTTATTTTGGTGCTCCCTTAAATTTTACACTTGAAGTAAATGCCTCACTCCCCTTGTCCCATTCCTGGTCTTGAACATAAGAGAATAAACATTGAAAACTCTTTCCATGGTTTGATTCAGATTTGCTACAAGCAATATAGCACCACCATGAGAATAATGTATAACAATTGCTTAATGATTTTCAAAATTACTTTCTCAGGTGTGATCATTGTGTTCAATCAGATTTCTTAAAAACAAATTCTTAGACCAGACTTGAGCACAGAAGTTTTCCTTGGGAACTGCTCTCAGATAGAAGGCAGGATTGGACAGAGGGAGATGCTAACCTACAGAGCAGCTGTTTCAGCCCACCTTGTGGGGAGTTCTGCAGCTGGGAAGGCTCTTCTGACTAGTCCCAGTTGAGGGAAGGGGCCCAGGCCTTTGTATCCCTATATAGGGCCAGACATTGGCTGTGGAGCACTTGAGGAATAGTAAGGCAGGTCTCTGATGCCAAGGGCAGTTTCTAGTAAGGGACATGACAATCAGTAACTGATATTTAGAATTTTCCTGTAACGTTTTTGGAAGTTTAATGGATATTTACATGTATTTATAGTGGGTGGGCCAGAAAGAGTTCATCAGTTTATTAGATGGGATCCTGTTAGTAGTTACATTGTGAATAACAATAATTACCAGGTACTGGGTGGCTCAACTGGTTAAGCATCTGCTATCAGCTCAGGTCACAATCCAAGGGTCCAGGAAATGAGTCTTGCATCAGGCTCCCTGCTCAGCGGGAAGCCTGCTTCTCCCTCTCCCTCTGCCTCTGCCTGTTGCTCCCCCGGCTTGCACTCGTGCTGTCTCTCTGTGCCTGTCAAATAAAGAAATAAAATCTTTAAAAAATAGTTGCTAGGTATTAAAAACAATAGTTGCTTATTAAGTAATGACTTTAAGAAAACTATGATTATGCCATAATATTAACAGATTCAATATTTATTCCATTGTGTGATATATTGAGAATTCAAAGAATAATATGGACAATAAGATTTCTTGGGCCTTAAAAATTTCCCTCAGTGCTCATTACAATTAGTATGTTCTGACAAGGGCATGCACCAGGGCTGTGGGAGAACTCAGTCTGGATTTTGAGAAGGAGATGATGTCTGAATGGAGTTCTGAAGGATGTCAAAGAGTTATTCAGATACGTGAGGTAAAGTATGGAGCTAAGAAAAAGAAGGGAGCGGGCCTGCCATTATGAGTAATTGAGTATGGTGAGGTGTGATAAGAGAGATGCGAGCTGAAGCCTGGGCTCTGAAAGGACCTGAATGGCTTGTAAATGAATTTACCCTTTCCTGCAAGTTACAGAGTCACTGAGATGTTTAAACATAGGTGATATTTTGAAACTTAACTTTAGAAAGTTCTCTCTTGCAGCAGATTGGATTATGTTCCCAATGAGGTTTAGTTAAGCAACGGTATTAGTCAAGTACTGCTGCATAACAAATTACCACAAACTTAAAGGCTTAAAACAATATACCTTTACTATTCCGTAAGACTGTGGTTAAGGATTCCGACAGGGCTAGTTCTCATCAGGGATTTGACTGGGGAAAGATCCACTTCCGAGTGCTTACAGGTCATCAGGAGAATTCATTTCATTGCAGCTGTGGGATTTGTGGCAGCTTACTTCTTCAAAGCCAGCATCAGAGAGAGAGAGAGGAGGAGAGAGAGACAGAGAGAGAGAGAAAGAGAGAGAGAAAGAGAGAGATAGTCTACTGGCAAGACAGGATCTTACCTAATGTAACGTAATCAAGAGAGTGGCATCACCTCTGCCATATTCTGTTGGTTAGAAGCAAATCACAGACCCCACTCACCCTCAAGAGGAAGCTGTTATACAAGGACACCCACCCCGAAGGATATGTTGCTACTCAGTCCAGTTGTGAATGAAAAGGCAGACTGCAAAGCCTCTTCTCAGGTGCAGTCCATTGTTCTATTTTGGAAGAACTTTGATCTTGATAACATTCTAGAGACCAAAGTCTACCGAGGAAATATTTATGCAGTATCAGCAAATATCATGGATTGTGCTTGACTACAGATATTGTATCTGCTGCATTGTCTTGTGATCAAAGGCAATGTCATGATTCAGAAAGTGATTAATTAGATTATGCCATAGCATGTTTAGAGAACTGCTGGAAACAAATGCTCAGTCAACTTACGTGATGCATTTCTTAAATGTTTACTGATCGAGACATCCTGAAGTCTTTTTTCTCGACGTCGCTATTATGTATGTTATTTTCCTCTTTGTTATACTTTACCTGTTGGTTTATACTGACTACAACTATGAGAGGCAATACCTACCTGTGGTTTAGTGTGTTTTGTGTGATGTGTAACATGCCGTCAGGGAGTTTAGGTCTCTAATCCATGCCATCTGGTGATTCAGTGATATGTATGTAAATAAACAGTGACTCTGCTGTTTAACTACTTAGTATGTGCATTTAATTAAGTTCACAAATTCCTACAGGCATGTGGTTAAAGGGGCTTTGGCAGATTTCCCCTCTGGAGGGCTTGGCGTTATGTAGCTGGAACTCTCCCTGGCACTGGAATGCTAGCCGTGCCTGTATTTGTAATAATGAGTGGTAGCTAATATAGAAGCCTTGGTCAGCTCACATTTCAGTTCACAGCCCAAGCAACTTAATAACTCCTTCCAAAATAAAGCCTAGTTATTTGAGATGTACTATATCTATTTGCTTCATACAAAATTATTTATGAACAAGAAAAAAAAGATGAACATCAAAATAATAAAGCATCAAAACAAACTGCCTATGAAGATTTATGCTTTCTAGAGCTGTTCTTCAGTTATTTTACTCTGTATCACAAAGCAACTCAATGAGCATAATAGTTAAAAGTAAAAACCTAAAAAAAAAAGTAAAAACCTATGAAAATAAAACAAAAAAAAATTGTTTTCTAAAATGCAGTGACCAAAACATGGCACTTTAGAGCCCAGCTTCAGACTAAAATTGATTAATTAATCGATGTTGTGTGTCTGTGTGTGTAGTTTTTAAAAATGGGCATATTTATCAGTAGCTCCTATTGAATTCCATTTTTGGTAGTATAAGCCAAGATTATGAGAATAAGGAAGAAATTTCCTCCAGCTCTGGCACTCAAAAGCTCTCTGATTTAGGGAAAATGAATTTTTCCTGGGTCTCTGTTTAGCTCTATTTGGAATCAAATAGATTCCCCCCCAGAAAAAAAAAGGGTGCTAAATAAAAGCACATGTAAATAAAAGATAGAAAAGAATGTCCTATCTGACCCTATCTTTAGACATCATGCCATCTGTGTCACTATAAATGCTTTGCTTAACTTCTAGCAACCTGTTTGCAATCAGCAAGGTTAGAGGGGGTGGGTTACAAGTGCAGGGAAGCCCCTTGGGGCATGAGCATCTGCGTAGGTCTGCGTGGTGGCTGCCAGGGCACTCTGTCTTCCTCCAAAGGTTGGTATCGATCTCTCAGTTGTTGACTAAGAGCTCCCCTGGAGCTCCCGCAGCTGTGTGCTCAAAACCAGCATGTTAAGGGGTTTGCTGAGAGGGTTCCCAATTAGACCGAAGAAGGAAGAGACAGTGAATTTCTCTCTTTCTGAGGACAATCATTTGGAGATAAAAATCCCCTTGTCTGGTGACAGAGAAAGGCATTGTCATTGTAAATAGGGTCACTTTAAAAATACATGTGGTGCTCATATTGTTACTTGTGTTTTTTCCTACTGCTTCGCTTTGCTTGAGAATATGAATCCCAAAACAGACACTATGATGTTTTGCAGACAGTTCAGGAGGTGAGCAACACTGTATTTGCTAGAGCATCGTTTTGTCTGGTAGTAGTTTTCAGATGTCCTACTTGAATGCCAAATATTGTTCCTCAGAATATCTGTTGTTTTTTCTTCCTTAACTCTGGTTCTTTTTCTGCTCTTTGCTAGGAATGTAGTAGATATCGTGTCTGGCCTTGATGATTCATGCCCTGACTTCACACAACTCAGACTTCTACCTCACCTACCTTCCCTAGTATCCTCAAAGGACCAAAGCGCACTTCTTGGCTCACTGTCATCCCTCCTCCACCACTCTGCATGTCCAACTCTGATGGCCCCTGTACCTCCTAGAAAACCTCCTTCCTGAACCCCCAACACAGCTGCCCTAGCCTGGCTGGCCTCCTGCCTCTTGCACTCTCCTCCAAAATCTTCATTAGTTTGGGTGCCTCCTTCCTATATTTATCATGGTGATGGCTTTCCCAAGGGCCTCTCCTTTTCTCTGGATGCACTCCAGCCCCTCACAATCTCATCCACACTCCCAGACCACAGCCAGTTTTCAGGGGACTCCAAAATCTCAATTCTAGCCTCTCATCTGCATCCAGGATCCCCCTTCCCATCCCTAAAGGTTTACTTGGTGCCTAGCCCTCTATATATGTTAAAAACTGCGCTCATCTCAATGTGCATCACCTACTCACACTGACTCACACCCTAGTTGTTCTGTCTCTTTTCTCTGTTTTCTGACTGCCAGAGGCCATGAGAGTGTACCTAGTGGGCCTCCTGATTGACAGCATCAGGGCTACCCATTGAGATCATTGCTCAGGCCAGGCTTCTGCTCCTTTCCAGTGACCCAGCACAAGACATGTAAGCCCAACCCCCTCCTGGTTCTGGGTGAGAGGAAGTGGGTAAATGTATGCCAAATCTATCACATCCCTACAAATTCATGGATTCCCTTTTATAGAATGTCGGCCCTGCTTCTACTCACCATGGATAAGTAGGAAAAAAAAAAAAAAAAAGATGTGGTCAAAACTGCCTCACTTGCTAGTGTAGGTGATGAAATGCATTTGGGTCTCTTAGCCAGGTTTGCGATCAGGAGGCCAGAGCAGGAAGAGGTCAGGCCTTCAAGGACCACAAACCATGGCTCTCTTCCTGCTGTTCCTTCAACTGTCTCTCCCACTACTTTCTTATTTATTTACTTGAGACAGAGAGTGTATGTTACGGGGCTGGGGGAGAAGGAGCAGAGGGAGAGAGACAAGCAGACTGCACTAAGCATGGAGCCCTATGCAGGGCTCAATCCCATGCCCCTGAGGTCATGACCTGAGCCAAAATCAAGAGTCTGACACTTAACTGACTGAGCCACCCAGGTGCCCCTCTCCCACTACTGTCTTATGAGAGACTCTTGAATTAAGGTGGGCTACCGATTGGACCCTGGATACATGATCTTTGCATAACTCAGATCAAATATGCTTTGGGATTGACTTCACACATCTCTCTCCAGCATCTTCACTCACCCTTGAACATGCACCAGCTTTTCTCCATGAAACCTCTCTGGCCACCCTGACCCGAGTCAGCACGCCTCTTGACAGCATTTTATGTGTACCTCTGTGTAACCACGGTTCCCCTCTACCATCCTGATATGTATGGACACATCCCTTTTCTCCTAGACTAAGAGTTCCTTGGGACATCAGTGGTGCTTTTTTTGTAAATATATGATTTCCATATGATGCCTAGAATATTCTTTTATGTACAGTAGATATTTAATAAACATCTCTTGAATAAGTAAATGAATAAAGTGACTAAGGACATTTTTGTTTCATCTTTGCTTCTTAGTTACTTTCCACTATATTTCATGTCCCATTATTTCTCTATAGATTCTTACCCTTCACAAGACTCAAGAATTCAAAAGAGACCATTTTGCATTTCAAAAATAAGACCGCCGAAATTGAAAGCAATTATTTATGTACTAGAGACTGTAGCTGCAAAGAATTTTAAATACAGTTTAATTTATAATACACAGTTTCTGTGCCTATTCTTCCATTTTGTGGTACATAGTCCAGGCAACAGAGCCAAGATTTTTCACTTCATAACTAATTAGCTACTGAAATTAGAAGGTCCATGTAAATTATAAACATTCTGCACTTTGAAAAACTTGGTAATTAAAAATATTTGGGGTCAGAGTTAACCCAAATTCCTAAGTACCTGTGTTTCATGATCACTGATCTGAGGTTTGAGGGTCAATAAGCTATGGCTATTGCTTCTTCCTGGAGAGCTGTGAACGTGGCTCCACAAACCAGCAGGCTAAATCTGGGAGTGGGAAAGCCCTGGTTTAGTGCATATCCTCCCTTCCTCAACCTGATGCAGATTTCTTGGAAAGCATTCTCAATGCTTGATTCTCTGACAATATTTTGTTCTTCTTAGAAGCAACAGAAGAGTGTGTTTTTATTCTTGTTGGGTTCCTGCTACGTTTTTCCTCTTTTGCCTGCCTGTGGTTATACATTATAGTGAGTTAAGGCAAAATTAACTCACAGGGGAGTTTGCAACATGGCACTGTCTGACTGAAGTCTTGTTTATCCCTCATACAATTCCATTAATGCCTTAGATAAATTAAAACTTGGTTTTCTTCTAAAAATTTAATGCCATTCATTGAGAAAACACTGACAGAAGAGGAGCTGGGATAATCTAAGAACTGCTATAATTGTTTTTAGATGTTAGCATCTTAATCTCTGTACTCCTTTCTTTTTCTAGGTAAGTGGTGCTTTCTCTTCTTTGCTCCAGGGAGTGTTGATGTGTCTGGTAAGTGTTCATTTTATTGTGGTACGCGGTGTTGCTTCAGAATTGCCTAAAAGAACCAAATGGCAAGCTGGAAAGCACACATGGGCTTTAGATGTGCTTTATACTGAAAATGCTGGTGTGTGTGAAATCTTTTTTAGATTAATTTTTTTCTCTCTCTCTGAGATCTGACTTTGGAGTTCTATGAGGACATACTTTGTTCTCAAGTTTGGAAAGGGGCCCAAGAATTGATGAAGTGTTGATGAAAACTCGCCTTTCATAAATTCTTTTTATGTGGGCCTTTTCTTTCTTTTCCTTTCTTTCTGGTCACTTCTTCCCGCCTTTATCAGAACTTTTTTTTTTAATGCCTTCCATTCAAATTTTGATAAACTGTAAAACTCCACATAGACTTTCTGCTTAGGTTTTTGCTGGTTGTGTTGTGTTGCTCTGGTCTTTTGGTACATTGTTACCAGGAACCTCATTATTCTACTGGCTCCTTCTCCAATAGGACATTGACTTTATCCATATAATATTAGATGGTCCACTGGTACTCTGCACAATGCGGGGATTAAGTCCTCCTTCACAATAACATTTTCATTAAGTTCCTGAAGATATTATGTCTCTATTTTTTCTAGTGATACTGATACAGGCATATTATTTTACATATTTCCTTCTGTAGATTAGTGACTGAGAGTCGTTGTTTTTCTGGGTATGTTGTTTATGCCAAGATTTCTCCTTTAAAAGAAAATGGTGGAGAAGTAATCCAGAAGGGAAATGAATAGCTAGGAAAAAAACAAGAGTCCTTTGATTTGTGAATCAAATTTCATAGTACAATATACGCAATGTCTGATGATTTTATTTTATTTTTATGAGAATTGACTTCCACTTTGAGCTGATACAGAAAATGTTAGACCACAATGATGCATGGAATATAGAAATTAAGTCTCCCTGTGTCAAACATGTACTTGATTATCTTATTCGTTATTGGTCCAGATTATTGGTTTTGTTAGAAGTATGTGTTCTTTAAAATAGTTAATCTGGTCTGGCTATATTCTGTTATCTACTCCTTCACATTTCCTATACAAAAATTCACTTTCATGTTCATTAATTTATCTGAGATATATGTAGCCTGTTGCTTGAAGGGCCTTTTATTTAAACACTTAGATTTATCTGGGTTTTGGCTTCTGATAATCTGACCTTAAAATATACTTTACTTGTGTTTATGTGTCTTTAATGAAAAATGTTTGAAGAAGAGTTCCCTGGAGGTCAATTAAATTGCTCTTGAAACATTCAAAAGACTGTAGATGTTGCTTAAAATAACCTGTATGGGATTTTGACCCCATGCTGTTTTCAGGCCTGCAACAGAATTTTTCTATTAAAGATTCTGGATTAAAAAGATCAGAAAACAGGAGATAGAAAGACGGGAGGGTGAAGAAGGTTAGATTTCAAACTTGCATAGGCTGTTCCCCAGACTTTGAAGCCTATCAGAGACCCACAGATATGTGAACCAAGATGTTGTTTGAACAGGTTGCCTAACAATGGGCTGAATAGGGAACCACATTTTAAATTGACAAAGTTAGCCCGTGCTGGGAGTTTTTTATTCTTTGCCTTTTGACCTTTTTGGATGCCATAAATGAAATATGGTGTATGGTGGTGCAGGTTTGAAAAGGCCAGGGGCTACTTATTTATACCACTTGTGTGATGGAGAAAAAAAGCAAGAGTGAACAAATGCAGTATGTTTAACTCTATCCCTTAACTCAGGCAACAGTAAATAGAAAGACCCTTTGGTTCCAGTCTGTAACCCCATTTTGATGTAAGATCTTCTTTGTTATTTTTAAGTTCTATTCATTTTATTCAGGCAAGGCACCCATAAAGGTCAAATCTGGAGATGTGGCTTTATTTTACTTTAACTCTAAAGAGAACTTGAAAATACCTTATTGGAGATGAAGTCTTGTTTTTAACTTAGGTTTCATGGTTTATATTATGCTACTTCTATTGTGAACATCTTCCACTTTGAAATCAGATGTGCTAGACTTTCTACCCATGAACATATATCAAATATCTTTATTTTTCTTATTAAAGAATGCCAATCTAGCTACCTATATCCTATAGTAACCACACTGAATTTCTACTGCTGGGTAAAAGTAACTATGTGGTTATATGAGCAATAATTGTGCAGCATTCATTTCTATGTTGCTTGAAAATTGTTTTACAGTGCTGTTAGCGAAGAGATACTATGTTTGTTCAACATTACAGGTTTAGTTATACTAGTTCCATTCTGTGATACAGTATTTATTATATAATCCAAATATGATCAACTATCTTGTAGAATTGGACTGAATTATGAAAGGCATTGCAATTCATCTCTTTGCCTTAGTGATTTATGTTAGTACTGTGCTGATAATGAGAAATATAATATATCCTTGTCTTCACAAAGCTACACTATCGGGGTGGGGCAGGTGGGGGGATATAAGACATACCAGGACCAAAAAGAAAAAGAGGGAAAAAAAAAGATAACAGTCCAAGATGGAATAGGAAGCAGAGTATAGAAAGAAGAGTCTTAGAAGAATGGGGAGCATTGACAATTTGAATGTAGATAGCAGTGCAGAGAAAATGTACCTTGTTTTTCTAGGACTGATCAGATCATTCTGAGCTCTCATCATACCAATGAGGGGAAATTTGGACTTGCTAATTAACATATCTCAGTCTCTTCTGATTTAAACAGTTGCAATTAAGTAGGTGAAGTTCATCTTCTTGCAGGTTCTGGCTCAGATCATCTCTGTTCTTTCTACCCCAACTGCCATCATCACGGCTGGATGCCTGAGGGGGCTTGGGGCATTGCTTCTTGGTATTGTGCTGGTTCACATGTGTGCACTGGCTGGGGTCCACTGAGTTGTGTCAAGGTCTGTGTGTGGCATACAGGCTGCTGCTATGAACTGTAGTTCTCTCTCTTTCCAGGCGTGGCCTGTCCTCCTGAACTCTGGATAGCTCACAGTTGGCTCCCAACTGATATGATCACCCTGTCACCAGGATGCAGGAACAGTTTGTGCTGGAGAGTTCACAGCACAATTGGCTGCCATCTCTGCTTTCCAGACAGGGCACAGTGGGACTTTGGTATATTTTCTGAAAGCAAATCAGTCAGCTCAGGTGCCTTAGGGGCCTTAGGTTCTCTCACTGCATCCAACCATTTGGACCCCACATTGTTTTTGGCACCCTTTGAAACAGTCTGCTCTCCTAACCCAAACAGGATGAAGGAAAAAGGCCTCTTTGCCCTCAGCGTTACTCTCAGGCACTCTAACACATCTGCCTGCTGGGACTTCAAAATAGAGAGGAAAAGTCAAGGTCCCTTTCCTGCTTCTCTTACCTCCACTTTCTCTCCTCCCAGTCCTTCTGGAATGGTTTTCTGCTTTTTTTAGATCATCTCCGGAGTTCTCTCTACTTCTGGTATATGGTAACTTCTAAGACCTAGTAGGTATAAACTTGGCTCATAATATGCTAAATGAAAGCAAATAAGAATTTAAACAATTCTTATGTCTATCCATTCTGACCTTCATGACTGTTGACTTGACTCAGAAATTCAATGTCAGACTTTCTTTTCTCCCTATTTCCCTTCATTGCTTCCTTTCTTCCATTACTACTAACACAGATATAATGCTTTCTATATACTAGGCAGAGTTTGATGCCTTGGGCTCACTAGAGAGCAGACTGTATACACAGAAATGCAAAAGAGGAAAGCCCGTTAGAATGTGTCTACCATGTTGCACCCCTTTCAAGGAGATTGGTGCAGGTTCAGGAGTAGTATATGTTTGATCAACAAAGGAAACATTAGATACTGTTTGTTATATTTGATGGCTTGTGTTGAGGGTGTCTAGAAGGACTGGAGCTAGAATGAAGGAGAATTTAGGAGATTGGCCAAGGGGTTCAGTCATACCATACCATGTTCCCAATGTGATTGTGGCAAAGCTGTACTCCAATAAATTGTTCCAAGATATACAGAACAAAGGCCTATTTGGGGTTGTGACATATCATATGTTCTGCTTGGAGATTCATAATGTGTATTAGCATATGAATATTTCAGACTCTTCTTACCATGTAGGAACGTATGGCATGCCATGTTGGCCATGCCATATCCATGTAATACCTCTTAACTACCTAGGCAGATCATTTTGAGAACTGCTGCTAAGGTACAGTGATAAAGCTAGGAAGAGTTTTTGGTGGAAACTAATATAAGGAAAGTACAGCTTTAGGAACTTCATTCAATTTTTATTGAAGTCCCAATATATATTAGGCACATTATGACTAATCAGTCCAAAATATGAGTGCCAAATCAGTCCTTGAGGACTTAGAATTTCTGAAAATTACTGCCTTCTGCTTAAGAAGTATAAGATATCTGCTACTTGGAGTCAGTTTACCTATCATGCAAGTAAAACAATCAGCTTTTGCTTAAAATATCAAGATAATCACAGAAGACATAACCAACTCTTCCTCAAAATAATCATTTATAGTAAATGGTCACTGTCCTTTGCTGAGTAGATGTGATATATTAATTGTGACAAATATCTATTGTAATTGACATTTAAAACATAACATCAAGATATTTCAAAATATTCTTTCCTGGTAATGTTGTTTCAAAGAAGCCTTTTTGGTGATCTCTGAAAGGACCTATATGAAACCATATTTGGAGGGGCCTACATTTCATTTTATAATGAATTATCTCCCATTTTAATTGAAAATGTTACAACTTTTTATGTTAATCATGATAGAATGCCTCAGAGGACTTTTTTAATTATATTTTTATGGCTTGACCAATTTTATGTTTAATTTTTAATTTCTTTTTTCTTTCTTCATGTAGTATTCTTTTTAATGCGCTTTTATCTTCAGTGAGCACGCTAGCATTACTCAGTGCCTCCTACAGCTGTTGTTAGTTGTCCTCAGGCTCAAAATCTCAGACTCATTCAAGGGCATTTTATTTGTCAATAATCACTCTATCTCCTTTTTTAAAATGTAGCACTTTTTAAAGATAATTACATATTTTTAAGTCTTTGTAGAACATGGGGGTCCATTGCAAATCCTTGCTTTATCAAATGTTGTTTATTAAACTACAACTTCTTTAGCTTTGTCCTCTCTTTCTCCTTCCCTCCCTTCTTTCCTTCCTTCCTCCCTGTCTTTTGGGCAGATCCGGTTTTCTTCCTATCATATGGAGCAGTTTTAAAGGAATTTGAAACTATGCACTTAAAGATATGGGGATCATATATGGCAAATTTCCAATCCTACTTATTTTTGATATGTTAAGATCGTCTAAAATGTATAGCATAAGTATAGCTCTACTTATGCCATCAGAACCTTTCTTCAGTTAGCTAATATCATTATATGTTATTGGTAAACATGCTATTTGCAATGGAAATCTTTACATGTATAATGTCTAAAATTCCCCAAATATGGGTCATAATATATCCCATGGTTCATTTATCTATGACAGAAATATGCCTTTGATTTTAAATTCAATACATTTTGTTAGTTGACATGCCAAGGAATGGACTATAATCATGATGAAGCTTGGACTTCCTATTGCAATGCACTCTTTTCATTTGCTAGAAAATGTTAGATTTGTCTAAATTTTTATAATAGAAAAGCCTTAATGAACACATAATTTCATTTTTATAGATCAATCATTTTGGACATTTGGCGGAAAAAAACAGCTTAACATCAGCTTGCAACAGGGTAAAGTTGCCAAAGAGACAATTCGGAATGAATCATAATGTATCTTTATACCAACGTAACTCACACTGTACTTTGCAAGTATGGATGTGGTCAATTTTTGTTTCCTTTTAGATTCACTGAAGTATTTTTATTCAATACATAAAGTCATTGTCCTATCACCTTAATGCTTTCAGTTTGAATTGTATTGAATTGGTTTGGCAAGTGAAATACTCTGTACCTTTGCAATAAATTTAGAAAGGGAAGTTTGAAAGTGATCAAAGTCCATTTGCAGATATCAGACTGAAACTAACAACTTTATAATGAGACCTTTGATACTGTCTTCATTTCAGATATATTGGCAATTTGAGGGGTTAGCCATGAGTTTTCCATTTATGGAGAGAATTTTATGAAATCCTAGAATTATTTAATAGAACTCTTAATGGCAAATTCTATAACTTTGTATACCACCAACTAAACTGATAGAGACTGAAAAATATTGCAAATAGAATGTTATAACTCTGTAGTGCCTAATTTTAGTAATGACATTTAATTCCCCTTGTTTGAAATTAACAAAGAGTAAGTTAGAGGTGACTTTATCTTGTTAAATTATAGGTCTTAAATTTAATTGCAATTCACCCGAGAGCACTTAGCTGAAGTATTTACCTGCATTAATTTACGGAATTCACACCTCAACTATAATGGATTAAAAGTCCACATTTTTTTATATAAAAACAATTAAGTCATCTCTAAACATTTTATTACTTGCAGATAATATTTCAAGGCAATTGTGTATCTCATTTCATTGCCTCGATAAACTCAAAAGCCTAATGCTTTTGTTTAATATAAAAATTAAGGTTTCAGAATCACCACAGTGATTGTTTCCTATGGAAGAATGTATTACTTCATAGATTTTAAATTGCTCAAGGGTACAAAGAAATATTAAAAAATAATTTCATAGATCATAACAAAGCCAATGTTTTATATTGTTTTTTGCAAAATTCAAAATTAATTTGAGTAGCTAAGTCTATTAACATCAAAGAGTAAATCTATTTAAGTGAAAAATTATTTTCATATGTAAGCTTCTTTATGAAACAATTTTATGAAGAATATTAATGGAAATTTTTTCTTACATATTGAATCATTTACCTTATTTGATGTGTTTTCCTGGAAAGCAAATATATTTTTCTTATTATGTCCCTCCTAGGAGATATTAAAAAGTCATGTATAATATTTTTGTTTTACAATCAGTGATCTAGCATTTGTACAGTCATTTCTCAGAATTTCATTCTGGATGCCTCTGTACTAGTGAAAAGATTCTCCTTGTCCTTTGAGGACAAGATACTCCTTAAATAAGTTGACAGTATAAGTAACAAAGCATTCCACTTCTGCAGTTGAACATATTTAATTTTGCAACCAACTGCAACTCCTATTCCTATAATCCAGTGTTGTCGCTACCCAACTGCGTTGTTGGTGGATGGGGAATTTTTTGTTCCCACCCCAGCCTCCTCTCCTTTCTTAATCTATATTATAAGAAGAATCAGCTGCATTTGATGTACAAAATGCAAAGCTATCAAGTGATCTGCCATTGTTTCTGGCACCTACTCAATTATTGAGTGTCACCATTGAGCAGTTCACAGATAGTATTGTCTGGATATGCATGTTTTAATCACCAAAGAAAATATGTGCTTTTTCCCCATCATAAAAAAGTAAGGAAAACTTCAAGTGAAAATCCATGTCGACACACCTCACTCAAAATGGAAGAAACTACAGGTGGTTGTTTTCATATCTGAGATTTTCAATTTTAGAAAATGTCTTCTTTCACAATGTAAAATTCAGAAATAATGTACTCCTTTCTGTTAAGAACTGTAGAGAAATGCTGAAGCCCACCTGAATGCTGGAAGCCACACAGGTCTCCCTCCCACCCTCTCTCTTCTCTTTCCATCTGCTTCTCAGTAGATCAGAGCACTCTTCTGGTGTCCTGAAATGCGAACAATCCCTAAGTCCTGTCCGTGGACTCTCCACCACAGCTTTTCTTTCTCTGTGACCCATAAGTGACTAGGGATGTCTGAGGCCCTTAGCTTGTTCCAGATTGAAGGGAAATTTGACAATCCTTAAACCCACACTGGTATCTTTGTGAGTTTCCAAGGAAGACAAAGCAGACTTTTTCCCTGGAGCTTAAATTGGAAAGGTTTCTCCTGTCTGTGCCCTTCAGTGCACATTTTGTGTCTTTGTGGAAGTGCTGAGGGAAGAAGGCCAAGTTTTTCTTTGATTCTTTCCACTACAATACAAGCTCATTCACAAAGCATGTCCTACTCTTTCTTAGTTTCCAAGGGCAAAGCATGGTGGACTTGTTCCAAACCAGGGGCCACATGATTGTGCTTTCAGGCATCACTGCTCCTCTGCTACTGTACCAAGGAACAGCAGATTTAATCTAATTGAATTTTACCACAGTGATTTATTTACTTCTTGCTCAAGGAATATTCCCATTGCATAAGTTTAGCGTTTGCAATGAACTATGAATCGTGCTGTATATGATGAATACTGAGAAGAACACGAGTTCTTAGAACATGTAAGCAGCGAGTGTCCAATAATTGTTTCATAAATTTAAGTCTCTTATAGCTCATCCAAAGATAAAAACAACTCCACTATCAGGACTTTGCCCTGATAGGTAGCTGCCTGAGCACTGACGGGAATCTCAGAAACAACTCCAGGTGATATTAAAATCTGTGAGTCTTCTCTACCCCCAGGACTAAAACCAAAGCAGAGTCACTAATGAGCAGTGATGCAAAAACTATCCAGCATCCACATTAACTTACTGATTGAAGAGTTCAGTGCTAAGCCATGTCCTTTAGGGGAAATGTCCATAATACGCTAGATAAATAAACCATTTAATTAGGAATTAAATTAGAGTGGCTGCAGCTATGACTTACAAAGTTATAAAATCTATATGAAATGTTAAAGAGTTCATCTAAATCCAACTGGGGTGTTGAATCATATGAAGATGCCAATATTCAACTGTTTTTGACCTGCAAAAACAGAGATTTCATATGGTTAATCCAATAATCAGCAGATGTACTGTCTAAGACTGTCTACTTGAATTTTCATTTAGTGTGGTAACTACTGATTAAATCTTAAAGAGTACTGACTGCCAAACTATTATTTAATTAATAGTGATTATGCATATTCTTTATAGTTTTGCTTCTTGGGGGAAAATATGGTATCAGAATACTGCTGTCAAGGGTCAGGCTTTCTTCTAATTATGCCCCAGTCCCAAATCCCTACATCTAAAGTGCTAGTCTGTTATTACCAGAAGACAAAAACAGAGTGATAATTTGTAGTTCTCTGCAGCATTTGTACAATAAATTTCCAATGGATGGATAGATAGATGATAGATAGATAGATAGATAGATAGATAGATAGATAGATAGATAGACAGATAATAAAGTACAAGTTTAGCATCTTGGAATAATCTAAGAGGAAATTAAAGGCCCTCTGGATTTTAGGTATTTTACAAACATCTCTTTGAATAAACTGCAACATAAAAATGTAACCCCAGTATTCAAAACTGAAATAATTGCCTTTGTTGAAGGATAAGAATGAAGTGTCCCTAATTCTTAACTATCAGATTCCTTCTCAGTGCCTTAGGCAGAAGCAGCTCTGGTTTTGAGCAGGTGAAACTCCTGTTTTACTGTCAGAAGTATTGTAGTGATGGTGCAAAGCATTTTAGCCTGAAAATCTGCAATTCAAGCTATAATATTTGAAAGCCAGAACAGTTTCAGAATATCTGTTTCTGTGATAAGGTAGCAGGACAAAATAATAGCAGGGTCATGCAGCCACTGGGGATAAAGAAATATGCTCATAAAAAGAAACTATGGGAATTATTTTTTAAATAATTGAAGAAATTACCATTTTCTGAAAAGAGTAGATATGTGTACAGATCAAACTACCTGACCATCTAATTCCTCATTATGGCTCCAGCTGAATTTCTTGATAGAATTATACCTGCATTACCATCAGCTGCCTCTTCTCGGTCTTAAGTATAATTCCATTTAGGGACTCTGTTATTATATCAAAACAGAATAAAAATCTAGTTATATAGTTCAAGAGTTTTCACAATTGGGTGCTCTTTGATTGTGCATTGTGCAAACCACTCATCTGACTAACCCTTGATTCATCTTTATCGCCTCGTCTTATTTTAGTATCTTTGAAGAGCATCTGCCTGGAAGTGCCTGGGATGACAGTTCTATTGCATGAGCACTGTGTTACTAGGACCATAAGCAGAGAATTACGGAACTGGGCAGAGTCTTTTACAATGAAGACAACCGCAGCTCAGAGAATCACACAGCCACTTTTGGACTGATGAGAGCCCTTTCTACTTTACCTTCATTCCCTGCCTCACATGCATGTAAAGTTTAGTTGCACTCATCCTATATGAACTCTGTAGGATTACCTATGCCAACACTCTATTTCTATTCCTATACCAACACTACAGGAATTCAGTAGATATAGTAAATTAAAAGCAAGTGAATCAAAAGAAATAATGTATTCAGACACCCCATTAGTTTCCCAAGAACAGGCAATATATATTAAGTTTCTTTATTATCTTTTTATAGTGAAAACATAAAGGAAGTAGAACGTATTTCTGAGTTTAAGGCACTCAGAATATCTTAGCTGCTTTTTGTTTGTTTATTCATTTGTTTTGCTTTTCAGATTCCACATATATGTTGGTGGGTGGGAGGTACAGGCTTCCAGTTACAGAATGAATAAGTCACAGGAATCGAAGGTACAGCATAGGGAATACAGTCAATAGTACTATAATAGTGTTTGATAGTGATAGATGGTAGCTACACTTGGAGTGAGCATAGCATAACCTACAGAGCTGTAGAATCACTGTGTTATGCATCTGACACTAGTGTAACATCATGTGTCAACTATACTCAAATTAAAAGAAAACATTTTAAAAGAAAGCATGGCAATTGGACCACTTACCTCTCAGTGCTAGCTGAATTTATGAATTCGTTGCAGTCATCCATATGAGCCAACTCCTAACATTTGCACAAGTCACTCCTCTACTCTGTACAATCTGGCTAGTAGTTGATGAATACCTACATGGACCTCTTCAGCAGATCAAGGGCTAGTAAGAGAAGAATTCTGGCCAGTTGCAGTTCATAGGAGGCCACCAAAGGAAAATGAACCGATTCTCATTTTATCTATAACAAGATAAAATTAAGATTTTCAAACTAAAAAAAAAAAATTCTCAGCTGTCTTAATCTTTCAAAAAACTTTTACAGTGGATTTTTCTGCTCCACCTTTGCTTAGGTAGAACTCCCAGAAATCACAAACTTGGCTGTAGTTCTTCAAAAGAGTTAATAATTCCACCCTAAGAAGACAACATCAAAACAGGTTCAGAATGAGTAAAGTGCTTTAAAACCTCTTGGGGGCTATTTACTTGTAATTTGTTATTTTGGGGACTGTCAAGGCAGCTTTTATGAATGGGAAATAATTGTTATTTACAGCCTTGTTTGCCTTTAATGGACGCTTATGTGCTGCCAAGGTTACCCGGGGTTTGAAAAGGAAGAAGATTCACTTTCCCTTGTTTTTTTAGATCAGTGGTTTGTTGAATCTGAAACAAAGCAAAAATGATTTTCTTTCTGTTATATTAATAAAAAGAAAAGAACGGAAGAGGGGAAACTTAGACTGTGCTCATGTCAAGTGGAATGCAGCACTGATTACACCATCATTAAGTTAATTTGTATAACACAGGCTGCCAGTATGAACAATTCAATGCTGGAAGTAGAACTTTTAACCTGAATTATTTAGTATTTCTGTTGTTAGTCTTTGTTCTGGATTAAATTGCAGATTTTAAAAAAATAAGGAAAAAGTAAGTACTCAAAAAAGATTTTGAACAGAACTTTGAGAAAATCATTTCTATTCAAATGGGTAGGCACACTATGCCCAATTCACAAATGTGACCTGTCTCTTAAATCTTCAGAACTACCGACTTCCTCTTGCCATTAAACTTGGCTTCTTCCTCACATAGTTTGAAGATATATACATCCAAGGATAGCTTTATTGGCATATGCAGCTCCCTTGCTTCTGCTGCAAAGCAGTGAGACTGTTAACACTCAAGAAGTTGCCTCTCTGCCATATAAAAATTCAACTTAAAGCTCTAGATAAAACCTTAATTAAAAGGTGTGGAAACAAATGCATTGTGCATCCAGCTGTACTACTTGCTAGAAGCACTCTGCCGAACCACCAGAGAGAGTTCTGCAGGTAATGGACTTTTTCCATGAGAAATACCTGGCTGCTAGCAACACACATTCTTGACCTCCCCTCTTGGGAGGGAATGCATTTTTCCCTACGTATAGTTGCTGACCAACGACTGCCTCGTAGATCAGGACTCCCTTGGAGAATTTCACGTGAAATATGCTCCTACTATGAGGGCCATAAGACAGAGGTGAGGTCTTAAATCTCCAGTTTGGAGTCTCATTTTGAGAAGTCAAGCTGGGCAATGCTCTTGGTTCACTGCCATGTCTAAAGTGTATCCAGATTTCTGATGTTTTTTTCTCTTCCCTTTAGCATTACACAAGTCTAACCAACTAAGATACAGATTCTACATTTCACAGTGTCATGTGAATGTTTGAATAAAAAGTAACTTTTCAACCAACATTTTCTCCTGCTACTGTGAAGATGTCATTTGTTGATTCACTGTCCTTGGCCAGGCACCTTTTTGTACTCAGCAAATACAGTTAAATGAAAGAATGCAGGCTCATAATGTGGATGCTACTATTCCTTTTAGCTAGGAACTGAGGAAATCACAGCCTTAAGCAGTTAAGTAACAGACCCAAAGGTCATGCAGCTCATAAGTGACATAGATCAGATTTCCAACCCAGGCAATATGACTCCAGAGCCCATCTTCTTAAGCAGTACAGTCTCTCTTCCTTACAAAAAGACCTTGCTTTTCTCTGAGTTAAACCAATTGAATTCTTTTTTATCCAGGGATGAATCTAGATTTTGTAGGGACTGAAGCATATACAATTTGGAAGATCCTCCTTAAGGGGAAAAAAAGAAAAAAAAAATAGCAATACAAAATTAACAGCAGAGACTTGGAAGAGGACCATGCAAGTAATGGGCCCCAATTTTACAAAAATTATAGCAAATTACTTCTAATTTCTATGCAGCAATAATGGTTGTAAGAGAGATTTTTCTCCAAGAACTTGGAAAAATCCTTGTTCTGAGGCATTTGGAATACAAAGACATGGCTATTAGCCTCAAGTATCTTACAGTCTTTGAGGGCAGACAGACAGGTTAACAGATAAAATCCAGTGTGATAAATGCTATAAAATAAGAGTATATAAAACACTCAAGAAGTCCCTCCTGTGTTTAGAGATTGGACTCCCAATTCCATCACTGCCACAAAGCCTGCCCATACCTTTCTATCCCTCACTTATCTCTGAAGTGATGAGACACTTTAGATATATAACAAAGTAACACATACCAAGTTGTGTGATTAGGCCTGGTCTTCCTAAGTAGACTGCCAGCTCTTTGCAGGTATGTGGTCTGGCTGTCACCACAGGTTCTCAGGACTGGGTATTGACTATGTGGCTGAGTGAATGATAGCTGGATATTGATGGGGCATAGCAATCTTTCTAGCAGCAGAAGCCACGGAGCCACCCAGGTGCCCCATCACTTCCAGTTTTCAATGAGTCCCAGAGTCTCAGAGTATGAGTCATCTGATTATTTTTTAAAAGTTTGCTGAGAATCCTTAAAACCACAACATGAAGGATGCCTGGGTGGTTCAGCGGTTTAGAGCCTGCCTTCAGCCCAAGGCATGATCCTGGAGTCCTGGGATCAAGTCCCACATCGGGCTCCCTGCACAGAACCTGCTTCTCCCTCTGCCTGTGTCTCTGCCTCTTTCTCTCTCTCTCTCTCTGTGTGTGTGTGTGTATCTCTCATGGATAAATAAAAAAATAAATCTTTTAAAAAATTTAAAAAAACAAAACCACAACATGATATGTAAACCAAGTATGTCAGGCTAATGGGTCAAGACATAGAGATAAAGAAGGATGTTCAGACAGTTAGGTTCCCTAAAAGAAAATTTTAATGAAATTTTGAAACTACATACAACAAAAATGAAGTCTTATAGTCAAATTTCACTTTAGTTCTTTAAATTTAGTTTTTCTTTTTTAGACCTATTTGACAACTGGGTTTCCAGAGGTGAATAAAAAGAAAACACATACAACCACATCTTTGTTACCTGAATTGTATCTTATCCTCAACAAGTATAGCTTCATAGTTACTAACTTGCATCCTTAATCAAATGTTTGAGTGTCTTACACCTTTTGGCTCACTCATATGTTTTTTACACATAGGGTATAACATTTGAAGACCAAACAGTTCCAGCTACATCTTTTTTTTAGTCTGTTTTTTGGGAGATATAAACCAAGAGTTAATCTGAGAGCTGAACTACCAGAAAGCTGAATGAAAATGAAGATGTTAACAGTGGGCATCTTCCTTATATTTAAAATCAAAGACCCCTACAACCTATAGTTGTAAGGAAGCTTTGGCTTCAGTGATTTTAAAACATATTTTTTAATAGAAGCTTTTTCTACCCATTTTTATCCAAAAGACACACTATGCAGAGCACTTATATCAAGCAAACAAATAAGCAAAACCCAAAACAGCTTAATGACTAACAGAAGCAGAAGTGCTCTGGTTAAATCAGAATTGGAGGCTTAGAGTCCTCTTCACCATCCTAACCCCTCACTATCCCCAGAGGTACTTCTGTGGACCCTCCTCAGATGCTGCAGAATACAATGTGGAAACCCCTGATCTCATTCATTGCTTTCTCTCCCCCATGGAAGAGTCCAGTTGCTGCTTGAACAGTGTAAGTGATAAGCCCACCCCCGTCCCACTCCCTTATAGGCATCTTTTTCTATTTGTGAACATAATAGAATATTAGAAAGGAATTCTATACATTGGTGCATATTTTGTCCATGTAACTTCAATCAGTTGGCTATTGTCTTAGTCTTTGGAACTCTAAATCTCTTTTCCACATCACAGCACTTCAGTTTTATAAAGATTGGTATAATGTCTTCTTTTCTAGTCTAAGTATCCCTACTTATTTCTACCTCTCCAGAAATGACATGATCTCCTTAGGTTATATCTGGAATTGCTTCAGGTCATTCTGGATGTACTCTTCCAGGTATGGAGGACTGGCCAAGGATGAATATAGAGGACCTGCCTTCTCCAGTGTTCTCAAGGCTTGACTTCCACTAATGAAACCTAAGACTGATTAAGTTTGCAGTCAACAGAAACCAGATCTTCTCCATATAAACAAATGATTTTCTAGTTAGCTCAAACTTCTAACAGGTTATGTGTTGAAATGAAGTTATAGAATATTTGGAGAATAGTTACCTATGTACACCATATTGCTTTTAGCATGTACATATTTTTCCAGTTGTCTACTATTGAGGATTATCCACAATTTGCAAACCTGTAGGACCAAAAGAAATTGATGAGTAATATATTATTTAATGTAATAAAGATAAGAAAACTTGGCCTGGAGACATTGAATGATGAGCAAATGTTTGCCCACCCAATTACCACAGTGTGACTGTATGTCCCAATTAGCCTGGAACAGTCACAGTTTTTATGCCAGCTGTCCTAGTGACATAGTTAATGAAACCTTTTTTCTAGAAAGAAATAAATGTCTAGGTTTGGAATTTTTTTTCAAGATTTATTTATTTTAGAAAGAGGGAGAGAGAGTGTGTGTGAGTGGGGTTAGGGCAGAGAGGGAGACAAGCAGACTCCTCGCTGATCAGGAAGCCTGATATGAGACTGAATCCCACGATGCTGAGATCATGACCAGAGCTGAAATCAAGAGTCAGACACTCAAGCGACTGAGCCACCCAGACACCTCTAGGTTTGGAAAATAATTTAAATGATTGCCTTAAGTAAGGGCTCTTTCTGCTGTATTACACTGTTTCTTATGCTAACTCTGTCCACCTTTGGATCTGCACGTGATAATGTGATGTAGGACATTCAAAGAACTGAAATTACACAGATTTTCTTCATAGATTCAGACATCAGAAAACCATCCCAATCTAGATAAATGAATCTTGGATGGCTTTCAGTGCTGACATGTCTGAACAAAAACATCCCTCTATGTAGAACTCTGAGTAGACAAAACACATCTAACCAATCAGACTATGATAGAAGGGTCTAACAATTTTTTTGTGGTACTAGAAGATATTTTGCAGTCATGGTAAAGTCATAGTTTAAGAAGCCAGACCTAGATAACTCTATTTCTTCCAGTATGTGAAAATGTACAAGTTGAGTGCTCTGTAAATGATGGGAAATTAGTTTAAAAGTAGAAAAATAGAATTTTGCCCTCTTCTCTCCATTCTTTCCTATAAGCAAAAAATATAGAGTATTTTAGGAAGTATATTGAAGGATATATTTAGGATTCATAAATGATTATCATGTGCACGTATGGGAAATGAGATGAAGTTTTATACTGTGGTCAATCATAAGTGCTTATATAGTGACGCACACTTTGGTAACTGCTAGAACTTAGTTATTAGAAGCTATAAAAATATGCAACAATCCATAAAATACTTTGAAGATTTTTTTTCTGTGTTTTGTGAAAAAGACTTTTGGTTGCTTCTCTGAGATGGTTATAATGGTTTGAGCAAGAAATAATATGTTGGCACATAAATACAATAGTGGTCTAATCACGAAGTTTGAAAAGATAGTGACAATAATAAATGTAAACTACTAATGTTATTGTTTGAGGCATCTGTCAAGTTGTATTAGACCTTAAATTTCCTACATGAGAACATTTGAGCACTCATCAATCACGTATCATTCCCAAAGGCAACCAATCATCGTGGCTATTTCTCCATTAGGACAATGCCAAGCTTAAAGATTTTAAGTCCTGCCAGTGGCAGTAAAACTAAGTGTTCTTAGGGGAAATATATAAAGGATATTTTTTTCCTCTTTTGGTAGGAGCACTAAAAATGGTCACCAAACAATTGACTTTGATTTGACAGCTTACAAAGTGTCATTAAAAAGATTTTCTATAATCTCTTTTTATATTCCTCACGATAAAAAGAACTTACCTGTAACTTATGTTACTATATAAGTCCCTATATCTTATACAGACTTTTCTCTGAGACTTTCAAAAAATAATTTTACATATATATGTGAGTGAGTATGCCTGTGTCTGTGTATGACTCTTTTGTTTCTGGGGGTAAATTTGCACTTTATTCAGAAAACTAGAGGGTATCTTATCAAGGCAATGTAACTAATTCTGACCCCATGCAGACATTTTCTTTTTTTTTTTATTCCCTTTTTTTTTTGTTTTGTTTTTTGTTGTTTTGTTTTGTTTTGTTTTTTTAATTTATTTTTTATTGGTGTTCAATTTACTAACATACAGAATAACCCCCAGTGCCCGTCACCCATTCACTCCCACCCCCCGCCCTCCTCCCCTTCTACCACCCCTAGTTCGTTTCCCAGAGTTAGCAGTCTTTACGTTCTGTCTCCCTTTCTGATATTTCCCACACATTTCTTCTCCCTTCCCTTATATTCCCTTTCACTATTATTTATATTCCCCAAATGAATGAGAACATATAATGTTTGTCCTTCTCCGACTGACTTACTTCACTCAGCATAATACCCTCCAGTTCCATCCACGTTGAAGCAAATGGTGGGTATTTGTCATTTCTAATAGCTGAGTAATATTCCATTGTATACATAAACCACATCTTCTTTATCCATTCATCTTTCGTTGGACACCGAGGCTCCTTCCACAGTTTGGCTATCGTGGCCATTGCTGCTATAAACATCGGGGTGCAGGTGTCCTGGCGTTTCATTGCATTTGTATCTTTGGGGTAAATCCCCAACAGTGCAATTGCTGGGTCGTAGGGCAGGTCTATTTTTAACTGTTTGAGGAACCTCCACACAGTTTTCCAGAGTGGCTGCACCAGTTCACATTCCCACCAACAGTGTAAGAGGGTTCCCTTTTCTCCGCATCCTCTCCAACATTTGTTGCTTCCTGCCTTGTTAATTTTCCCCATTCTCACTGGTGTGAGGTGGTATCTCATTGTGGTTTTGATTTGTATTTCCCTGATGGCAAGTGATGCAGAGCATTTTCTCATATGCATGTTGGCCATGTCTATGTCTTCCTCTGTGAGATTTCTGTTCATGTCTTTTGCCCATTTCATGATTGGATTGTTTGTTTCTTTGGTGTTGAGTTTAATAAGTTCTTTATAGATCTTGGAAACTAGCCCTTTATCTGATATGTCATTTGCAAATATCTTCTCCCATTCTGTAGGTTGTCTTTGAGTTTTGTTGACTGTATCCTTTGCTGTGCAAAAGCTTCTTATCTTGATGAAGTCCCAATAGTTCATTTTTGCTTTGGTTTCTTTTGCCTTCGTGGATGTATCTTGCAAGAAGTTACTATGGCCGAGTTCAAAAAGGTGTTGCCTGTGTTCTTCTCTAGGATTTTGATGGAATCTTGTCTCACATTTAGATCTTTCATCCATTTTGAGTTTATCTTTGTGTATGGTGAAAGAGAGTGGTCTAGTTTCATTCTTCTGCATGTGGATGTCCAATTTTCCCAGCACCATTTATTGAAGAGACTGTCTTTCTTCCAATGGATAGTCTTTCCTCCTTTATCGAATATTAGTTGCCCATAAAGTTCAGGGTCCACTTCTGGATTCTCTATTCTGTTCCACTGATCTATGTGTCTGTTTTTGTGCCAGTACCACACTGTCTTGATGACCACAGCTTGGTAGTACAACCTGAAATCTGGCATTGTGATGCCCCCAGCTATGGTTTTCTTTTTTAAAATTCCCCTGGCTATTCGGGGTCTTTTCTGATTCCACACAAATCTTAAAATAATTTGTTCTAACTCTCTGGAGAAAGTCCCTGGTATTTTGATAGGGATTGCATTAAACGTGTATATTGCCCTGGGTAACATTGACATTTTCACAATATTAATTCTGCCAATCCATGAGCATGGAATATTTTTCCATCTCTTTGTGTCTTCCTCAATTTCTTTCAGAAGTGTTCTATAGTTTTGAGGGTATAGATCCTTTACCTCTTTGGTTAGGTTTATTCCTAGGTATCTTATGCTTTTGGGTGCAATTGTAAATGGGATTGACTCCTTAATTTCTCTTTCTTCAGTCTCATTGTTAGTGTATAGAAATGCCACTGACTTCTGGGCATTGATTTTGTATCCTGCCACGCTACCGAATTGCTGTATGAGTTCTAGCAATCTTGGGGTGGAGACTTTTGGGTTTTCTATGTAGAGTATCATGTCATCGGCGAAGAGGGAGAGTTTGACTTCTTCTTTGCCAATTTGAATGCCTTTAATGTCTTTTTGTTGTCTGATTGCTGAGGCTAGGACTTCCAGTACTATGTTGAACAGCAGTGGTGAGAGTGGACATCCCTGTCTTGTTCCTGATCTTAGGGGAAAGGCTCCCAGTGCTTCCCCATTGAGAATGATATTTGCTGTGGGCTTTTTATAGATGGCTTTTAATATGTCGAGGAATGTTCCCTCTATCCCTACACTCTGAAGAGTTTTGATCAGGAATGGATGCTGTATTTTGTCAAATGCTTTCTCTGCATCCAATGAGAGGATCATATGGTTCTTGGTTTTTCTCTTGCTGATATGATGAATCACATTGATTGTTTTATGGGTGTTGAACCAGCCTTGTGTCCCAGGAATAAATCCTACTTGGTCATGGTGAATAATTTTCTTAATGTACTGCTGGATCCTATTGGCCAGTATCTTGTTGAGAATTTGTGCATCCATGTTCATCAGGGATATTGGTCTGTAATTCTCCTTTTTGGTGGGGTCTTTGTCTGGTTTTGGAATTAAGGTGATGCTGGCCTCATAGAACGAATTTGGAAGTACTCCATCTCTTTCTATCTTTCCAAACAGCTTTAGGAGAATAGGTATGGTTTCTTCTTTAAACGTTTGATAAAATTCCCCTGGGAAGCCATCTGGCCCTGGACTCTTGTGTCTTGGGAGGTTTTTGATGACTGCTTCAATTTCCTCCCTGGTTATTGGCCTGTTCAGGTTTTCTATTTCTTCCTGTTACAGTTTTGGTAGTTTGTGGCTTTCCAGGAATGCATCCATTTCTTCTAGATTGCCTAATTTATTGGCGTATAGCTGTTCATAATATGTTTTTAAAATCGTTTGTATTTCCTTGGTGTTGGTAGTGATCTCTCCTTTCTCATTCATGATTTTATTAATTTGAGTCTTCTCTCTCTTCTTTTTAATAAGGCTGGCTAATGGTTTATCTATCATATTAATTCTTTCAAAGAACCAACTCCTGGTTCTGTTGATCTGTTCCACAGTTCTTCTGGTCTCGATTTCGTTGAGTTCTGCTCGAATCTTTATTAACTCCCTTCTTCTCTTGGGTGTAGGATCTATTTGCTGTTTTTTCTCTAGCTCCTTTATGTGTAAGGTTAGCTTTTGTATTTGAGTTCTTTCCAGTTTTTGAATGGATGCTTGTATTGCGATGTATTTCCCCCTTAGGACTGCTTTTGCTGCATCCCAAAGGTTTTGAACGGTTGTATCTTCATTCTCATTAGTTTCCATGAGTCCTTTTAATTCTTCCTTAATTTCCTGGTTGACCCTTTTATCTTTTAGCAGGATGGTCCTTAACCTCCATGTGTTTGAGGTCCTTCCAAACTTCTTGTTGTGATTTAGTTCTAATTTCAAGGCATTATGGTCTGAGAATATGCAGGGGACAATCCCAATCTTTTGGTATCGGTTCAGACCCGATTTGTGACCCAATATGTGGTCTATTCTGGAGAAAGTTCCATGTGCGCTTGAGAAGAATGTGTATTCAGTTGAGTTTGGATGTAAAGTTCTGTAGATACCTGTGAAATCCATCTGGTCCAGTGTATCATTTAAAGCTCTCGTTTCTTTGGAGATGTTGTGCTTAGAAGACCTATCGAGTATAGAAAGAGCTAGATTGAAGTCACCAAGTATAAGTGTATTATTATCTAAGTATTTCTTCACTTTGGTTAATAATTGATTGATATATTTGGCAGCTCCCACATTCGGGGCATATATATTGAGGATTGTTAAGTCCTCTTGTTGAATAGATCCTTTAAGTATGATATAGTGTCCCTCTTCATCTCTCACTACAGTCTTTGGGGTAAATTTTAGTTTATCTGATATAAGGATGGCTACCCCTGCTTTCTTGTGAGGACCATTCGAATGGTAAATGGTTCTCCAACCTTTTATTTTCAGGCTGTAGGTGTCCTTCTGTCTAAAATGAGTCTCTTGTAGACAGCAAATAGATGGGTCCTGCTTTTTTATCCAGTCTGAAACCCTGCGCCTTTTGATGGGGTCATTAAGCCCCTTCACATTCAGAGTTACTATTGAGAGATATGCGTTTAGTGTCATCATGATATCTATTCAGTCCTTGTTTTTGTGGACTGTTCCACTGAACTTCTTCTTAAAGGGGAATTTTAAGAGTCCCCCTTAAAATTTCTTGCAGAGCTGGTTTGGAGGTCACATATTCTTTTAGTTGCTGCCTGTCTTGGAAGCTCTTTATCTCTCCTTCCATTTTGAATGAGAGCCTTGCTGGATAAAGTATTCTTGGTTGCATGTTCTTCTCATTTAGGACCCTGAATATATCCTGCCAGCCCTTTCTGGCCTGCCAGGTCTCTGTGGAGAGGTCTGCTGTTACCCTAATAGTCCTCCCCATAAAAGTCAGGGATTTCTTGTCTCTTGCTGCTTTAAGGATCTTCTCTTTATCTTTGGAATTTGCAAGCTTCACAATTAAATGTCGAGGTGTTGAACGGTTTTTATTGATTTTAGGGGGGATCTCTCTATTTCCTGGATCTGAATGCCTGTTTCCCTTCCCAGATTAGGAAAGTTTTCAGCTAGAATTTGTTCAAATACATATTCTGGCCCTCTGGCCCTTTCGGCGCCCTCGGGAACCCCAATTAAACGTAGGTTTTTCTTCCTCAGGCTGTCGTTTATTTCCCTTAATCTATCTTCATGGTCTTTTAATTGTTTGTCTCTTTTTTCCTCAGTTTCCCTCTTTGCTATCAACTTGTCTTCTATGTCACTCACTCATTCTTCCACCTCGTTAACCCTCGTCGTTAGGACTTCTGGTTTGGATTGCATCTCATTCAATTGATTTTTAATTTCTGCCTGATTAGCTCTAAATTCTGCAGTCATGAAGTCTCTTGAGTCCTTTCTGCTTTTTTCTAGAGCCACCAGTAGCTGTATAATAGTGCTTCTGAATTGGCTTTCTGACATTGAATTGTAATCCAGATTTTGTAACTCTGTGGGAGAGAGGACTGTTTCTGATTCTTTCTTTTGAGGTGAGGTTTTCCTTCTAGTCATTTTGCTCAGTGCAGAGTGGCCAAAAGCAAGTTGTATTGGGAAAAAGAGAAAAAGAGAGGAGAGAAAGAAGGAAAGAAAAGAGAAAGAGAAAAAAAAGGGAAGAAAAAAACGAAAAAAAAAAAAGAGAAGAAAAAGAGAAAGAAAAAGAAAGGAAAAAAAGGGGGTGGGGGAAGGAAACAAATCAAAAAGCAAAACAAAACAAAACAAAACAAAACAAAAAAAGAACCACGGGGGAGTATCTTCTGATTCTGTGTACTTTAAGTCCCTTCGCTTCTCCTGGAGGTTGTCAGTCTAGCTGGTGTTCTGGGGGAGGGGCCTGTTGTGCTGATTTTCAGGTGTTAGCACTTGGGGGAGCTGCTGTGCCCCTGCCTGGTGCAGGGCTCAGTGGGGGTTGTTTGCCCGTGAGGCCGCAGGAGGAACAGCCCCAGTGGCGGGGCAGCTCTGGAAACCTGGATTCAGCTCCGGCAGCAACTCCGTCTGCAGGGCCTGGAGGCTCCGGGGCGGGGCCGCTGATCTGCTCAGCTGGGGCAGGAGCGTCCTCGCTGTCCTGGGCCCTCCCGGCCTCTGCCTGTCCCGGGGGAGGCGGGATCCTGGGCTGTGTCCCGGCGCCCTGTGCTCCGGGGCCTGCGCTGGTGGATTCGCGCTCCCGGGCCGCAGCCCCCTCCGCGGAGTTGCCGCCCGAGCCCCTCCGAGCTGCTCCTGGACCCACGCATCCCCCTCCGCACGGAGCCTCTTCCTCTGCCCGAGCCCCTCCGAGCTGCTCCCGCCCCGCAGCCTCCTCCGCGGAGCCGCCGCCCGAGCCCCCCGAGCTGCTCCGGGTCCCGCCGTGCGCGCTGCAGCCCTTAGGGAGCTCGGCGCACTCTCCTGGGCGCGCAGTTGCTGTTACTGTCCCCGGGAGCCCGAGGGCATCCTCGCCCTCCTGGGTCCTGCTCCAACTCCCCGCGAGCCCCTTTCCCCCGGGAAGGTCGTGCAGCTCCTGCGTCTCCGGGACGGGGCTCTCCTGTCCTGGGGACCCTCGCCCCGGCCTCAGCCCGGCTCCTCGCGGGGCCCCTCCCCCTTGGAGGCCTTTGTTCCTTTACTTCTTTTTCCCCGTCTTCCTACCTTGATAGAAGCGCGAACTCTTCTCACTGTAGCATTCCAGCCGGTCTCTCTTTAATTCTCAGGCCGAATTCATAGATTTTCAGGATAATTTGAAGGTTTTCTAGGTAATTTGGTGGAGACAGGTGATTTGGGGACCCTACTCCTCCGCCATCTTGCTCCTCCCCCCCATGCAGACATTTTCAAGACATTTGAGGCCTGTATCTTTTTTTTTTTTTTTTAAGATTTTATTTTTTTATTCATGAGAGACACACATACACAGAGAGGCAGAGACACAGGCAGAGGGAGAAGCAGGCTCCGTGCAGGGAGGCCGATGTGGGATTCAATCCTGGGTCTCCAGGATCAGGCCCTGGGCTGAAGGCGGTGCTAAACTGCTGAGCCACCTGGGCTGCCCTTGAGGCCTGTATCTTATACAGATATATAGAAACCTAAACCTTAGATATGCATTGCCTCATACCTTTTAGATACAAATAGTTCTATATATTATAGATACAAAAAGGCATATATCTTATAAACACAGAGCTTGGGGCACCTGGGTGGCTCAGTGGTTGAGTGTCTGCCTTTGGCTCAGGTCATGATCCTGGGGTCCTAGGATCGAGTCCCGCAGGAGGCTCCCCACCTATGTCTCTGCTTCTCTGTGTGTCTCTTATGAATAAATAAATAAAATGTTTAAAAAAAACACATGCAGACACACAGAGCTCCTTACCTAATGCACTCATAGGCCTACCCTTTGTGGACACATGTCGGCTTACTCTTAGAAGCCTGTACTATATAGATACATATAGGCCTAAAACCATACCGACTCATAGAAGCCTATAAGGCCTTAGAGACATGTATAGGAATTTGCCTCATACACACATATAGGCCTATATAATCTATAGATACCCATAGGCCTATAGCTTATAGACTCACAAGGCCTATATCTTATAAAAAGTGACTAAAAATTTCATAATGAATACATTAAAGACCTAAGTACACACAACTGAGATCTCCTTCTAATCACAGAACTTTGAAAATTGAAGGTTTATCATTCTGGGCTCTCTCTTCCTTATGAACATTTGATGAACAAGGACACTGACTCCAGATAATTTGTGCTAGGCTCACAGATTTGATCCACGGGGATGAGCTCAAAGTATTCTGATTCAAGGCCTTATATATTTTCTTAGTGCATAATCATAACCTTATATTACATCTTAAGAGAATTTTTCAACCTAAATCCTCTTTAGGTGTATATTCTGTGTTTGTAGAACATTGATTCAGGTTAACTGGTCCTGTTTACTTCAACAATTCAAGCTCCAAATTTAGTTAGCACTTAATTTTTGTGCAATCTTTTTGTTCAACCTCCCTCATGGTATGCTCCTTTACATACAAGTATCTAAAACCCCACTCCAGTTAAAAAAAAAAAAAAGTCTCTTAAGATATCCTAAAGCCTTCTGATATTTTGCATTGAATACGTTTCATTTAAAATATCACCAAGGCAGGTTATTGTCGACTTGTTGTAATTTATTTAAATTGCCATTGGCTTCATTTCCATTTTTGGAGTCCTTAGCTTAGCATTCCAGAGACAAAAAGTGAATCTGAGTTCAGAAAATGCAGTATATTTTTTGAAAATGTGTGTTACATCTTATTAGGCCTGTAAATAACAAAGGATTTCAAAAACTAAAAATAAATACAGATACCTAATGTTAAGCTGGATACATTCTCTTCAAAATGAGAAGATGAACATTTTTAGAAAGGCTGTCACAGATATTGGAAACTGCCGAGAAGCTAGTGCAGGCTGGATATAGTATGGAGTATTGATTCAGATGTCATAATTAAATGAGCCTGAGACTGAGCTCAGATAGAAACTGTTTGGAAAGATGGATAAAGAGTCAGGAAGAGATATGAGTTAGAGTCTCTTCTCCTAATAGTACTTGTCAGAATTTCAAGGGTGAGAGGTTCTATCAATTGGAACAAGAACGGTGTGGGTGTGATGGAGTTTGGCACCTTATCAATTCTCTCCTTTCTAAGAGAGCATGTGTCTGACATCTGTGATTTATTTCCGATCTACCAGTCTGGTGAGCATGAGTCTTGAGTTTGCTGCCAAATTACTGTACTCGTCTACATGCTAAAAGGCTGCTGTCACATTTAAGACTGTCAGAAATTCACATCCTTCCCATGGGTGATCCCAGAGAATACATATAATAGAGACTTGCTTTTGCTTATGGAGAGTCATGTGTGGGAGTTACATTGTTGCAAATCAATTAATATTATACCAAATTACCAAATTAGCTTCCCCCTCTCAACTTCTGCATAGATGGTTAAAACAGTATTATAGCCATATAAATGGAAATATAAAATATAAAAAAAAATTCTCCTATAATCTCACCACCCTAATACAAATGTTACCTCTGCAGTTTCTGTCTATATGCATTCTATAATATTGACATTTATTCTTAGAAAAGATTTTCTGGGGGCACCTGAGTAGCTCAGTCAGTTAAGCATCCAACTCTTGGTTGAAATCATGTACTGCATCAAGCTCTGGGCTGGGCATGGAGCCTGCTTAAGATTCTCTGTCTCTCCCTCTCCTGCCACTTGCTCTTTCTCTCTCTCTCTCAAAAAAGAAAGAAAGAAATAAGAAAGAGATTTCTGATTATTAGCAATTTATTCCCATAAGAGGAGATTCCCCTCCTAAGTGGGAGGAGGGTATAATCTTGGTTGAATTGTGAAAAAGGAGGAGCATTCTAAAACCCATGACATACTAGTGGGATGGAAATGAATTAAATTGCAATGATCCCTGAAAAAGACACATTTCCCTTATCTCTGGTGTAGCTCTTGAGAGGTTTTCTCATTCACCAGCCAACTTTGTACAGCTAAGGCTCTCTCATCTTCATATCCTTACCCTGGAGAGAGAGAAGCAGGTGATATACGTACAGAGGGCATCACTGATAGTCAATATGTTTCTCTAAATGCCACCTCCTCCTAGGCCTGTGGCAAGGAGAGATATCATTTAAAGTTGACACTGCAGTTCCTCTGGCCATTTGAATTGTGACCTTCCAACCCAGGAACTGGCCCAGATCTACAGGATTTATCAAAAAGACCTTAATATTGCAGAATGGCAGCCCTCACCAATCATTCCTTCACTATCTCCCTCCTCCTCTTTATCCTCATTATTAGAACAGTCATTATTTTAAGCCACTCAGTTGCCTCAGGGTCTGTAAGATGCCCCTTGTGATAATTCTCTATGGCAAATATACCTACATAACCTTTCTCTGTTCATTTGCCCTAACCTTCCCCCTAGAGGAAATTTGCAAATGTCCTTTATTCTTCAGGGCATTTGCACTAAAAGGCTTTTGCCATCCATTTTCTTGCCTAAGAGTTGTAAACAAACAAAACAAAGAGTTCTATTTATTGAAAAGTTAACTTCCTACAGTAGGATACAAATGTTTGTGAATGATTATGAATATTGTAGGAATTGTTTTAGGGCTGTTGGGAAGTGCTTACTTTTAATTTTCTTTCTTTCTTTCTTTCTTTTTTTTTTTAGAACTCAAAAACTAGAAAGATCCTTTGTTTATTCCACTACCCAAACACCCTAGTCCCACAAATAAGGAAGAGGAAGTTAGAAGCTTCAGCTTGTTGGCGCAAAACCTGAAAGCCAACAGTCTAGCAGAGCCTTTGCTAGATCATTGATTGATCTCTAGCTTACTCCCTGGGAGTCCTTGAGCAGTTTACCCAGGTCCTCCCCATCCCTTGGTCTTCTCAGCTGTGTGTTCAAAGAGAAGATACCAAAGTCTCCAGTTGTGAGGATTAAATGAGATCTTGTTGGCAAAATGCTTAGTACCATTCCTGGCGTATTTAATTACTGGGTGAAGGATCCATGATCCTTCAGGTAGGAACTGAAGGTGGTGATAGTAACAGAATTATCATCATTCTTATGCCATACAGAGAGCCTCAATCTCTAAAACTCCATCTTTTTTCTTGCCACACATCCCTTAGTCTTAGGGGAAAGAGACTCTGTCTTTAAAGAGCACCACCTTGAAGAAAGGCTTTTTCCTCTAGCAGTTAGACTTTCATTCCTGGGTCGAGAGATGAGGAAAGTGTGTTGTGCATTCAGACAATCCTTGCTGGAAAGTGTTGCCAGAAATAAACAAGCTGTCAGGAGCAAATGATTCATTTCTCATCTACTCAGATGACATCTGGTTTAAGTGTGATGAATACATGCTTGTTTAAATCATATGGTGACGGTGATGCTATCTGACAGAAATGTTTGCAAATATTTGGGGAATCCCTTAAGTGCTTGCTACCAAAAGAATGAGCTTATTTAAAAGGAGAAAAGGCATAAACTTCCATCTATCAAATCAACGCTTGCTTCAACCTCCTAAGGCTATGAGATTTGCAGCTACACCTGCCACACTGTTTGAAGATTAAGAAGTGGCTCTTTTGACATTAAATGTGGATGCTACCATCAACATGCTGATGTGTAACGAATGCTCAATGGCCATTTGGATATTTAGGAAACAGCCTTTGAATAAAAGAAATGTCAAGCATACCTGCGTGTTTGAATTGGCTTCAGTACCTTTAATGGTTTGGTTATTGTTTTCATTTACCTTTGCAGCTATTCATTTAATAGTGTTTAGTGGGTTATATTATGCCAAACACAGAAGAGCCTAAGAGGAAATGAAGATATGTGCCTGCTAGGGGACTTCGCGTGCCACTAGGGAAATAATCAGTCTTAGCATAATGCTTGATTATTCAGATTCATAATGCAAAGATATGGCATGTCCTGCAGTCTCTATGTGCTGTGCCTTATCAGTCATTCTGGATTGTTCTTGCCAAGCCATTTGCTTGCCATCTTAAATAACCTGAGAATTAGCAGTATTTAACTGAAATATATTGATAGTCTTTTTTATGGAGAAGATTTAAAATATATATATAGAAATTCTAAATTATCTGAATATTGAAAATTAAAGACTTATGCATAATGCATAGCAATTGCTCAGTGAGTTAGGAATAAACATTTACATGGAGAAAATCATGTGAAACATGTGTCAAAGCATAAAGAATGCGTGCTTGATATATAGCCCATTTAATAATATTTTTATGCAAAGAAGAGAGAACAAATATCTCTTTTATGCATGACATCAATAGCTACTGTTTGTATAGCACATTGCAGTTCTTAAAGCACTTTCCATGAGTTATATCATGTGAGATAATAATTCTACTTTAATCCAGGTAATTCATTATATTTTTCAATCATATAATTGACATTTCAAATATACAGTTGTTTTCCTGAAACATCAATAAAGTCAGCCTCAAGTATTTCAAAATAATTGATTTTTATATATTAAGTCTATCATCTCCATCATTATATTTTCAAGTTCTTTGTTTCTAATTTACATTTGGGAAGATAAAGAGATTTATCAACAGCATTACAGTAGACATTTTATGGTTTTACTAAAAAATATTAGTTTGTATTTATCATAAATTACAAATTTTTGAAGCACATACAGAAGAATTAATGACAATAGATTAAGTGAGAAGAAGTCATCTCTGCCCCCCCTGAGAATGAGCTTTAGCTATTGAGAAGAGGTCTGGTGATCTCAGATTTGAATAGAGTCTTTGAATACCTTCACCAGATTAGATTTTATGAAAATACAAAAAGCCAAAAAGTACATGTAAATACATATGTGTTTATATTCATATATACCTGTGTGAGTTTACAAAATACAAGAGGTACATAAAGCTAATGAATACTTGAAAACAGTGTAAATGAGGTGGGGTGGATGAAAGAGGTCTTTTGTTTTTTACTCCTTAGACTACGGTATTATTTCGATTGTTGTCAATGATAATGTCTTCATTGATCGCTCGTGTGAAAATAGATAATTAAATGGGTGGATGGATAGATAGATAGATAGATAGATAGATAGATAGATAGATAGACAGCAAGAAAGCCTAAATGCTTAATAATACCAAGAATAAAAAGTGGACTGACCTGGTCAACTCTGTCTTTTTTTGTTTGTTGTGTTGTAAAGGAACTTTCCGCTTTTCCCTCAAGCAGATGTGGTACTGAGTGCCTCAGGCTGAAGGATGGCTCTCTTTGGCTTTATCTCATTTAATATACTTTTGTCCACAGTGTGTTGTTAACTGCTGAACATCTGGCTTTTGAAGGAGAGAGGTTCTAATTTGTAGTATTTACTGATTTCCATTGTATAAATACTCTCAAGGTGGTCAATTTTAAACTACCAATTTGACATCAGTGTCTACACAGTCCCTGGAAATTATTGACTGACTTTGTGTCCCGTGGCTCAAATTGTGGCATCTAAAGCCTTGATTCTTTTCCATAGGGATGCTCCCTTGGATTGGGTATCATCTCTCCAGAAACTCTTGCTATGGGGGACAGGGTGTGGCTAATGACAGGAAGACCAGGAAGACTTGCTTAAGCAACCAACGCAAGTGCAACCAAAGGCCTATTACTGAACATCACTGAACCTACCACCCGACCGAAGTGCCAGCTCCTAGTCTGCTCACAGGGGCAAGGCGCAGATTTCCAACCCAGCACTGCTGAAAAAGAAGCAGGTTTAGTTGGCCTCTTCAAGCTCTTCATTTATAAAATAGAAATCATTCACAGGATGCTCAGAATTACAAACCATTTGGGGAAAAAAAGTGCTATTTAAATATATGCACCCAGGGAGCCTGAGTGGCTCAGTCGGTGAAGTGTCTGCCTTCAGCTCAGGTCATGATCCCAGGGTCCTGGGATTGAGCCCCACGTCAGGCTTCCTGCTCTGTGAGGAGCCTACTTCTCCCTCTGCCACTCCCCCTGCCAGTGTGCTCTCTCTCTGTCAAATAACTAAATAAAATCCTTTAAATTAATTAATTAATTAAATGCACCCAATTTTTTCTTCTTCAACACTTTTTGTTTTGTTTTGTTTTTTTCTTCTTCAACACTTTTAAAGGCTGTCCAACTTTTTTCCAAATGGCATGTGTTTGTATGATTCCCACAGCTTCATGCAATTATTCTGCTCAGCACTGAAATAATTAAATCAATTTAAGAGACAAAAGGGCAGTACCTCTGTACCTTTGTAAATGTCAATATCCCAACGAGTGGGGCTGAGATCGGAGGTGCATTTGGAGGAGAAAAGCACACTGGTGGTGGTCGGGAGTCCGGGAGTGATGCCTGGCAACAGTACATGAGAAGATCCACTTGTACTATCAATTACAGTAAGGACCTTCCTCTGGCTCAAGGAATCAAGTTTCAATTAAGGTTTCTAAGGAGGCTCTCCCGTCCTCCTGTGTATCTGCTAAAGCCATGATGCGGTGGCCAATTTTCTAGCATGCTAGGGCGGCTTTTTTTGGGGGGGGAAACTAATTCATAATTTTTCTACGTATGTTTCTAACAATTTTGAGCACATATTTTTGTCATAATGCTTATTTAAAAACTTTACACTTAAATTGTCAAAAAAAAACAAAAAAACATACCTCTGTACCTCTAAGAGGCTTCCTTTTAAGATACAGTTTACAGTAAAGGCCTATGTAGCCTAACCATATGCTTTGGGCTGGCCCAGTCAAGGACAACTACATTGTTGAAGGGGTTTTGACTTAACGAAGATGAGGCCTCTTTCAAGTGACTGCCTGGAAATCAACTGAGAGGAGCCTGGGGGCAGTTCTAACCGTCCTGCTTCCACAGGCAGGAGCTCTTGAGGACAGAATGGTATTTGAGGCTATGGGCAAAGTTGGATTCAAATGATGAGCATGTTTTGCTCCCTCCCACCCCAAGACCTTCTTCAGCCCTAGATGAGAAGTGGATGCTTGCTCCTTTGTGAGGCAGAGCCATTTACAATCAAGGAAGCAGCTGCTTGATTTTACGAATCAGACTTGTTCATCTCGGCAGGGGTTATTTAGGAGATGCTGACCCAGGGAAAGTACGTTGACGCAGTCTGCGCAGGATGGTTTAGAATCTCCATGAGGCCGGCCTCACCCAGGATCCCACAGTAACCTTGGAAGGAGTCCTGGGGCTCTGTCTGCTGTCTTTACAGCTACCTGGGGAGGCAGACGTAAGAAAGAAGTGTTTGATTTGCGGATTACAGACCTACGAGTGTCTGTAAGAGAGGTAGCCTGAAGAATGTCTTCATCTTAGTTTGCTTTTGTTGCTTGCTGAGCATGTTCGCTCCACAGGAAGATTAGACGTTTCTTGTTTGTTTGGAACAAGCATTCAGAAAACCCAAAGCCTCAGCCTCCTACAGCTGCTGGCCTGGCTAGTGGGGAGCCCAGGGCCCTGCCCTGAACTAAAAGGTCTTCATTAAAATTTCCTTTTTTCTCCCCTTCTAATCTATCCTGAACGAAGCTGATGGTCGGTTTATTATGTAGTTGTATTTCTTTTATTCTTTGATTCGTGGATTTCTTTGGGTTGAAGGGGCGGTCTATGCTCTCTAGTTTTTTAAGCGCGGTGATTTATAGAAAGCATGCTGGCCGGCCCAAATACCACCCCAGGTAGTCCTCAGAAGGGATCACCAAACTTGAGCAGCTGTTAGATCAAAGCATAAACCAAAACAGAGAGACTGGCTGGGGGTGAAACACTGGCCCTTCTGTGTGCAGGTTCCAATCACACACGGATTGTCCTTCCTGCCTGGGAGAATCATTTCCAAAGTCAAGTGCCTTTCACTAAAGAAATGTCAGCATTGTGATCAAAAGCTCCTGGTGCCTTCCTAAGAGTTCTACTGTAAGGATACAGTCTGTCCCCCTGGGTGTTGCCCAAATAAGGCAACTAGCACCATGCTTAGGGTGAATTTTGTGGTGGCTTATTTTTATGTTGCTTGAGCTTTGAAGCTGACTATGGTTTCCCAATTCTTCTATTAGCACTTCTCTTCTGCTGTATAAATTTCTGTCTGCACCTCTACTTCTCATTTCTGCATAACACCCTGCAGGATGCAAGTGATACAACTAAGGTTGCTAATGTATATCCTACCTCTATGAAGTCATAGGAAGGGATATTTCTAAATATTTGTTTGGTGTGTAATTAAGAATTTCAGTGAACTGAGGTTGTTGGAATGGCACCTTGTGCATCACCATATAAACAATCTCTAAGCTATGTGATTCCTGAAGAAACAGTACTTTCCACCATGTGAAATATTGATGGGATTATGGGTTGGTCATGGCTATGATTACAGAGCATCTACTGTACCAGGTAATGTGCTTCTATTGCACCAGGTAATGTAATAGACATTTCACATATTCATTTTTGAACCTCCCAGAGTAGATTTAAAGCTAGATAGTTTTCTCCATTTTATAATGTGAATAAAGGTAAAGTCATTTGTCCAGGATCAAACACCTACCAATTAGCAAAGCTGCAGTTTGAACCTGGATCTTCCTGCCACCAGAACCCCTGCTCTTATCATGACTCAGTGTGGCCTTAAGAGAAAATGAGCAAGTGCTAGAACGTGGCATACCACAAAGATATGGAAACACCACTTTGGAGAGGCGATTTCTAATAGCACACTTAATCTGCCTATACAACTGCTGGCTTATTCAGAGTTAAATAAATCCTTTTAGTGGAATAAGATGCTCAAGGGAGATAAGATTAACATATAAGATGCTTATCATTCATTTTCCACATTTCAAACAGAAGCGCAAGATGTTTTGATAAGTGAATTGAACAACAAAGTAATTTCACTATTGCTTCTAAGAACACCTTAGAAAAATAGAAAAAGTTTGATGTTATAAAACTCCCCCATCAAGGACTGAAAGTCATTATTTCTTTCACAGGTCCCTTTGACTGTTAAATTCTTTTTCTTTGTGGGGTGGTTGATTGGGATCATTTTCCCTACGTATAGAAAGTATTTATACCTATAGCAGATTTTTCAAGGATAAGGGCAAAAATGTACATTCTGGATGCTTTGGTAGCTCAGTCAGTTAAGCATCTGCCTTGAACTCAGGTAATGATCTCAGGGTCCTGGGATCAAGCCCCAGTGGGGCTCCCTGCTCGCAGAGAGTCTGCTTCTCCTTCTCCCTCTGCCCCTTCCCACCTTCTGTGCACCCTCTCTCTCTCTCTCTCTCTCTCTCTCTCTCTCTCAAATGAATAAATAAAATCTTTTTAAAAACACATATATTCAACATCAGCAATCAGGTCTACTGAAAAGGAAGATCCAAGTTAAAAACAGAACGGTTCTTCAGTGACATCAGAATATGGTATTCTTGGGGTGCCTGGGTGGCTTAGTCGGTTAAGTGCCTGCCTTCAGCTCAGGTCATGATCCTGGCATGGAGCCCCACATGGGGAATCCCTGCTCAGCTGGGAGTCTGCTTCTCCCTCTGTCCCTCCCCCAGCTTGTGTTCCCTGTCTCTCTTGCTCTCTCTCTCTCTCTCAAATAAATAAATTAAATCTTAAAAAAAAAAAAAAAAGAATATGATTTCTTCCCTCTTTTCTAGTCTTTATTTTTTTTAATTTGGTCTTCAGGAAGTAAAGATTTCATGCTTTCAGTGGCTTGGCTACCCGAAATAGCCAGTAAAAGATCCTCTAGAAAATGTTTGAAACTAAGGAATGCAGTGGAGTTAAGAACAAGACATTCTAGATGCCCTGTACACACAGGTATGTGTGTGCATGCATGCCTCACATTCAGGCACACATGCATTCCACAATACTTATACACACTGCAGAAACACACACATGCATACAGGCATGCATACGTGCATGCACGCACACACACTCATTCCCACCATACACATGCACACACACCAGTCAGCTAAAGTTAACGTGCAGCTCACATAACCAGAGCTGACCTTTAATGAGTGACTAAGGTGTGCCTTCCACTGTGCTAAGCACTCAGCCCCTGAAAGCATTCTTTCTCTCCAGCAAGGTGCTGTGATTACCATCATTTTGCAGGTGGGGAATGGAGCTCAGAAAAGTACAATAGGAAGGAAAGAAGGAGTGCATATACATACTTCTCTGAACTCCATCGAAAAACTATGTACATAATCTAAAAACTCTTGAGCATTGCAGCTCAGATTTCTTTGGCAATTTTTTTCATCCTGCCATACAGCTAAGCAGAACTCTACTCAGCAAATTGTGATGCAAATTTGTATGCTTTGAATAAGCTTTTGGGATCCAGTTCCCTGACTTCATTCGGGGCTCAGCCCTGACTCCCTAGATGATGCCTTTGTCTCCTGAAAAGCTGGCCCACCTCTCTGTGTCTGTATCCCTCTGCCATTCTTCCCAAAACACAAGCCTAATCATAGTCCCTACCTGCTAAAAGAAAATCCTGCAATGAGGTATCCTCAAACCTTGAGCTTGACTTTAAAGACCTTTCACTACTGAATAACCACCTGCATAATAAACATGATCCCAATGCTGGATCTGTTCTCTCTCCCTTTCCTTTCCTTATCTATATCTGGAAAATTTCTTTCATTCAATACCTGGTTCACAAGTCACCTCTTTGGCAGTGCCCTGTCCAGCTCCTCTGCCCATGTGCTTTCTTTTTCTTTTTAAATTTAATTTTATTTATGAGAGACATACACACACACACACAGAGAGAGAGAGAGAGAGAGAAAGAGAGGGAGGGAGATGCAGGCTCCATGCAGGGAGCCTGATGTGGAACTTGATCCTGGGTCTCCAGGATCAGGCCCTGAGCCGAAGGCTGAGCTAAACCGCTGAGCCCCCCGGGCGGCCCCATGTGCTTTCATTTCAGCATTTCAGGTTATGTGATGGCTGTGTTTATTTGCATCTCTGTTCATTACACTTTCAGCTACTTGAGAGCAAAATGCCATTTACCCACCTTTGTTTCTCAAGCAATTAGCACAGTGCCTGGCTTGTAATAAACACTGAAAGTAGTTTTTTGTTGTTTTTTTTTTTAATGATCAGTGAATGGATAAATATATGAACCTTGTTATGGTCTAATTTCAATCCAACACTTTCCTTGCAGCTGTGTAGTAGTTGACAGTGTGCTTTTAACTCAAGATTGTTTTCAGGCTTCCTGCACCTGGCCAGGTAGTTCTTTCAAAACACCTTGTACTTGTTCTTGTTGTTCCCCTCTCAAAATGTTCTTTTTAAAATTTGTTCATCTCTGAATGAAGATATTCATGAGGCAGTGTTTCATGGTAGTTTGGTACATGGGCCTAGTGCCAAGGGCTGGTGCTCTGCACCCGCCACACATGACTGTGATGGAGCAAGTTGCTTATGACTTCTCTGGCAGTCAAAGTGACAGAGAATCTTGCCCAAGTCGTGTGGAGGAGGGGACAGAGCTTGTCTCATTCACCCAGGTCATTAAGGAAGGTCTCACAGAGCTCAGTGCCAGCCCAACTATGTCCTCTTTGGTTGCTATTAAAACATTAATCTATTTTTTTAAATTTACTTATTTGAGAGAGAGAGCAAACAAGTATGGGGGATGGGAGGGGCGGAGAGAGAGAGAAAGAGAGAATCTTAAGCAGAATCCCTGCTGAGCGTGGAGCCCAGTCCAGGGCTTGATCTCACAACCCTGAGATCATGACTTGAGCCAAAATCAAGAGCTGGATGCTCAAGCAACTGAGCCACCCAGGTGCCTCTAAAATATTAATCATATTCTTGAATAGCATTTCCCTATGAACTGTGTCCATCTTAACTGCAAATGTATCCAGACAATTTTTAATCTGTGTACATCAAGAAGAGGAAAAATGGCTTCCTTAGTTCTTTTGGGACACAGACATGTCATAAATTAAAAAGAAATTATGGAGAAAAAATAAAAATATACTTGCTGATGTTATGATAATATCCCTTACCCTCCTCTCATAAGTCTAAAATATAAAAAATATTTAAAAATCACTTGTTTGTCAAACCAGACTTGGAAATCAGGACTAGTGAATATATGGACTGATGTGAGCTCTCAGACTTTGGCCAAATAACAAGTCGGTAGGCTTTCCTAAATTGATTTAACCCACTTTTCACACATATGATTAGAAAACTGCTTAGGATGTGATTTATTTTAAATAAAACTAGCACCTAGCATTTGGAGGTGCCCAAGTACTGATTCTCCTTCCTCTGCAAATCATTTATAAAGTTAACTAGAAGCTGTGAATTTAGATGCCTCCAAATTTACACTCCTGAACAGCTGGTTATCAGGCAAAGACTCCAGACAGCCTGCCTGGCAGAGAGGCTGGGCTGTTCCCCGGGTTGTGCTCATCTCCTGCAGAACAGAAATTCGCATTCTCCCTGTAGCTTTCAAGCCTCTTGGATCCTGTTTGGCATTTCTCTTTCTACTGATAGATGAACAGAGGGAAGGAGGAGGCAGGGAGGAAAGAAGGAAAAGAGAGGGAGGGAGGAAGAGAGAGGGGGAGTCAAGCCAGTTACTAGGTTTGTCCCTTTTAATTCTCTGCTTAAAGATTACTTTTAATAGATCCACCAGAATTGAAAATGAATATCCTTACCTAAAGGTCAGCATTATTATGTTTCCAAATAGGTCATATTTTTTTGTAATTCCACAAGGAACAAATGTGTTGTCTACATTTCTGCCACAAAACATAGCTTCTAACCATGTTTGTGATTATGGGTCATGGAATTAACTGGATGGTCAAGAGAAAAACAGATTATGAGAAGAGGCCCAAAATACCGGCATGGTTACATGTTGCACCATTTTGTTGATATTCACATGATACCTTGGCATTTTTTTTAATTTATTTTTTATTGGTGTTCAATTTACCAACATACAGAATAACCCCCAGTGCCCGTCACCCATTCATTCCCACCCCCCACCCTCCTCCCCTTCTACCACCCCTAGTTCGTTTCCCAGAGTTAGCAGTCTTTACGTTCTGTCTCCCTTTCTGATATTTCCCACACATTTCTTCTCCCTTCCCTTATATTCCCTTTCACTATTATTTATATTCCCCAAATGAATGAGAACATATAATGTTTGTCCTTCTCCAACTGACTTACTTCACTCAGCATAATACCCTCCAGTTCCATCCACGCATTTTATACACTTGTACCATGTTAATGTCTATGTATTTAGCTTAATATTTAAGAAATAGCAGCTACTGATGAACAATTCCCAGTTCACCATTCCAGCTCTACTTTCTGATAAGACCTATGGACAAGAAGAGGTAATAATGTCTAAGGGGCTAGAACTACAAATGACCACTTCTCATCTTACTAGAGATGAGGGAGGGGACTGTTATTTCTAGGCATTGTCTTCCACATCTTCTTTCTTAGCTCCCAGAATTCTGGTTTTTAAATTTTTTATCAAGACATGAAAACTGGAGTGCCTGTGTGGCTCAGTCGAGCATCCAACTCTTGATTTTGGCTCAGGTCATGATCTCAGGGTTGTAAGATCAAGTCCCACATGGGGCTCGGTGCTTAGCGTGGAACCTGCTTAAGATTCTCTCTCTTTTTTTCCATCTGCCCCTCCCACCCCCTACTCTCTCTCTCTCAAGTAAATACAAATATCCTTAAAAAAAAGTTCAGTTAATATCAATATTCTTATAAAAAGAAAAAAAACGAGAGGGAAAAATTCTTTGTGATGAGAACTCTTAAGATTTATTCTCTTAACAACATTCCTATATGTCATACAGCAGTGTTAACTAGTCATCATGTTGTACAAGACATCCCTCATGCTTATTTCTCTTATAACTGGAAATTTATACCTTTTGAACACTTTCCTCCAGTCCCCATTCCCTACCATCAACTTGGCAACCAACCATAAGTCTGATCTCTTTTTCTATGAGTTTGGTTTTTTGCTTTTCTTTTTTAGATTCTACGTACAAGTGAAATCATACAGTATTTGTCTTTCTCTGACTTATTTCACTTAGGACAATGCCTTCAAGGTGCATCCCTATTGTTATAAATGGTAGGATTTCCTCATTTTTAATGTCAGTATAATATTCCAGTGTGTGTGTGTGTATATGTGTGTGTGTATCTCACATCGTCTTTAGATTGACACTTAGATTGTTGGGCGCTTAGACACTTAGATTGTTTCCATGTCTTGGCTATTCTAAATAATCCTGCTATGAACATGTGAGTGCAGATATCTTTTTGAGTTAGTGTTTTCATTACTTTTGTTTATATTCCAGAAGTAACATTGCTAAATCATATGGTAGTTCTATTTTGAATTTTTTGAGGATCCTCCATACCGTTTTCCAGAGTGGCTGCGCCTTTTTACAATCCTACCAACAGTACAGGTGGGCTTCCTTTTCCCATCATCCTCGCCAGCATTTGTTATCTCTTGTCTTTTTGATGATGGCCATTCTAAGAAGCATGAGGTGATGTCTAACGAGGGCTTTAAGTTGAATTTTCCTTATGACTAGTGACTTCAAGCATCTTTTCATGGACCTGCTGGTCTTCCATAAATCTTTTGGATAAATGTCTGTTCAGATCTTTTGCCCATTTTTTAATTGGTTTATTTGGTTTTTTGCTATTGAGTAATATGAGTTCTTATACACTTTGGAATTCTTTTTTTTTTTTTTTAAGATTTTATTTATTTATTCTTGAGAGAGAGGCAGAGACAGGCAGAGAGAGAAGCAGGTTCCCTATGGGGAGTCCATTGTAGGATTCAATCCCAGGACCCCAGGATCATGACCTGAGCCAAAGGCAGAGGCTCAACCACTGAGCCACCCAGGTGCTCCTACTTTGAAATTCATACCTTATCAGATGAATGACTTTCAATTTTTTTTCCCATTCTATAGGTTGTCTTTTCACTTTGTTGATGACTTCTTGGCTGTGCAGAAACTTTTTAGATTAATATAGTCCCACTTATTTATTTTTGATTTTGTTAACTTGTGTTTTTGGTGTCATCAAGAAAATTGTTATCAAGACCCATGTTAAGGAATTTTGATCTTGATTTCTTCTAGAAGTCTCATGGTTTTAGATCTTACATAGAAGTCTTTAATCCATTTTGAAATAATTTTTGTGAGTGGTGTTAGATATGGGTTCAGTTGCATTCTTTTATATGTAAATACCCAATTATACCAGAACCATATATTGAAGGGATTATCTTTTCTCCATTGAGTATTCTTGGCGTCTTTGTCAAACATTAGTTGATTGTATATGCTAGGGTTGATTTCTGGGCTCTTGATTTTTTTCCATTGGTTGATTTTTCTGTTTTTATGCCAATATCATACTATTTTGATTATCATAGTTTTATAGTGTAGCTTGAAATCGGGAAGTGTGAAATTTCCTGCTTTATTCTTCTTTCTTAGTATTTCTTTGGCTATTGGATGTCTTTGGTAAGTCAATATAAATTTTAGGAATACTTTATCAGTGCCTGTAAAAAATGCCATTGGAATCTTGATAGGGATTACATTAAATCTATAGATAGCTCTTGGTAGTATTATCATTTTAACAATATTAATTCTTCCAATCCATGAACGCAGGATACCTTTCCATTTATTTGTGTCTTCTTCAATTTATTTCATCAATGTCTTGTAGTTTTCAGTATAGAGATCTTTCATTTCCATAGTTAAATTTATTTCTGGGCAGCCTGGGTGGCTCAAAGGTTTAGCGCCGCCTTCAGCCCATGGCGTGATCCTGGAGACCCAGGATTGAGTCCCACATCAGGCTCCCTGCATGGAGCCTGCTTCCCCCTCTGCCTGTGTCTCTGCCTCTCTCTGTCTCTCTCTGTGTCTCTCATTAATAAAAAATAAATAATTTTTTAAAAATTTATTTCTAGGGGATCCCTGGGTGGCTCAGCGGTTTAGTGCCTGCCTTTGGCCCAGGGCGCCATCCTGGAGTTACAGGATCGAGTCCCACGTCGGGCTCCTGGCATGGAGCCTGCTTCTCCTTCCTCCTGTGTCTCTGCCTCTCTCTATGTCTATCATAAATAAATAAATAAATCTTTAAAAAAATTATTTCTAAGTATTTTATTGTTTTCAATGTTATTATAAATGGGATAATTTAGTTTTTTCAGAATTTTTTTGGATAGTGTATAGAAATAGTGGTGATTTTTGCATGTTAATTTTGTATCTTTCAACTTTACTGAAGTTGTTGATTAGATCAAACAGTTTTTTGGTTGAGTCTCAGATTTTCTATATATAAAATCACATTGTTTACAAATAGAGATAATTACACTAATTCCTTTCAAATTCTGATACCTTTTATTTCTTTTTCTTATCTGCTTTTTCTAGCAAGGATTTCAATATTTTGTTAAATAGGAGTGTTGAGAGTGGTCACCCTTGTCTTGTTTCTGGTTTTAAAGGAAAAGCTTTTGTCCTTTACCATTGAGTATGATGTTAGGTAAGAGCTTATCATATGGGGCCTTTACTATGTTGAGATAGTTCTTCCATGCCTAACTTGTTAAGACTTTAATCATGAATGGATGTTTGAATTTTGCCAAATGCTTTCTCTGTAACTATTGAGATAATCAGATGATTCTTTCTTTTATTCTATTAATGTAATGTATCACATTGATTGATTTGTTTATGTTAAGACATGCTTGCATCCCAGGGAAAATCCCACTTGACTGATCCTTTAAATGTGCTGCTGAATTCAGTTTGCTAGTATTTTATTGAGAATTTTTATACCTGTATTCATCAGGAATATTGGCCTGTAGTTTTTCCTTCTGTTTTTGTTTTTTCCTGGTAGTATCTCTTTATGGTTTTTGTATCAAGATAATGCTGACCCAATAAAATGAGTTTGGGAGTATTCCCTCCTCTTCAATTTTTTGTAAGAGTTTGAGAAGGATTGGTGATTCTTTTTTGAATGTGTGATAAAAGCCATCCAGTCCCCCGGGGCTTATTTTCATTGGGAGACTTTGATTACTGATTTAATCTCCTTACTTTTAATTTATTTATTCAGATTTTCTTTCTTTCTTTTTTTTTTTTCCTGAGTCAGTCTTGGTAAATTACACGTTTCTAAGAACCTTCCCTTTCTTTTAGGCCATCCAGTTTGTTGACATATAACTGTTCACAGTAACCTCTTTCAATCCTTTATATTTCTGTGATATGGGCTGTAATGTCTTCCTTTTCATTTATAATTTTGTTGGTTCTGGTTCACCTCTCTGTTTTTCTAGGATAGTCTATGTAAGAGTTGGGTAATTTTATTTATCTTTTCAAAGAACCAACTGTTACTTTAGTTTATTTTTCTCTCTCTCTCTTTTCTGTATTGTATTTCACTTATTTCTGCTCTAATCTTTATTATTTTCTTTCTTCTGTTAACTTTCAGCTAAGTTTCTTCTTTTTTTCTAGCTCCTTAAGGCATATAGTTCAGTTCTTTATTTGGGATTTTTCTTGCTTTTTAATGTAGGTATTTATTGCTATAAACTACCCTTTTAGAACTTCTTTTGTCATATTCCATGAGTTCTGGTATGTTGTGTTTCTGTTTTTGTTCGTCTTAAGAAACGTTTATTTCCCCTTTAATTTCTTTGATCTATTGGTTGTTCAAGATAATGTTGTTTAATTTCCACATGTTCTTGAATTTTTCAGTGTTTCCCTTGTTATTGATTTCTAGTTTTATGCCATTTTGATGAGAGAGGATATTCAGTCCTTTTGATTGCTAGGACCTATTTGCCTAATATATAGTCTATCATAGAAAATGTTCCATGTGCACCTGAGAAGAATGTGTATTCTGCTATTATTGAATAGAAAGTTGTCTATATGCCTGTCAGATCCATTTGGTCTGTAGGTATAGCTACCTACCCCTGCTTTTTTTGCTGGTGTTGTTGTGTTGCCATTTATTTGAAATGTCTTTTTCTATCCCTTCACTCTCATTCTATGTGTGTCTTTAAGGCTTCTAGGCAGCATATTGTTGGATCTTGGTTGTTTCCAGTCAGCCATTCTGTGTTTCTGGACTAGAGCATTTAATCAATTTATATTTAAAGTAATTATTGATAGGTAAGGACTTACTATTGCCATTTTGTTAGTTTCCTGGTTATTTTGTAGATCCATCGCTCCTTGTTTCTTATCCTGCTGTCCTTGTGCTTTGATGTCTTTTAACATCAATATGCTTTGACCGCTTTATCAAGTTTTTTTTGTGTAATTACTACAAGATTTTCCCTTGTGGCCACTGTGAGCTTTATATAAAATACCTTGAACTTATTAACACTGTATTTTAAACTAATAGCACCTTAAATTCAATAGAAGTCATATACTTTACACTTTTACTTCTTTTCTGCTTCGCATTTTAGGTCATTGCTCTGATAATTTATATGTATACTTTACCAACTGGTAACATTATTATATTTATGGTTATTTTGCTGTATTCATTTTTTTAACTTTTAAACTGGAACTATGAGTTATGCATCACTGTTACCATATTGTAGAACCTAAAACTGTATGTTTACCACTACCAGTGAGATTTATGCTACTATTCTGGTTTTATAATGTTAATTAATGTTATTTTAGTTCCACTCAAAGAATTCCTTTTAGCATTTTCTGTAAGGCAGGTTGGGGGCTCAGCTTTTGTTTATAAAGGAAAGTCTTTATCCCTCGTTTGTTTCTGAAGGATTTCTTCAACAGCCATAGAGTTCTTGGTTGACAGTTATTTTCTTCTAATATTTTGAATATGTCATCCCATTCTCTCCTGCCTGAAAATTTTTTTTTTAAGATTTTATTTATTTAGTAATGAGAGACAGAGACAGAGAGAGAGAGGGAGAGAGAGAGAGGCAGAGACACAGGCAGAGGGAGAAGCAGGCTCCATCTCCATGCAGGGGGCCTGACATGGGACTCGATCCCGGGTCTCCAGGATCACACCCTGGGCCAAAGGCAGCGCTAAACCGCTGAGCCACCCAGGCTGCCCAAAATTTCTGTTGAGAAATCCACTGATAGTCTTATGGGGCTTTCCTTGATGTAACTTCTGTCTTTTCTCTGGCTGCTCTTAAATTTTTCTTTGTGTTTGATTTTTAACAATTTAATTATAATGTGTCTAAGTATAACCCTGTTGGGGTTCAACCTATTTGGGACCCTTTGGGTCTCTTGGATCTAGAGGCCCATTTTTTGCCCAAGGCTAGGGAAGTTTTCAGCCACTATTGCTTTAAGTGTATTTATTGTCCCTTTCTCTTTCTCTTCTTTCTGGAATTCCCATAATGTGAATATTGTTCCTTTTTATTGTGTTCTGTAATCCCTGAGGGCTTTCTTCACTCTTTTTCATTTTTTAATTTCTTTTTTAAACTCTGAGTAATTTCTAATGTCTTATGTGCTATTCTTTAGGCCTATGATTCTTTTTTCTGCATAGGAAAGTCTACTTTTGAAATTCTCTGTTGAATTCTTCAGTTCAGTTATTATGTTTTTCAACTCTAGGATGTATATTTTTGTTTTGTTTTGTTTTGTTTTTGCTTTGGTTTTTTGATGATTGTATCTCTTTGTCAAGCTTCTCATTTTGTTCATGCATTGTTCTCCTAATTTTGTTTAGTTATCTGTCTGTCATCTTGTAGTTCACTTAACTTTCTTAAGAGGAGTATTTTGAACTGTTTGACAGTTTATAGATCTCCATACCTTTAGCATCAGTTATTGGAGCTTTATTAGTTTCCTTTGAAAGTGTTATATTTACTTGATTTTTTTGTGTGTGTCCTTGATTCCTTAAATTGGTGTCTGTGCCTTGAAGTAATGTTCATCTTCCAGATTTTATAAGATTGCTTTGGTAGAGACAGTTCTTCACCAGGTTTGGTTTCTGGGTGTATCTACCAGTAATTAGGCAGGTGGGGCCTGCTATTAAAGTCTATTTTGGGGCAAGGCAACTGCTCAAGTTCTGCAGACAGGGATGTGAGATAGTTTGCCACTGCCTGAGAACAATTGGATAGGACTGCTGCTGGTTTGGTTCCTTACCCAAATGTGGCTGTAGGATGGCCTCCATGGCTGCCTGAATTCTCTAGTTAGGCTTACTAAATCATTAGGACTGGACACTATATTTAGTAATAGAATGGGCTATGAATTTGCTTCCCTATGCTGGCAGGGGAGCAAGTCAGAGCTCTGGGCCTTAAGAGCTCATTGTCTGGGGGCCCAAATCAGACCTGAGTGTACACTGAATTTTCTGGTCAAGTAAGGCCATTAGTTTTGTTTGACAAATGAGGTAAGACACACGCTGCTTTCTGTGCCATTTTACATAGGGCTGTTGAATGGCCTATGCAGTTTTCCATGTGTTCTGGCCAGGTTCCCTGGTCAGACAGGCTGAAGGTTGTATTCAGCAGTGAGTGGGATTATGAATTAGATTCCCTGCCTGTGTGCAGTGGGAGAAGCTGCTCTAAAACCAGTAAATCTCTTTATTTGTTGTCTCACCTCAAGCTGACCTGCAGCTCAAGTTCCCTGGCCAAACACTGCCACTAGCTTTGCTCTTCAAACCGTTAGCTCTGTCTGTCCTTCTCTTGGCTTGAGTGCCCCTAAGCTGCACAGCTTTCAGTTATAAACCCTGTGGTTGACCCTGTGGTCAAATGGGGCTGGAAGACACCCTCTACAGTGGATGGGGCTAGGTTTCATCCTCCTTGACTGTGCAGGAAGGGCTCCTGCAGAGCAGACTCCCTGGCTGGGGTGGGCTGAGAGCTGTGCTAAGCCTAAATTGTGAATTAATCCCTGTCTGTGTGTAGCACAGGAAGCTTCCTACCTAGTAATGGCTTTGCTCTGGGGACTGTCAGGTCTATCTAACCACCAATGGGCTACAGCATTGCTGGGCCACACAGTTTCCAGGAATTGTCACCACCTTTTCTCATCAGGTGGGCCTGGAAGGCACTCCCTACAGTATGTGGGGCTGTGATTCAGCATCCTACCGGGGTGGGGGCAAAGTGACTGTAGGACCAGCAAAACCCCTTGTTAGAGGATCCTAGTAGGGCAAATCTGCACCCCCAACAAGTTCCATGGTCAGAGTGCACCCCCACTGTGGTTCTGCAGATGAGTAAAGCCAGCAGTTGGGATTGCTACTTGGGCACTGCAGGCATGAAATCAGTTTTCCAGGATCCCTATGCTGGTTGTTGTAACTTCCTCCCCTCTTCTCTATTATGATCAGATTCCCAGTGGCTGGACCCTGCAGATTCCCCTGCAATCTGTATGGGGTGCAATCTGAATAGGGGCTCCCACAAAGCAACCCACAGTGTTTTAGGAGGCTATTTGCCCCCTGCATTCTTTTTCCACTGGAGGAATTGAAAATCGGGGGGAAACCTCCATGCATGGTATTGCATTGGCCGGGGGGAGGGACAATATAGTCCCTGCTCTTATCCTTCTCATGCAGGCTCTCATACAGAGGGTACTTCAGACTCACTCCTGTCCCGCTGTTCTAGGGCTGTCTTTGTGATGTCTTGTTTTTGAACAAATGCTCATCATTCTTGTGAGAGGGAGCCAAGTCAGAAATGACTTATGTCACCATATTGATGACCTTATTCCTCAATTTAATTAATTAATTAATTTATTTATTTATTTATTTATTTATTTATTTATGATAGTCACACACAGAGAGAGAGGCAGAGACATAGGCAGAGGGAGAAGCAGGCTCCATGCACTGGGAGCCCGACGTGGGATTCGATCCTGGGTCTCCAGGATCACGCCCTGGGCCAAAGGCAGGCGCTAAACCGCTGCGCCACCCAGGGTTCCCCCTCAATTTAATTCTTAATTCTATCTGCATCTAAATTGGCCTTTGAGAACATAATGCTCCAAAAATAAAGGCATAAGTTTTAGGCCTACGTCAGCATGTGTTATTGGTAGGATTGTTAAGAGGGGGACAGAAGCAGAATTGGAATCTTGTTGGGTGTGCATTTACTCTTTTTTGTGTTTCTCTGCAAATATTTGTCTATTCTACCTTTGCCAAATCTATTTGCCTTTTCCTTGGAGTCATTAAGAAACAATGCATGTTGCTGTGCTGTTTGAGGCTTAACAAGATTTTGAGGTTTAAAGACCTCAAAATCCTGCAGAGACACAGGTCTTGCTGGTAGCATTTGGACAGAAGAAGACTGAACAACAAAATGAATTGACAGTTGTATTTCTCTGTCAAAAGCAGCAAAAACCCAGGTATTATGTTTAAGGGAAAGAATAGCACATAATCTGAGTTTGAAAGATGATTTATGCCAGGGAAGTCACAAATTGTGCATGGCGTATAAGTTTTTTGTTTTTGTTTTGTTTTGTTGTTCTGTTTTGTTTGCAACCCTTGAGGCAAGATGGAAGCACAAAGCCTCAGTCCTAAGCAAGGTTTCTAAAAAAAGAAAGAGTAAAATCTATTCCTGTACTTCCAGCTGTAGTTCCAAGTAAAATGATTGAAAAATCTAAACAAAACCAATGTGAAATTCATTGCAAAGCCAAGGTTTTCTATCACCATGTCTGGTTCAAAAGTGAGTTGTTATAGCAACAGGAGAAAAGTAAATGAGCATTTCACATTGTAAAATTATGCCTGCCTCTGTTCTAAACAGTGCCGTCCATGCAGTCAAATGAGCTCAAGTCATTTAAAGGAGAAGAATTCCATTTTAATTGTGAAGGCTTGCACCAAACCTACCTTTAAAACCCAAAGTTCATTTCAATTAACCTTATTCCCCAAATCGATATAATAAATTCTCTGGCAGGATGAGACTGAGCAACATCCTGTCTGATGAAGATGACCTCAGGAAAATATGGTGCCATGGATTTCAGCGCTGAAGAATAGCCAAAGTGCTGAGTGGCACTGAGCTCATAGCACAGTACACAAGAGCCTTTCACCTCTAAATCATTGTTTTTAATCCAGTATAGATTGGAAGCAGGCGAGTGACCTTGCTTTTTAACACTTGTTCGCTGACCTGTATTAAATTGGATGTTGATCTGGGTCCAGTTTCAAATACATGTCTACACAGTGAACATTTTCTGAGCCCCACACTGGCTTCCAGGAAACTAGACGGAATGAAATCAGAGAGGATTTTTTTGGCTTTGTGTTTATTTTTTCCACTTGTGTTGTTAGCCCCTCCATGACTGCAATGGAGTATTTATAGGGAGATTTTTTGGATCAGTGATTATGTCTTAGTCATCTCATAAGGAGCCTATCTCAAGACTAACACATTTTTATTTAGTTAAGCATTTATAATTATCAATGTTGCAGATTATCACATTTACATTAATTTGTAAATATATAGAACAACAAGGGAGAGAGAACCAACCCTTAGTCCCTAAGATCGACCCTCCCACAAAGCCTCAGGCAGATTTTAATTATTAGCTATAACTGATCTGTATAATTAGCCTGGGCTAATATCCCCTAATGTCTTTCTATTTAAAGACACAGACACACTATTTATATACCCAGACAAGTTTGCCATTCTGAGAAATCATATCCATTTCAACAATGAGAAGCACCAAGCCAGTAAACAGACTGGCAATTTGGGACTGTAAGAGGAACCTAGATCCATAAAGCCATCATCAGAGGAGTCCTAGTGTGTGAGCAACAAGAGAAAGAAGAGAGTGAGCCCAAATGCATTGGTCACAGTTGACTTTAGCCCCTTCTGACCCCCATTCGGTAATTAGGAAGGTAATTAGTAACTTCCCCTTGCCTTTCCTGGTCTCACTGACATCAATAGAATTGGCCTGCTCCTATGCCCTGCATCTCAACATGGCTGATGAGCTGAGTCAGCTAGGATGAAAGAGATTCTCCGGCCCCCACCATGTGATTTTGATTAACCAAGTCTGGGAGAGTATTCAGAAAACTGAATTTTTAACAAGCTCCCCAAGTTATTATGATGATCGTCAAGACTTGGACACCATCATTAAATCACTTAATCTTAGGGGGAGTGGAGAGCCAGAAAGAGGGAGTTCCATCCGTGCATCAGTGGAATCAGCCCCAGGCACTGGCTGGGACTTTTGAGAAAGACCCTAAAAGTACTCCATCCAACCTTATATGTTTCTTTTCATAGGCTGTCCTTCCAGGATGTCTAATACTAAGATTTTCATAAATCTGGAGCAAATTGATATAATTTCTATGAGAAGATAGAGTCAAACCAAAACTCCATATCCTGGTGCTCCTACCTTATAGTTTTTATACTGGCCCAGCCAATTGACAGGACCATTAACAGAAAAAAAACCCTAGATGTGCATACAGTTAAAACGGAAAAGAGGGACGCCTGAATGGCTCAGTGGTTGACGATCTGCCTTTGACTCAGGTCATGATCTTGGGATCCTGGGATAGAGTCCTGCATCAGGCTCCCGGCAGAGAACCTGATTCTCTCTCCGCCTATGTCTGCCTCTCTCTGTGTGTCTCTCATGAATTAATAAGTATAATCTTTAAAAAAAAAGGGGGGGGGGTGAGACCATTAAAATGACAGTGTAAATTACATGCAAGAGAAACCAGAATGGAAGAGGAACTAGAACACACTGGCTACCCAATATTGGCATGCATTTGTTAAATAGTAGGTGCTTCTAACTCTAAAACTCAAAGAGCCTGTACGCCTGGCTCAGCGGTTAAGCACCTATCTTCGGCCCAGGGCATGATCCTGGAGTCCTGGGATTGAATCCCACTTCAGGCTCCCTGCATGGAGCCTGCTTCTCCCTTTGTCTCTGTCTCTCTCTCTCTCTCTCTCTCTGTGTCTCATGAATGAATAAAAAAACCCCAAGAGCCCTTATTATACAATTGGACAGTAATGTTCAAGTTATTTTAAATTCAGATTTTCTTGAAACATTTCTAGTAATCTTCCCTTGTTTGTCTTTCCAAAGCCTTGTTCCTCTTCCCAACCCCCTCCAAATCAAGACACTTTTTTTCTTATTCTTATTATATATATATATATTTTTTTTTGTAAGAGAACTGCAAAAGAGTTGACACTTGGCATGTGGTGATTGAAAAAATACACTGTCCCTTCTCACCACCCCTGATGTCTTTATCTGACAAAATCCATATGCTGTGTGATCACCATGGCAACTAAGTAGGATTGTAATTGCAACCCCAGAAAGCTAATTTTTTCACTCAAACTGTGGCATACGTTTAACCTGTCTGAAGTTTCAACAAACCATCTTTTAATGACAAGTGTTTTGAAAGGTCTAATTTAGTCTGTTTGTTTGAAAGCACATTTCTTCCTTTTTTTAACTTAATAAATTAGCTTTAAAAGGGGGAGTACAAGAGGCTGCAATATTTTCTGACCTTACCTTGCAAAATTATACCTGATCATTTTATAGCAATCAAGTCTAAATGTATGACTCTTCCTGAAGGCACACAGGCATTAGAATCCTCACAGTCCGTAGTGAGAGCCAGGTAAGTCTCTATGGAGGTACAACCACACAGACAAAAAGTTCTTAAGGTTCAAGTTCCAAACTCTTTTCTTCTATCTGCCATTAAGGAAAAGCTGCCTCCGCTGTGACCAATGGCATGGGTATTCAAGCTACGTAGCTATTAAACTTTATCATGTAGACAAACCATAAGAGACTCTAAACTCTAGGGAACAAACTGAAGGTTGCTGGAGGGGAGGTGTGATGGGGGATGGGGTAACTAAGTGATGGACATTAAGGAGGGCATATGATGTAATGAGCACTGGGTGCTATATAAGACTGATGAATCACTGTACTCTAACCCCTAAAACAAATAATATGCTATATGCTAACTAAATTGAATTTAAGTAAAGAATTTTTCTTTAAGTTTCTCATGTAATGAACTTCAGCTTAGGTGAAATTTTCCTTCGGTGCTCAGATTCACAATAATTTCTAAAGTGGCTACATTTTATCTTTCTGGATGTGTAGATGAAGCATTATTTTTGAAAAACTATGTGGGTTTAATCATCAAATTTTCTTTGGATACATAAGGAATGAAGTGCCTGGTGAAGAAACTTTAAGAACCTGGCTCTGACCCAGCCAAGAATTATAGATATTGCCCTCAAGAAGCCTACAATCTAGCTACCTGGAACTTCACAGGTTTAAAAAAGAAAAAAAAAAAAAAAGCTTGGGAATGGAGTTGAAAAGAATTGGAATCTAGTTCGAGCTCCAATGGTTTCTAGCTGTGTGATCAAGCCCATAATGTGCAAATGGATGGCTTGACAAAATGAACAGTGTGTATCCTTGAGTCCAAGCCCAGGTCAGCCTGAAGGAGGAAGGGATAATCCAACATCAACCTCTCTGCTTGAGGGACAAGGAACTTCTCAGTGAAGACATGAACCTACAAGAAGGGAAAATGAGCCCCGCATGGCCCAAGGAAGAAAAGGTTGATGAAGCAGAGAGATGCTCAGCACAGCACAAGGTATGGATTAGAATATGCCCTACCCCCTGACAATATCCATCCTGTATGTGCTAGGACCCCATCACAGCACACCAGAGGACAGAGACTGTGGCCCAGAAAGCCAAACAAGGGAAAGATCCTTCGTGCTAGAGTGACCGCCCTGTGATTTGTCTGGGATAACCTCAGGTTTACATACCTGTTGCCCCAGCATAGTTAGCAATGGCTCCCTCCCACCTTCGCTCTCAGAAGTGCCTCAGTCTGAATTTGGAAGTATGTGGTCACCTGCTCCATGCTGGAATTTCTGGATGGTGAAGAAAGCTACGAGGTGGTGCCCCTTTGTGAGTGTGTAACCACAGCTCCTGGGTGTGAATTGAGGAAGCTTCCCACTCCCCTTTGCCCGGAGGTGGCTGCAGAAGCCTGGAACAGGTGCAGTGAGGACTGGAGCAGTTGGGCCCAGGAGCACGAGGCAGCAGCCTCAGGAGCAGCAGCGCCACAGTCAGCAGATGGGAAGTCAAGGAGAATGACCATGGCAGCGGTGCTTCTGAGAACATGGAAAGTACACCCTACAAGCTCCTGGATGTAGTGGAAGGCAGAGAAGCATGGTTTTGCGGTAGTGAGGGCGAGTATTGGCCACACCTGTCCCAGCTCAGGAGGCCCTCACACTGGCTGCATCAGGCTCTCCAGGGGACCGGGGAAGCATGCACAATGCAGGAGTAGCTCAGAAGCAGTAGGCAGGCTTCAAGTCATTTGTGAGCTTTCCAACAATGCTCCCGGTGTCAATCCTTCACATGGTTCAGCCACTGAGCTCATTCCAGGCAGTGGGTCCTTTCTTGGGCTACCAGTTCCTGAGAACCCTTCTGGTGAGTCTTCTTGGCCTCCTTCCCAGTCTTCTGCCTACAAACATGGGGATAGCTCAGGTTCAGAAGGCACTCTCCCCTGTCTGCCCTTCAGTCTTCTATTTCTATAAAAAAAAAGCTGGAAAATGTGCAACAAATTCTGGGCACACTCCATACCTCATGGCTCCCCAAAACTAGAACATTGATTTTGTTTACATTTTTCAATCATTTTACTTGGAACTACAGCTGGAAGTACAGGAATAGATTTTACTCTTTCTTTTTCTAGAAACGTTGCTTAGGACTGAGGCTTTGTACTTCCAGTTTGAATGAAGAAAAGAGAGATGGGAAATTATGAGAAAAATGATAACTGTTACTGGTTTTCTATTTCTTCTATAACAAATTACAACAAGCTAAATGGCTTAAAATAGCACAAACTTAGTATCCCATGGATCTGTAGGTCAGAAGTCCTGGTGGGTTTAGCTGATTCTTCTGCTCTGAGACTCACAAGGCCAGAATCAAGGTGTTGGCCGTCCTAGGCTTCTATGTGGAAGCCCTGGGGGTGGGATGGGCAGTCATCTTGTTCTATGCTCATTTATACTCTTGGCACAAATCAGCTCCATGTGGCTGGCTATAGGTCCCCCTTTCCTTCCTGACTGTCAGTCTGATGTTATTCCCAGATTCTAGAGGTGGCTCACATGCCCTCACTCATGACCCCCTTCATCTCCAAAGCCAGCAGCCCTGGGTCTAGTCTCTCCCACATTTTAAATCTCTTTTACTTCCTCCTCTGATACATCTTCTGCTTGCAAATGGAGAAAGTCCTCTGCTTTAAGATTGGTAATCCATGTTAATCTCCCTATTTTAAGGCCCATAACCTTAATTACATCTGTAGTCCTTTTTGCCACATAATATAACATAACCATGGTGTGTCACCAGAGGATAGAGGGTTCGGGAATCAAAATCTGACTACCCACAAATTTAATATCTTGAAATATGACCGGTCCCATTGCTATTCCTGTAGCTCCAATTTCAACTTCAGCTAAAGGGAAGCCCTGAAGATGTAAGCAAAGAGATGGTAGATGAAAAACACCTAAAATGCATGCCAAGGTGGGAATCTAATCAGGACTGCAAAAGGTTTCAACGGAGAAAGTACTGTAACTTCTCAGGCAAAATAGGTGACCTAGATCCATTTCCCTCCAGCCACTGTCCAAAGATAGCACAATCTTTTTTCTGAAGAGGCCACAGCAGGGCCAAGGCAGCGGCAGGGACTACTGAAGGCAGAAGCCCTGAGCATGAGCTGTGTGTAGGGCACATTAACAGTCAGCCCAAGGAGGCCAAGGTCTGGCCTCATTGCTGATGCCAGCCCAGGAGTGGAATGACAGCACCACAAGAGTGGAAGTCTGAAAGAAAGACACTAGAGGGAAGGGCAACCAGAAGGAGAATAAAGTTTATAAAGATGCCATTAAAAAAAGAAATTCAACTGAGTAAATTTGAAAATCAAATTGGCTTTATTAAGCTACTCGTGAAACAGAGAGCTTCTCATCTCGCAAGTAGGGGGAGCTCTGAGAAGTTGTATAAAGTGGAAGGTTTTTATAGGAAGGAGGGTGTGGCAAGAAAGTTACTAGCAAAAGAAAAGGACTGCTCCAGGTGAGGTCACCTTAGCTGAAGCGGAAGGGCAGAGAGTCTTGAGGTGGATTCCTCATCTTCCTTTGGGGGATGAAGAGGGCCCATGTGACAGATGATAGCATTGGTTCTTATCAGAAAACTCCTGACTGAATGGCTAAGAGTTATATTTCTGGGGGAGGTTGAAACTACAAGTAGGTTAGGTATTAAGACCTTTGTAACTGGGCCAAAGTGACACCATTTTGGGCCTGTGGTTTTCTTTTCAACAACTCTTTGATATATTTTTCTAACAACGTGCATGTTTTATGCACATCATAAACCAAATATGACATCCCAATTAACTGTGGTGATGTTCTAGGACCAAAAGACCACTTTAACCTTAATGCCAGCTGATGACTTTGACCTATATCTTCACAACTCACTAACCAGCAGGACCGCGTGCCCTCAGCTGCATGATGGCATTGAGCCAAATTAGCTTGAGGACATGAGAGACTCAAGAGGAGAGAGGTCCACGGATGGGGACAGCACAATATCCCCATTCTTTCACTTGAATTGAGTACATAAATTAGAAACTTTAAAGTAGAGGCCAATGTGTTCTCAGGACAGTTATTAAAATTGTTTTTTCAGTGTTTGCCTATCCAGTATTACAAAGTTTTTTTTTTTTTGTAGGAAAGAAAGTAATTCATGTTTCAGAACTGCTGTCATTATAAAAGAAGTCACAGCTACAAGTCTAGACATTTATGACTATTTCACAAGGACTTGTCCTTATGAAATAATCATTGTTTTATGCCAGCCATAGTTTATTGATCTGATATGTGCCTGAAATTATTTAGATAGGAGAAATAGGGCTCTCTTCTCTTTCCAGCATACAGAGAAAAATTATCCTAGACTCCTGAAAATATAATAAGCATCTGATATTGGAAACACATTAGGGTTATATTTTTCATTTATTAAAATCAGTTTAAAATATGCTCCAAATTCAGTTTCTACCCCTCTCTCCTCTTTATAAAGAAAATAACTTTTCCTCAATTGTCTTCAGTTGTCAGGAATTTCATTTTTACAAAATAAGGGAAAAGGAGGAAGAGGAGGAGGAGAATAAAGGGAAGATGAGAGGAGGAGGGAATGGAGAGAAGAAGACAGTCTTTATAGTTAACTGGATTTTATAGATCTCCAATGAGCACGTAGCTCATAGGCAGGAACACAAGGATTAGAGTATGTATGGCAAGGACTGTAGGGTCACCAGATAATGAGGGCTGGCCTAGAGGAAAAATTCTTATGCTCTGTAGCCTCAGCTTTCTGTGGTGCTTCCATGATTCATTGTCTTAAAACCAAGTAATTTTGGGGGTAGTTCATTGCAGAGGTCTATAGCTATGTATCATTTTTATATTCTCTAGAAATTACTTCTTTCTGTTTTACAGATGAATATGTTAAGTGTAGCTTTCATGTTCTAATGTACTACATCAGCTAATATTGATAGGAAAGTATGTCCCTTGTGACTCAATATTGACCTTTAATATTTATTTTATTGCTTATGCAAGATATTTCAATGAACTCTATTCCCTCTTGATGTGTGTTGATGGTATTTTTCATTGCTTTCCCTTACTAAAACTACCTGTTGTCAGACAGTGTAGTCAGTCCATCAAGGTAGGAGTAAGAAGGAATCCTGCGTGAGAAGCCTGTATTGACTGATTAATCTCTGATGCTTGCCCTGAAGCCTGCAATTTGCCACAATTAATTTTGGACATCCTTTTGCCCCATGTAAGATATCTTTTTCCTTTGGTTACTTGCAGAAACTGAGCCCTAAAATGTTACTTTTCAGTGTATCCCAATGTATTATCTCCAGAGGTTTATTATGTGTTGGATAAAAAGTGCTTCCTCAACCCAGCTCATAAAATAGTACCTATGTCATCTTCCAAAAGCTCTGTAATTTGGGGTTCCATTTTAAGTTTTTAATCCACTTGAAATTGATGTGCGTTTATGGTGTGAGGTTAGGATCTAATTCCTTGTTTTTTTTTTTTTTTTTGATGAATAATGACTTTTGTTAAAAAGTCATGTTCTGGGCACCTGGGTGGCTCATCTGTTAAGCATTGACTTAGTTTTGGCTCAGGTCATGATCTCTTGGGTCCTGAAATTGAGCCCCACTTCAGGCTCCATGCTTAGCTGGGAATCTGCTTAAAGATTTTCTCCTTCTGCCCCTTCCCCCATGCACTCTCTCTCAAATAAATAAGTAAATCTTAAAAAAAAAATCGTGTTCTGCCCATAAATTAGCAGCTCCCACTTTGAAATAAGTCAGGTCTCCTGGATATGTGGCTCCCAAAACACCTAATCTCAGTATATTTCATAACAATCCCTGAATTCTCATAAACTTGAGTTCTCCACTCTTTGCTTTCTCTTTTTAAGAAATATATTAACCATTCTTGACCTTTTGTTCCTCCATATACATTTTAAAATCCATTTATTTTATTCTTTTATTCCACACACAATAAGAAATCCCTGCTCAGGTTTAAATGGGAGTTTTGATAGGAATTGAATCAATAGAATCAATAGGTCAATTTTTTAAGATTTAGCTTCATAATGATTTCAAGTTATGCTGTCTCTGAACGGGGTATATCTTTTGTTGGAGTGGGTAGGGAATTCTTTATTAGGAACGTTTTAGGAAAAAATTTAGGAAGTTTTTCAGAAAATTTCATTTAAAAATTTTCTACACAAACTAGAAAAGTAGCTAGATTTATTCTTGGGAAATTTATATTTTTGATACTATTATACATGGTATATTTTTTAAAAAGATTTATTTATTTCATTTTAGAAAGAGAGAGAGAGAGTACAAGTGTGGGGAGGAGTAGAGTGAGAGGGAGAGAGAAACTTTACCATAATCTTCCACTGAGCATGGAGCTGTCCAGGGTTTGATCTCAAGAAACTGAAATCATGACCTGAGCTACAATCAAGAGTGGGGTGCTCTACTGACTTCACCACCCAAATGCCCTGTAAATGATATGTTTTAAAAGTATTCCCTGATGGGAGCACCTGGCTGGCTTAGTTGGTAGAACATGCATCTCTTAATATCGGGGTTGTGAGATCCAGCCCCACACTGGGTGTGGAGATTACTTAAAAATAAAATATTTTTTAAAAAGTATTCCCTGATGTGTAGAAAAAATATAATTGATATATTTATCTAGACAACTCTAAGGAGTCTAAATTATCCAGAAAATTCACTAAACTTTCCTAGGAACCATTATACTTTATTTGTAATTCCTTGGGATTTTTGATATAGATAATTTTACCATCAACCTATAATGACAATTTTATTTCTTTCTATCATACTATTTTTCTCTTTTGATCTGTTAATGTGATAAAAATATATTAATGGATTGTCTTATGTTAAACCACATGGGATAAACACAATTTTTTTTAATATTCTTTGCTGGATTCAGTTTACTTATATATTTGTGATTCTTATATTTTGTATTAATTAAGCTAGAAACTAAAGTGCTATAACAAAGAGACTGATCATACAGCAGTGTACATACAATAGACATTTACTTTTCTTTCTGGTAAGAATCTGGGGTAATTAAGTGTGTTCCTAGCTGACAGGACAGCTTTATGTGTTTTGTTCTTGGCTTCAAAGTCATAGCACTTCTCAGCTACTTGAAAAAGAGACAAAATCCTGGACAGTTCTCTTAGAAAGATGACCAAGAAATTGCCCTTCTTGGATCCATTCATATCTCGTTCACCCAAAGTTAATCCCATGGCTACACATAGCTGCAAGGGAAACAGAAACATATTTCCTATGGCTGGGTGACCAGGAGCTCATGTTAGATGAAGTTCTGTATGAGTTTCTTTTACTAAAGCAAAGGGAAACTCGAATTTGGGAGGCAATTAACAGTCTCCAAATACATATGGTTGTGAGAAAGAGTGGATTGTGGTTTTCTTTTTTGTATTGTCCTTGTCTCAGGTTTTGGCGTCAAGATTTCGTTAGTTTCCAAAACAACAACATAAAAAATAGAAAAAACCCCACTTTGTAAATATTCTGTTTTATCTACCCTTTGGTGTAATTTGGGTAAATTTATAACTTAAAAAATTTTAATTAGAACTTTTGTTAGAAATACCACCTGGTGTTTTTTTTTTAGAAATAATTCTATTTAATAATTCCAAATATTCAAGAGACACAGTACTATTCAGCCTTTCTATCTCTTCTTGAGTCAATCTTTGGTGCAATTTTAAAAGTTACTTATCTATCAGCATAAAGTTATTTAAAATATCATCTCTTACTATATTTTTAATTTGCCATGTCTGAATTTATTTCATCCTTTCCTTCTATGTATAATTTAATTATCTGTTCTCTTTTTTTATTTGCTTCTAAATAGTATTATAAATTTTATTTGCTGATATTCAAGAATAACTTTAGTCTATCTTAGCCCTCTCTGTTGTATGCTTGGTCTTTATTCCTCTTATCTTTTCTCATTTCCTTCTTCCTTCTGTTTTACTTGCTTTTATACCAATGCTTTTGTTCTGACTTCTTAAGATGAATACTTAATTCATTCACTAAGTATTACTTAAGCTGCATCCATATGTTTTGATATTCGATGTCATCATTATAGTTCCACCATAAATATTTCTAATTTTATCATGATCTTTTAACTCTTGAAGTTTTTAGAAGCAAAATATCTCCATAGAAACAAAATTCAAAGCAGAATAATATATAATGGGACACCTGGGTGGCTCAGTTGGTTGAGCATCCCACTCTTGTTTTGCTCTGGTCATGATCTCATACATCATGGGACTGAGCCCTGTGATGGACTCTGTGTTCAGCAGGTAGTCTGCTCTAGATTCTCTCCCTTTGCCCCCCTGACCACCAGATGCACATGCTCCCTCTTTTTCTCTCTTTCAAAGAAATGAGTATATCTAAAAAAAAAAAAAAAACAATAACAACAACAACAACAACAACAACAAAAGCAGGATATATGGTATGCTAAGTCTTATGTAAAAAAAAAAGAAATAATATATTATTCATATATCTGTTATTTATTGCAAAGAGAAACACAGGAAGGATAACTTTTTTATTTCAGTAAAGTTTTTTGCCTACAAGTGATATTGGGGTCAATAGGAAGAAATTTGGGAGAGTGACTTTTCTCTAAATATACCTTTTTGTAGAATTTCACTTTTGGAAGCATATGAATGTTCTACATATTCAAAAAAAATAAAATTAAATCAACAAGGTTGGGAAGAGAGGAAAAATTAAAGCTGAAAGCAGATTGAAACAAATACACTTAATTGTATTTTAAATGAATTCCATAAGCATCCCAAAAGAAAAAAATAACACTAATTGATGTGATTTATGAACACGGTATTTGACTGTATACTTTCCATCTTGGGCAATGTTATGGGGCAAGTACTGCAAACAAATCTGGGAATCATTTTAGTGGATTTTGGTTTTTGCCATAGTGTAGGTCAAACAGTTCTAAAACAATTTAGATCTATGATAGGGTCCAACAAGTGCGTAAATATGTTGCTGGGAGCCAGATTTATCACTATGACATATGTGTATGGAATGAGGGCAGGAAAGAGTCACGTGGGAATGGGTTGGAATTGGAACTATCAGTATAAATTCATTATCTCTACAACACACATGTGTGTAATGCATATAATATGTGCATGTGAATACACGTATGTGTACACATAGCTATATGTTTGCCTATGTGGGTATGCAGATATTCTCTCCTCTAGTGGCTGAAAAGGCCAAGAAGCAAAGACATCCTGGTAGTACCATGAGCACACCCAGCACCCTGATCTTAGATACTAACTCCAGCCTCACCAGCCAACTCCAGGTTTTCTTTATCTGAAAATTACTTTGCCTTTGTTTTTGAGAGATATTGTCACCAAGGCTACAAATTTAGCTTGACGTTTATCTTTCTCTCTGCATATTGAAGATATTCGAGTGTTGTTACTTTTCTGTTGTTAATTTTGGGAAGTAAACTCTCAATAAAATTGTTAAATTTTGTAGGTAATTTGATCCATCCCCATGTCTTTAAGATCTTACCTTTGTCTTTGGTGTTGTGCAATTTACTTCTATGCATTAGGTTTATTTTTTATACTGCTCAATACAAAAAGTACAAAACAGTAATTATACCATAAATGGTATAAAACTAAGGAAATTCATAGTCATTCATTCTCCAGTTGTTGCCTCGGCCCCTGTTCTCTTCTACTTCTGAATTTTCAGGAAGATACAGGTTTGACCTTCTCACCCTATTATCTGTATTACATGACTTACCTTCCCTATTTTGCATCTCTCTGTGTTTTGCTTTCAGTAATTTCTACAAATCTAGTTTCAAATTTCCTAATTCTCCCTAAGCTATAGGTAAAAACTAGTAGCAATCAAGTTTTTAACTCTGAAGAAGTTTTACATAATTTCTGGAAGCTCTATTTAGCTCTCTCTCTCTTTTTTTTTTTTAATATTTGGCCTTCTTTTTTAAGTTGCTTGCTCATTTTATTCATGTTTTCAAACTTGCTAGGACTTTAAATAAATACTAAATGTGATTATTTCATATGCTCTGCTTGATTATCATAATATCCAAAACCTTGCAGGTCTAGTCATACCATCTGCTCCTCGTCAGCACTCATGTTCTTGGTGCTCTTCATTTTATGATTTTTTTCTCTCTTTCTTTTAGCACGTAGGCCACTCAGATATTTCTTTTTGTAGACATCATATTAGAGACCTTGGCTGGACCTTAGAGTTCTCTGGCTTTGTTTGTCTTTCACCCTGTGTGTTTCATAAGACCACAAATCCAACGTTTGAGTTCACTCTTAGAGCAAAGCCCTTAAAGCCATGAGCATGTGTCTTACCTCTTCAGAGTCTTATTTTCATTGCATCTTGGTCTTCCAGTCATCAACTACTTTTAGTATTTTATTTAGAAATTTTTACCTGTTTTCAGCAAGAGGGTCGGTCAAGGTATTTGGTCCTCCCTACTGCTGGAGCCTTCTAGAAGTGCCTTGCATATATTTTAATGACCTTTATAAATTTGCACATATTGTATAAATGTTTGTGTTATTTTATTATAAGAAAATTTTTATTTTTTTATTTTTTTAAAAAATATTTTATTTATTTACTCATGAGAGACGGAGAGAGGCAGAGACACAGGCAGAGGGAGAAGCAGGCTCCCTGCAGGGAGCCCGATGTGGGACTCTATCCCAGAACTCTGGGATCACACCCTGAGCCAAAGGCAGACACCTAACCGCTGAGCCACCCAGGTGTCCCTATTATAAGAAAAATTTTAAACAAAAGACTAGAAAATCACTGACCTAACATAATATGCCCTTTGTCATTTAGGAATAAATATAAAGAAATAGTGGGAGAAATACCATGGCCATTGTTCACCTCTGACTCCTTTTCTAGTGCTTTCTGTGAGTGGGGTGCTAGCAGTGGGAAAAGAGTGAGAGGAGGGCTTGATTAATACATGGGCTGGAATTTAATGCCCCAGAATAACAGCATTTGTACATACCCCTTCCTGGACATGTAGAAGCACCACCTCTCCCTATATAGTCTTTTGTCCTTTGAAACATTTAGACCCATCCTTTATTCTAGGTGCATTCTTAAGATAAACTCTTGGTCTAGGAAATTCACCAGAACTCAGTAACGCACATGCATTTGTCGGATTCTATTAATTACAATATTTGGTTAGACTTCTTTTCTGTTAAATATATACCCAAAGCATTACATAATATAAGTAATAGTTTAATAATATGTCTTGAGGATTTTCATGCTGAATTGTCTTTACAAGTGTGCATTGAATGGTTATACCATAGTTTGACCAGTGTTTCATTTTTAGTACATTTCTGTGGCTTCTCACTCTTAGCTCTTACAAACTGAGCCGTTATGAATGACCCTGTAATTTATCTTTATTTTATAATTATGTGCTTAGATTAAATTCCCAGAACTTAAATTGTAAGGTCACATGGCATACATATTCTTAATGCTATCCAGAAGAGTTGGGCCAATTTACCTTCCACAAGTGGCCATGGAAGTACAGCAAGAGAGGTTAGCTTGTTAAAGGTGACACATCCAGAGCTAATCCTCTGATTGAGCTCTAATAAAAAAATAATTTTATCAGATTTTTTCTTACTTAAAGGTCTTACAAAATACCCAGATTTCCCTCCCCTTTCACTTCTTTATAAAAATTTAATATCAGAGTTATTGCAGTTTTTCAAATTACTGACATATCTTTGCTTTGACAAAACCCCAGCTGTCACATGCTGACTAGTAGCCTGTGGTATTTTCACAATTAATTAGAACCAAATAGCAGTGCCACAACAAATGAACAGACAATTTTCCTATTGTTATCTCTTTGAATAACTCTGTCCACAGACCCCGCTAGTGGTAATTCATGGTGAGTTCCCTGTAACCAATGTGAATTAGCAGTAGATATAGCTTTTTGACACTAATTCTGCTTGGATTTGGTCACATGAGCATCATATGTTATGATTTCTAGCAGATAATGTTGAAAGATTGATCTTATAAAATAAACAGGCAGCTGGCTATCTGGCATGACTTTGCATTTGTTTTCGCTTAATAAGAGACAGGATTGTTGTTCATTAAATCTCTTGCTGTCCCTGGTTAAATCCTCCTGTCTTACTATTCCTGCCTTTGAGATTAGGCTGCGCAAAATGGCATTTCTACGTAAAGAGCTTGTGGCCAGGGGCAACAGTACATTTGAAACGGCTATTTCCTTCTCACCATGGACAGAAAGGTAGTTCAGGCGTATGTAACTGCTTCCCAGGCAAACATCTGTCAGTTGCGCCTGGGAAGATGTCAGATGCACAACTTCATCAGCTGGGAATCAAAATCCATTCAGAATACTTCTGTTTGCAAACTTCTGTCATCAAGGCTGTTCAGGTTGTAAGTTCTATGGCAAAGAGAAGTCAGGGCTTGAATGCTTAAAAAGAGGCTCAAATTTAAGGTAACACACGAAAATTGTAAGGAGTTGGCAATTACCCAGAAGCCCCTTCTCTGAGTTGAGGTTGGGAAATTTGGATGTAGGGTAAGTTTGAATTATATACTAACCTTATCAAATCTTAACTTTTTTTCAGACACTGGTGGATTTTTCTGGTTGTTTGTGTTATTCATTTGGTTACAGAGAAGGCCTTTCACAAAGCTTTTATGTTGATTTTCCTTGAGGATTTGAGTTCAGCAGTATGAAGAATATTGAATATATGCAGGGTCAATCCCATAAAAACTGAGTCAGAGAAAGGAGGTAGATGATTACTCTTAATTTGCTATGAAATTGCACATAGACTCATAAATATCAATGTGACCTGTGAAAATGAAGCAAAGAAAGGATTTACACACTAGGAAGATTTTAGGCAGTATGCTTCTTGCCTTTTTTTAGCACATCTTACCGTGTTATTTGTTTAATGATATGTTTTTATTGCAGCATTACAGCCTGTACATTAGTTGTTATTCTTGTCCTTTGAAAGCAATTAAATTGTTGTGATTTTTAGGGCACGGTTATAGAATTGATTTAAGTAATACTTAAGAATTAGAACAATGCATAAGAATCATCTGGAGTATTTGTTTAAAATGCAGATTTGGGGGATGCAATTCCCCCATGGTTCTAATTGGGTACACAATCAGCAAAGCCTAGAAATCTATTTTTCTAACAAGCATAAGAGATTCTGGTTTGGGTGGTCCTCAGAAAAACACTGTTAAAAAATACAATTTTTCAAAAGATTAAAATTAAAAATTAAATTTAAAAATCAGCTTTATAGAAAAGATAAATGAAGAATCTTGTTTTCCTGTATAATTTATTTTTATAATAAAGAGGTGTGACCAGCGTCCTGATTCTTTAAGAACCAAGGCAGATAAAGTGTGGAAAGTGTGTGCACTGGGATTCCTTGGAGGCCACCCCTGCTTGAGACTAGGAGATGACTTTAGTAAGTCACTGTCCTGCCTGTGTCTCTCTTTCCTCTCCTTCAAACTGGGGGTGGGAGTGAAGCAAAACATTTCTTGTACCTGGATAGGTTGAATATAAAGCTGCTCAGTAAATCCAAACTGATGTTATTATATTCAACACTTGGACAATGTTTCATTCTTTCCAAATTGTTGAATTTGGTGCCCTGTAATCACAAATGTGCAGGCTTTAATATCAGACCCTAAACTGTGTAGTCGTAGCCTCTTTGAGGCTTTGAAGGGTAAAGCAAGGTCACAGCCACATTGCAAGTAAACCAGCCCTGAAAGATACAATCTTAAAGGCTGCTAGAAAAAAGAAATTTCTCAGCTTCCCTTGGTAGTTGTGTGTTTCAGGCCTTAAAATCTTTCAAGATCGGATTCTCAATCCAAGCTGTCTGTGCCACATTCTTGCCTGTCCTTGAAAGAAAGAGAGAAACTGCCCACCCTGTGGGCAGAGTATCTCAAATGATACTCTTTCACAGACCACAAAGAGTCACACTCTCTCTTCTTATGTTGTTGTTGTTGTTGTTTTAATGCAGGGTATAAAGCCAGTCTCTTTGACCTTTCCTATAAAGCCTCAGTAAAACATCTGTATTTTGCCCATTGCTTCTTTTCATTCTAGGCACTCACATGCACTGTGATGATGACCATGACTGTTGCATGTGACATCTTTCCTTAAACTTTCTGTTGTTGAGTAAATGTTCTCAGAGACCATTAAAAAAAACAAAAAAAACAAAAAAAACCTAAGCCTATCTGGGAATTTTCGTCATTAATCTCATCGTGGGGCTTCAGCAAGCCAATTTCACCCCACTAGTTCTCTGCATCCCTCAAATGAGAGGCTGGAACTAGACGCTCTTCGTTTTGTTCCTCTGCAAACTCTTCAAGTTGCTTCCTGTACAAAGAGGATGGTGTTAACCCAGAATGATTTGGTGGCAAGCAAGGACTCCTGTTTTGTCAAGGGCATCTTGTTTTTTCTAACACATCTGTTCTGGTGATGAGGATAGTCTCCCATGGCAGGAAAGAAGGGAAAGAGGGAGTGGCAAAGAAAACAGGAAGAGCAGAAAGGATTGAAGGAGAAACAGAAGGAGGAACAGAAAGAAGGGAAGAAAGTCGTAGCCAGCAATAATCACAAGGAGTGTAGATGTCACAGGTACACAAGGGAAAATCACAAGTGTTTGGTGCCCGTATATATCCTCTGCCTGAGGGCTGATTGAGTTCCTGAGACTGTTTCTTAGAATTCCATATATTTATTTGGAGGGAAAAATATGTTTTTATATATTTTTAATTGGGTCTAAATAAACATAGGGCCTTGAATCAGTTACTGAGCTTCTCATGGTTCATGGTCTCTGTCTAGTCACTGGTAAGATATTTGATCGATGCGTTTTTTCTATAGATGTTCCTTTAGTTACTGTCCATTTTTACTTATAAATTTAAATTTTACAAATGGCATAAAAAACCCACTAAGAGGGGCACTTGGGTGGCTCAGTGGTTGAGTGTCTGCCTTCGGCCCAGGTCATGATCCCAGGGTCCTGGAATCAAGTCCTGCATCAGGCCCCCTTGGGGAAGCCTGCTTCTCTCTCTGCCTATGTCTCTGCCTCTCTCTGTGTCTCTCATGAATAAACAAATAAAATATTTAAAAAAGAAACCTGCTAAGATTTTTCTTTATCCCTGTTTCTCTTTCTCAGTGGAGAAACCCGGGGCTTTAGAGGAAGGCACCGTGCAGGACTGCCCTGTGTGCGGAGAGCTCAGTGTAGCCCTTGAAGGATGCTTCCTGGCTTCAACCTTTTTGACATTTTGCTAGAGATTTAAAAAGACACTAAGTTTGCACAATTCCCTGTCACAAAATATAAAGAAGTAGCTTCTAATCTATATGCTCTTCATGGCACGGTAGATGCCCTTTTCAGAAATGGTTAGGAGAACGAAAGGTTACATGGATGGGAATGTCTGCAGATCGGAACCAATATATTTCTTACTATTCATGCTACAGAGGGTAACCCCAGTGCTTTGCTTTCTGACTCCCAGATCCTGAAAACTGTTTCTGAAAGTTTACTCTTCAGTATCAAATCCATTGGAATTGATTCCTCAAATGGCCTGGCCATCAGATGATCTTGATTATTGAGAATTCTTTAACATTTATTTCAAGAATCAAAGTGCTGATGGACCAACATGGTACATCTTGCTTCTTACCAAGGAGAGGGCTCTTCTGAGCATGACTGGACCGACCACTGCAGACCTACCCAGGCATCTTCTAAACACTTGGGCATTGGTTATTTGACCTAACTCCCCAAGGACTCATCAGAGCTATAAGATAAAGGAAAACTAATTAAGCACCACAGAGACTAAGGTAGCCTCATGTGATCTCTCTATAGCCAGCATTAAAACCTAGAAGGAGCCTTCCAGAAATGTATGCCCTTATGGATTAAAAAGTGTTTCTTTTCTGTCCTTCCTAGCTTTTTCCTCCTTTAACTGCTGCTATGATTTGCAGTTAATAGTTTATATCCAAGTCCACATGCTCAATAAGGATTTGAGGCTTGGGGTTGTATACAGATCTTTAATTAGTCTTATAATTGTTATTATTTAGTCCAGGTATAGACTTTTTCCCCTTAGTAATTTATATACTGGAATATTCTCTGTGGAACATGATAGAAAAAAGAAAGGATAGAACTCTTGTTAGAACTTTATGAAAGAAAGAGCTTTAAATCACCTGCAAATGTAGAGCCACTTTCCAGCATGTCATGTCAAGGCATTGCCTCTAAATTTTCATTGTTTCAGGATTTAGCCAGACTGTTTTTACTCACTTTAATGAATGTAGCTGTCCATTCACCAATGTGAAAATACAGGGTTTAACAGTGTGAAATTCTGCATTGAATATGTGGAACCTCAGTCAAGGCCATGATTTTTTTTCTACACATTTTATGACATTATTTTATCTAGACATCTATGTCCTTGTTGCCCTAAACTATAGCATCTATTGCCAAATTGCTTTAATCATTCATCACCATTCAAAACTATGTGTCTGAAAGAGTTTACAAAGAAGCAAAGTACAATAATGATATGAAGAAAGTAAACTGTGTTAAACTACGCATCATGTTTCTTGATTAAAATACATATGAGGAGCCCTGTTACATTTCCAACCACCACCTCTGATCCCAGTTATGAAAACTTAGCCAGTTATATTCCACAGAACATTTTTACTCAGAGAACCTCAAATATTATGGAGGTGAAATCGGGCTTCCTCTACTACTTGTATTCTCCATAGTCTTGGACAAAAGCATAACAGCTAAATATATTTTTGAGTTCTAATACAGGAAAAGTTTGAAAGTATCAATGATTAGCCTTAAGACTATAAATAATATTCCTTTACAAAAATTATATCTTGACAAAAAAGGGGGAGTGCAGGGGCTATGGTGGGAGGTAGAGTGGTGGGCCAGCAGTAGTGTGGGCTGGTAGCCCTGACTGGGCAGTGCCAATGTGGCCTCTGTCTGAAAAGGATGCAAGATGACCATGGAGGAACCTGTTCCCAGAAAGGTTTAGATGAGTGAAACAGACTTCACATTCATGGCATGAGATGAAATGATTCTAAGATGGAGACAATATGAAGCATATGTCCAAACTTCAGAAGGCAAGTACACAGATCTTAATTCTAATAATGTAACGAGTTAAGGGAGTCTGAAGAAAAACTAAAGCAACAATAAGGAACACATCCTTGTTATGTGGCCAGCAACCCAGGAGCAAGAGGAGCAAGAGTGTAGTACTCAAATCCAGTACCTCAAGCAAGTCCAATAGCCAAGTGTTGCCCAACTGAGATCAACAGTGGTAGGCCCAGCGATCAACTTATTTTTCCTAAACATGAAAGGTGAGTTGGAACCAACTAAAGACAAACTGGAACCAGCCCCAAATGAACTGAGTGCCTGGAAGTTTACAAGATATCCCCAGTCAAGTCTTCCCTGACAATCACACTCCAAGAGAGCTGTGGTGGGACAGCCAAGGACTCAGTTTCCACAACAAGACTCAGACTTTTTAGCCAAAAAAAAGCCTCATTCTTATACTATCTAGCTTATAATGGATCATATAAAACTTACCAGATGAACCTGTGTTTCAGCTTTTTTTTCTCTTTCCCTTCCCTTCATCTCAAAGGACTAATGGCATTGAACTATTCCAAAGAAGTGGCCACCTCTGAAAAATTACCCTCCCAGAACATGCAGATACTTGGGAAATTTTTCTGAAAAAGAAAATAGAGGGAGAAATGAAAGTCTTCAGTCTGTGGCCCACTGTGTCTTCAGACAATTTAGAGGAATGAGAACCTAGAGATTTAAAATCATGAATTGAACATGTAAAATTCCAGTAAAAAGTAAAAATGGAATCTGTTAAACCTTGAGCATAGTGACCTAGAGACACTGTATAGCAGTTTTGCCAATAGACTGTGGACTTTGTGATTGTTGTTGAATTTCTGGGTCAAACCTCAAATGAGGTGGATTTTGCCTTTAAAGAGCTTTTTTGCTAAGAACCAATTTAATTGTCATGAGAGAATAAAATAACAGATGTCAGTACAGTACAATATTTAGCCATTTAGTTTGGGGCTCTGTATTGCTTGATTGAGCCTTAAATCAATATGGTTTTAATCCATGGTTTATTCTTTGAATGGCTGCTAATGCTGTAGGTACTCTTCTTGACTATATAAACATAAAGCTGTGGTATCAAACTTCAGAATGAAGCTATTTGAAACATTATAAACATTTGTTTCACTACTAGAGTATAGTAGGATATTGGCTGTGATGAGACTCACTTATTTTTTTCGGTAGTAAAGTACAATCCCCCTTGGCTTCAGCAGGCACATGTTGAAAGAGCATTGTTATTGGTATTAAATGAGAGGGGGAATGCTCTCAAATGCTTACAAATCCTTCATTGTATTTGGGCCTTTCGTATTATGCTCTTGATATTAAATTAAATGTACCTTGAAAAAAGCAAAACCAAACATTATATCTTGACTATAACTTCAAATTTTCTAACTTAAAAAGTATTTTAAGAATTCTTCTCCCCTTTCAAATTAAATATGGTGATTGCTACCAAGAGTAGATCCTTCATATTTTTGTGAATAGAGTGGTTGCCACTATGGAAAACATGACGGCTCTAATTCTGGCTAAAATTTAACAAGAAGTCATCAGCCAAGGTTACCAATTTCATGCCTTTAATGCATCATAGTTACCAAAATAGTATTCACTATTTTAGCTTTATATATTATATGGCTATACTTATATAGCTATATTTAGTGTCTATTATTGTGCTGTATTAATGACAACATATCTGATTCACTAAGCATATGGCCTCAGTCACTTCTTTGTTCTCACTTTTTAAATGAAGCACTTTGGTTGGATGTTCTCTGAGGCCCATTTCAGCCCTAAAATTTTATGATTTTGTGTTCCATGAAATAAACTGGCCATCTTGTCTTTTATATGATCCCACCTGCTAACTCAGATGTAATCTCTCCCTCATTCCCAGCAGGAAAAAATTGGAAATATTTTGTATGTAGATCAGCTTTTTAAAAGGTAGCAAAATGAAGACAATAAGAAGGAATCAATGTAAATTTCAGCAGAAGAGAATGACATTTAAAAGATATTCTTACCTTGAAGAAATTTGAGTCATTTTCAGATAACTCATTTGAAACCATTTATTGTGGAAACTCCTAGAATAGAGCCAGCTAATTTAAAAATGATTCAAGGTGGAGTTTCCCCTACTTTGGCCTAGAACATGAGACTTCATATTATATTATATTTTTATTTTTATTTTTTTAAGATTTTATTTATTCATGAGAGACACAGAGGGAGAGAGGCAGAGACACAGGCAGAGGGAGAAGCAGGCTCCATGCAGGGAGCCCAACATGGGACTTGATCCTGGGTCTCCAGGATCACGCTCTGGACTACTGAGCCACCCAGGGATCTCCTCTATATTATATTATAAAACAAGGTGTGATGCCAGCAGTCTTCTGGAATATAATGATTCCAATGACTGAGGCCATAAAATATTGAGGAAACTGTTCTTTAACACTTACGTTGATACGAATACTATGCTGGCTCATCCATTCGGACATTCTAAGAGATAGATACTATCAGCATCTGTGGATGGATAGAATCAGGTTCTAACAATAAAGAGGATAGCTAACCTAAGAATATGCCAGGCACTATCCTGAAGTCCTGACAGTGGTTCAAAGCTGGGTACTATTATTCTTCCCATGAAAAGGAAAAAAAAAAAAAAAAACAGGGAAGAAGTGTATGTGATGAAGGGAAAGACAGCTTTCCCCCCACCATTATTACAAGAAAGTCTTTCTTTAGAAATGGATTTTTACTTAGTTCATTCATTTATTCATTATTTACTTATTTTTTTCTTTTAGCCCTAACGGTAGAACTGCCCTCTGATCCCTTACTGGTTGCTTCCCAGAATCACTCCCCATTCTAGTACCTGGTCCTCCCAGGAAAACCAAGCTGCACAAACTCAAAGCCTGGGGTCATTGCTAGGAGTCCCCTTTCCCTTGGCCCAGACAGTCTGTGGCATCCTCATGTGCATTTTGTATAATTACCCTTTGCAGTTTCCTAGCCAAAGATCTCATATGAAGTTAAAAGAAGAAACTCATTTTCTCTTTGGATTTCTGTGCTCCTGGGAAACTTCATCTTGAACCAATTTTTAATTAGACAGCCCTATTACAGGAGTTCCCGAAATCCCACTTCTTGGTGTGGCTGGCTTTATTGAGGACACACAGCTTAACTCACAGAAGTCTGCAAAGATTGCTGCTGATTCTGTTGACCCATTTAAGCCCTGGTGATTTCTCTGCCACCAGGTCCCTTTTCTAAATGGACAGCCAGCCGTACCGAAGGGGAGATTGATATGAGGGGCAAGTGTCCAACAGGGACAAGTACAAGGCTATCAATTCACCATTTTTCTGCCACCTAAGGTGAACCTGAAGTCTAGACCCAAAGAAAAGCCTTTTTCCTAGTTCTTTAGATTATTTATAACATCTTTCCTCTCTAGCACCCCCAACTTGTTATCTTTTATTTCGGAAACTGAATTAAATAATGGATGCTCTTCCATAAGGTTAAGATGAAGTAACCTGTTTAACAAGTATTTCATTAGGGAGAATGAAAAAGGTAGACTGAGAAATTCCAATAAAAGTTTGTTATATAATTTTAAATGCTTTAAAATAATGTCACACTATCCTTCTAAAAAAGATCGGTCTTTTGTGGAAGATGTTATTAGTAAAGTCCTTGAAGCAAGTGGTGGAAAAATGGCTTTTTCATTACTTCAAAGGCAATATTAAAGGACCATGAAATTCAAAGCTCCTGGTTTTATCACAGACATTTTTATGTCAGGATTTAAACATTTTCCTACTCGACATTCCCCTAACAACTGTAGTTTTACAGGAAAGAATTGTTATAATTGGCCCGGATCATAGTATGATTATTAAATGATAGGCATCAATTAAGCTGATATTTAAATTGAAGATATTCATATCAGATAAGAGGAAAGTATGATTATAATTAAATGCATAAAATGTATAATCTGCTTTGGGAGTACACTTTAAACCATGTGATTATTTGTTGGAATACAAACTGTCACAAAAATTCTTATGCCTATTTCCTCTTTGCTCACTGTCACTAAGTGTAAATAAAATGTTTCATACATATTTCCTTAATCTTAATATGATTATGGGGGTGCTTTATGTAGATTATCATGTTGAAGCTGTATCATTTTGGAATAAAAAGAAGCAAAGAGAGGAGAAGCATTGAAAATGATAACCTGGGATTACTCTTGTGAATGCAGGGTTGTAAACACACTTGCATTCCCCAGAGTTAACCTTTTGGTTCCCAGGATTTTGCCATGTGTTATGATTTTAGCCTTAGCACTAATACAGCAATGCAATAATATAGTGATAAGGTGCTTGCTAAGGACTTAGGGATTTAGCAAGTGTGCAAATTCACTACTTTTATGGATTTTTTTAAGTATAAAAATACTGTTAAGTAGCGACACTTGGATCAGATAAGCTCCAAAAATCAGATTCACATATTTGACACTAATACTTTCTTAGATAAACAAAAATACTAAGATCACAAAGGGAATAGTTTATCACTTTGATACATTTTTTTCACTTGGAAACTCTTGAAAATAGGATTTCTTCATTTATGTTGTGTGTATTTTCATCTATATCTAAAATATGAGTAAAGTATGCCTTGCTGGCTGCCTCTTCAGGTATTGACAAGCAGCCAGGCAGTGTCCATTGGGGTTACTCGGCTCCAGCTACAGAGTGAGAAGCCGTTGGCTTGGGTCTATCAAAGTAGTCCCATTCTTCCTATGATAGTTACTACCCAGAGGTGATTATGTGATCTAACTTTATCCAATTAAAGCAAAACTCTGGATTTTGTTTAATGATAAGGAGAAAAATCTGCCCACTGCCCTTCTAATCCCACCACACATGACCTGGAGAGAGAAGTATGTATGCTGAGTTTTAGCTGCAGCTACGTTATGACTACAAGGGAAGATAGCCTGAGGCTATCTTCATCCATAAGGATGAAGGGACAAGAAGAATTGAAGGAAATGGAGCTAGATCTCTAGCTGTACTGCATCCAAAGCCCCACCTCTTCACTGTCAGTGATATGAGCCAATCAGTTCCCTTCATGATTTAAGCCAGATTGTAATGATGTGCATTATTTGTAACCAAAAGCATCCTACCAGGTACAGATTTTAGTGTTAAGAGTGGTGCCTTACACATCATAGATCCTAAAATATTGCACAAACTACATCAGGTAAGCAGAGCAATGAGGAATAATCTTTTTTTTTCTGTGATCAGAAGTTGGTCGATTTGTGTGTGTGTGTGTGTGTGTGTGTGTGTGTATTTATTTATTTAAGCATAATTATACATAACTGGTTAAATGATTATACAACTGGTTGAATGATTGCCTGTTGTACCTTACAATAGAGTTCAAGGGCTAGCCAAAATTGCAATATTTGGTGATTTAGTAGGAAAATGTTCAGCTTTCATTAGAATCCTTCAGGAGAGAGACAAGAGTGGACTAAAACTAACCAATCTGAACAATCAATTTAAAGCAATATAGCTTTTCTAAGAGAAGCACTCTCTGCAAGTGACTTTTTTTCCTAGACTGGTAAAAGTCTGGTTAAGACTGACCAGTTAAAAAAAAAAAAATAACAACAACAACAAAAACAAATTCTCTGCCCTAGGGTTAGGTCAATTGGAGCAAAAGCATAATGGAGGAGCCATCACAGGAGGTAAAGCTGACATCTGAAGGAAACCTAATTCTTAATCCTCTCCCCAGTAACTAGAATTTCCATACACACCCCAAGCCAAGGATTAAGCTCTTGTTTATCCCTAGGACAATCTCCAGATAGGACCTAAAGGTGATACAGGCCCAAAAAGAGAATTCTCCCCAACTTCCATCTTTGGCATAACCCTAAAAGACAAAGGATAGGTAACATAGTCCTGCAGAGTAAAACTAGGGTCTATGAGATTGGGCAACTACACCATTCAGTCCTCATGCAAGGCAAAAACTCACTCAGTGTTCTTGTCCAGCAGGATATGAAATGTACTATGAGCCAATACCCACTCCATGTTGCTTCCTATTCTCCTCTTTACAAATGAAATCTGTATTGTAGCTTACCATCTTCTCTCCATCTTTTGTATACTGGGGAGTGTAAGGGATGGGTAACTTAAGTTTGTTGACTTCACATTGACAGAGGAGTTATAGCAGAATTTGATTTATTTTTTTAATGATTTTTTAAAAATTTTTATTTATTTATGATAGTCACAGAGAGAGAGAGAGAGAGAGAGAGAGAGAGGCAGAAACATAGGCAGAGGGAGAAGCAGGCTCCATGCACTGAGAGCCCGACGTGGGATTCGATCCCGGATCTCCAAGATCGCGCCCTGGGCCAAAGGCAGGCGCCAAACCGCTGCGCCACCCAGGGATCCCCAGAATTTGATTTAAAAAGAAAAAGGACTTCACCTAGAAATCCTGCACGTGAGGTGCTAGTAGACTTGATTGTCTCCCTTTAGAATAGTGGTTCTCAACTTTAGTTGCTATTCAGGACAACTAGGAACTTCTCATGGCCAGGTTGCACCTTAGATTAATTCAGAATCTCTAGGGGAGAGACCAGACATCAATGTGGCTTAATTGAGAACCACTGCTTCCACTTAGGGGTGGACATTTGGGGAAACTGGATATGGGGAGGAAGATATATGGATGTTGATTTAACAGAAATGGCAATGGATCCTTTTGCTTGCTCCTTGAGTCATTGCACTCCTTTCTTTTTTAGTAATAGCCATGCTCTTGATTGACCCCATTTTGGCTTTAGTCAATCATGGGAACATGGACATTGATTTAGGAGAGGACATTTGACCTAATATATTCCAGTTAAAATAAAGCTCTAAATTTTTGCTTTATGGTTAGGAAAGAAAAATATGAAAGAAGAGTATTAATACTGATTGTCCCTGGACAAATCGACTTCCAGAGGATACAAGACCCTGGAAAATTGCAGGAAAAGCATGCTGGAGCCTAGAATATGCCACATCTAAAACCTACCCTACCTCTGAATGAAGCTAGTAAATTCCTTTTATTGATTAGGAGAGTTGGAACTGGGTTTTCTCTTGCAAGTATCTGAAAGCATCCTAACTGATAGGTTCTGCAGTGGACAGAGGCAGTGCTCTGCCAAGATCCCTGAGCTTCCTTTTCCATTGTCCCCCCATTGCTTGTTCTCCATTTGCTTCCAATGGCCTGTACCTAGGACACTCCTCAGAGGACTGCTCTCAGGCTACTGGAGCTGCTTTGCTAGTTTGCTCAGAGAAATAAAATTTACATCCTCTCCAGGACAGGCCTTAGCCAACCACCTCCCAGTACAGGAGCATAACACCCAGCCTCCTTGCCTGGAATTGGACAAACCCTGAGGCATATTTCACACTTCATAGCCTGGCATGGGATCTGCCCCTTTGCTGTACTTCTTCTATTCCTTATCCAACACATCCAACTCATTCCCCAGTTTCTGGGGTGGGGGGGGAGGAGGTATTTCCTTAACAGATAACTTGAACACAAATCCTCCCTTAGCGTCTTCTTCTGTGGAACCCAAACTAAGGCACATGCTAATCCCCACTAGTGCTGAATTCTATGTGAAGCACATAGTGTGGGATTGATTTATGTGACTGGCTCACCAGCCAATTGCTTTCTCTAAAAATATTTTGTCTTATTTTACATGTTAAACAAAATAGCAAAACATATTTAGCAATGAGACACATGGCAGGATCAAATTTTAGAAGTCCAGAGAGGTCACCAGGATAACCTGTTATGCTACATATAAAGAAATTAAATTCTAGTGAGGCTACATGACTTATTCCAAGCCTCTTGGCTGCTTAATGACAAGGCCAGTGTTTAAAGTCAGTGCTTCTTTGAGTGCCATTGGAAGTTTGTTTATTGCCATGCCTAACTGGAATCTTATTTAAATAAGATTCCAAGCATCTTCTTTAAATTAGATTTTCTCTGTTGAGAGATAAACTCTCTATTCTTGCTGCATACTGTAGTCTACACTACACTTGGTCTTCACACTGTCATCTTGGAGGCCTTGGATTGTGTTTTGCTAATAAATTTACTTATTTTCCTTATATAGACCCAGAAGGGTTTTATTTAAAATAAATGTAGATGATGCCTTAGATACCTTAGGAGCTTAGCATATCAATTTAGAGAGTACTTTACAGTAATCTCAAAGGCTTTGTTAATCAAGTTTATATAGGCTTGGATATGGTTTCTATCCTGTCTCCTAGATTATCAGGAAAGATCATCTAAAGCATATCTTTAAATGGAGGATAAGTGGAGGAAACTCTGTTCTAAAAAGACAGAGAAATATTTACACACATATATGGATTGTTAAAGATTGAATAGATAGGGGCTTCAAATCAGATTCCAGAAATGTCAGCGATTTTTTTTTTTTTTTTTGCTTTTAATGCTCTAAAGCTAAAATGCACTGTTGACAGCATTTCTAAAATTCTACTGATAGTCCTGCCCACATAAGAAAAAAAAAAAAAGGTCAGGAGGAATTGGAAAAGGTTTGCCATGAAAACCAGCTTTGTTAAATCACACATTATACCATTATACTCCACCTGATTTCAACCTTATCTCATGTAATCTTCAAAACTACCTCCTAGATAGTATTTTATATATGGAGAAAGCAATTCCACAGTAAGGTAAAATAATAACAATGGATTTAAACCCATGTCAGTCATGTACAAAGTTATAGGAGAAATGAATAAACAATGCTAATAGATTGGGAAAAAAATCAATAATGAAAGATCTTTTTAAAAACTTTTATGAGGTTAATCATTACTTTGAAGAATATAAAATCTAACTCCTGCACTTTGTTATATCCTTAAAAGCAAAGGTGGTGTCTTAAAAACTAAGCAATATATAATCATTGGAACAGGAAGGATTGATGATTTGCCATGGAATTAACACTATGTGTGTTAGGTGTTCCTAGGCCAAAGGATGTACATAGGATGCACGTTCTGGTGTGTATGGAGTAGGTTCTGTAAATTTTTAAAATGTACCCTTGAAAGTTGATTAAAGTAAAATTTTGTCTACATACTCCGTTTTTCATGGACTTATTTGAAAGTAACAGTTGCATTCAATTCATCAACAAATATTTATTGAATATTTATTTGAGACACAATTTTCATTAGGTTTTATAAAACAGAGACTAGAGAACAACAATGATGGAACTAATAGACCAAAGAAAAGATTTGGCCATGTTTGGTGACAGAAAAGTCATTTTAGCCCCTTTGACAACCATTTCTAGTTCTTTCTAATACTACACATACTTAAGCTTAACTCATCATCTCCCTTCCCATTCTCCATCTCAGGTCATTTGGATTTACCACTCAGCAGAGGCTGTTCACTGCCAGACCCAAAGTATGAGAAAGTCAAGATGCCAAGACTAATTGTTAACATTTGTTTAGCACTTAGTATATACCAAGAAATGACCTAAAGTTTTAAGATGCAGTAACTGATTAAGTCCTAATAAATAACCCCATGAGTGGCTACTTTCATTATGCCTTATCTATCTGTGAAGATACTGATATACTACAATATTATTATGTTCACACTCTTTGAAGAAATAGGGATATTCTCAATGAGATAAGAGGCAATGAAGACAGGTAGAGTAAAGATATAGGTAAATTTTTAGATAAAATGGAGAGCAATTGAAAAGATGATCTTTATCTTTCCTACAAAATAAGAGGCGATAGGGGGAGATGGCGGTACAAGGGAACAAAAACAGGACTAAGGTAATTGTGGCTTGGCACTCTGATATTAGGTAGTTTACATAAAACTTTAACCTGGTGCTTACTATAGCCCTTCTAAGAAGGTAATAATACTCCCACTTTACAAAAAAAAAAAAAAAGCATCTGGAGATTTGAGCAGTTAAGTTGCTTACCAAAGGCCACACAGTCTGCAAACTCAACATTGTTTGCCACCAAATCTTGGTTCTTTCCCCTATGGTCTTCTTACTTATCAATTCTCAAGTTGGTGGGAATGTATTTGGGAAATTAAGAACAGGATAGATTTGGAATAGTTACAGTAGGAAATGAACCTCGGAGCCAGACAGAAATAAGCAAAAATTGTTGAGCAAGTCTCAGAACCAGATGTGAGGACTTGAGGTCTTCATAGAAGAAGAAGAAGAAGAAGAAGAAGAAGAAGAAGAAGAAGAAGAAGAAGAAGAAGAATGAATGAATGAATTGAAGAATGAATGATTTGATTCACCTATAGCAAAGCAGCGTGCATGACAGGAAGTTTGGAACTGTTAGAGATACGGAAGTAAACAGACCGATCCAAGTAGCACTTATAACACGGGTATATTTGCTTAAAATACAAAGCAAAACAATTATATATGATACCTGCCATGAGTGAGGCACAGAGGATGCCATACTTCATTTATTCTAATTCCAAAATTTCACATTTTAACATCTTAAAATTCAGATGTTTCTTAGTATGAATGACATCCTTTTTCAGCAATGACCAGGTAGTTGTCATAACTTGGTTGTGATTGTCTGTACAATCTTGAACGTGGCCATGGGGGTTCAAATTGTCTTCACTTCCACTAGATTGTGTTCACTGAGGATACTACAGATATAAATTTGTATGTGCCATTCAAAGTATCTTCTTGAAAAGTACCCTATTATTTCAATATGTATTTATCAACCATATATGTTAGTGAAACAGATATTTATGTTAATTAAGTAAAAATGGCCACAAGTTCATATTTTTTGTGAAGCAGCAACTCCAATACTTTACATAAACTATCCACAAGTAGATGCAGCTACTTATATTTTGTTACTGAGATACCTGAAAAAGGAATGCACAGCACAAACCAATCAATTCAACTAAAAGTGGGTGAAATTGCCAGATCCCTAAGAATAGATGTATTCTAGTTATCTCTTGCTATGTAGCAAATCAGCCCCCAAACCAAAGGACTTAAAACAACACATTGTTTTATTGTCTCTCAGAGGCTCAGTGGGGCAGGAATTCAGGAAGGGTTCGCCCAGGTGGTTCTGGTTCAAGGGCTGTCATGCAGTTTCAGTCACAAGGAAACTAGAGCTGGGATGGGAGCAAGCCAAAGCACCTGGAGGTGAGTCTGTCATCTTTCTCACTTCATGTAGTAAAAGAGCTTCTCCCTGTAATTTCTCTCCATGGGCTACTTTGGGCTTTATAATGTTTTGACGCCCATGAGACAGTTGAACTATTTATGTGGCAGTTAACGGTTTTCACAATGAGTAGTCCAGTGAGCAAGATGGAAGCCAAAACACCTTCACAATCCTGCTTCAGAAGTTGTGCAGCGTCACTTCTGAGGCATTCTGTTGGCTACAAGCAAGTCAGAAGACAGCCAAGATTCAATGAGAGGGAAGTTAACGTCACCTTTTGATTGGGGAGCAAAATCCTAGAAGAGCATATGGGTTGGAGCTACTGTTGCAGCTGTATTTGAAAAATACAATCTGCCACAAGATGAAAGAAATGTCAAAGCAATAAGAGGCAGTATTACTGATTCATTCATTGTGTAGAACTTAGCATTAAAGCGTTGGACTTCCATTGAACTTCTGCCTGACTTTGAACAGAAGCCATCTAACTTCCTGCAACATGCCATTCAATCGGGGAAAAGTGGAGACTACGAGGTTATGCTATTTAAACCATGGTGTTCTTGAAATAAGTTGTCAATGCTAAAAGTATTGAAGAAGTCAAGATCATGATCACCAGTCACATGTCTTCTATGTGTAAATGACCCTGGAAGAGCTCATTCTGGTAGGTTAAAATAAGACTTCTAAGTGACAAGAGAACACCATGCTGTACTTAATTGGTAACACTTTTTATTTTAGTGCTGCATAAAATAATGGTGTGTCTTACAATTTTTGGCATTTTTGCGTTGATGAAGGACAGTAGTGCCATGAAAGCATGAGATCAGCATAAATTTCCTCTTCTCAGGATAGTCAGAAGGCTCAGAGAAGTGCTACAGGGAAGTTTTAGACTTTGGGAGGTAAAATAATACCTGAAGAGGAAGCAGGAAGTCAAGGAGTAGGTTTGAAAGACACTTTACTACCAAACCCCATTCCATGTGCCCAGGCTCTGCCCTGTTGTTCCATGTGTAATTCCTACTCTAATCAGTCTTGCCATTCCCCCTGTGAGCTCCCCAGGTGCCTGCCAATCCTTCATGACTCCTGTTAGTCCTGCCAACTGCATGTGGAGATCTTCATTGTTTGCAACTGGAGGTTACGAAGGGTAGGCTGGCAGGGCAGAATTTGGTTCATCTGTCTTACCTACTGGGATTTCTTATAAGGTTTCTACTGATGAATGGGGTGCACAGCTTAAAAACAAAAGCAAAAATGTAAGTCATTGTAACATACCATACACTTTCGTGCTCAATCTTAGAGCATACCATTAATTAGTCATCATCCTTCAATTAAAGCCTGCTTAGGAGTATCTTCCAGGTATTAAGTAGTATGTGAGGCATTGGCTATTTATGGTACACCTTGCTTCCTGGAATTTCAGACTGAGTTAGAATGGACATGTTTTACTTTGGGGGGGCAGATGTCTAGGATTGGAATTGCTGGATTGTCTGGTAATTTTATGTTTAACTTTTGTTAAAGTAGCTGCACCATTTTACATTCCCATTAGCATTGATGAGAGTTTTAGTTGTTTTACATCCTCACTGATACTTGGTATGATTAGCTTTTTTTAAAAAAAGTCCAGCCATTCTAAGGATGTATATTAATATATCATGGTGGTTTTCATTTGTACACTCTTGATACTGATATTGAGCATCTTTTCATGTGCTTATTTGCCATTCTTATTTTTCCTGTTGTAAAATGTGAGTTCAGAGCCATTGTCATTTTAGCTGGAGTGTTTTGCTTCTTATTACTGAGCTGGAAAAACTTTTTTTTTTTTTAATAGCTCCTGTTGATGAGCCCTTTGTCAGATATACGTATGGTGGATTTGTTTCTTCCATGTTTTGCTTTCTCATTTTGTTTTAAAGATTTTATTTATTTACTCATGAGAGACACAGAGAGAGAGAGGGAGAGACACAGGCAGAGGGAGAAGCAGTCTCTGTGCAGGGAGCCCAACGTGGGACTCGATCCCCGGTCTCCAGGATCTTGACCTGGGCCAAAGGCGGCGCTAAACCACTGAGCCACCTGGGCTGCCCTGCTTTTTCATTTTCTTAATGGTGCCTTCCAAAGAGCAAAGTTTTAAATTTTGAGTAAGTCTAATTTATCAAAGTTTTCTTTTATGGTTCATGCTTTTGTATCACATCTAAAAAACTAGTTGCTTATACCAGAGGCACAAAGACTTTGTCTTATGTTTTCTTCTAAAGCTTTTATAGTTTAGTTTTCATGTATAGATATCATCTCTTTCTAGTTAATTTTTTAACATGCTATGAGATAACAGTTGGGGGGTTATTTTTAAGTTTTCCTTTACTTTTCAGCTGTCACTGCTTCCTCCTATTACTGATCCCCTATTTTTTATACCCTCTAACCGCTTCTGACTTGTTGTCCCTAGTATTCTCGGAAGCTAGACAATCAGGCTCATTAGAAGACATTGTGAGCCAGAACCTAAGATATTTTAAAATGCATAGGAATTGAAGGCATTTATTTTGGCACCACAGCAGCCTGATTTTGCTGGCTTTAGGAGTCTCATATATTTCGGATGGCCACATAATAAGTTCTCTGGAGAAGTGACATGCTAGTCCCTACACTATATTATTTCAATTGAGTTCATTTTATGGTGTATAGTTTGTTAAACCCTAGGCCATCTATTTTACTATTAGTAATTCTACACACTATGCCTAGCATAATGTCTGTCTCATAAAAAGTATTTGGTAAGTTAAATATGTTCTAGTAATTGGCAGCAAATAGAAATGACAGTCTTTCAGACTTACTATTTTCTAGAGCAGTAGCCTTGCTTTTTTACTGCTGTGTAATTTTGATCGTGCACTCTCCAATGCATGCATATTTGTTTATTTACATCATAGAAGCACACATCATTTCAGTAATATTTTTATTTATAACATTAAAAATAGAAATTGAAAAGAATAAAATAAAATAAATTTAAGTAAAATTTAGCATTTTAATTTTGCACTGGAATCATATTATGATTTTGTACCTGGAGACATGATATTGGATTCCTAATTTTTGAATTAGATTCTGAAACTAAACACCAAGGATGTGAATGCTACAATAATGAAATTTCACACATTGGATTGCTGAATAATCAATAATAATCATTGCTGACCATGTTTACTAACAATTATACTCTTATTTTTAGAACTCATATTAATTAATAAAATTTTTAAGAAGACACAATTATTGACAGTAACAATATCCTTTTAAAAATGTAAACTACCATATAATCAGTTTTAACCAACCTTTGTTGCTTAAAAAATAAGTGTTTCTGAATTGCTTTAGTCTCATCACCAGAGTCATGAAGAGGATTGCTGTGCAATTCCTATGACAACATTTGGATACCCCCCCATACATCTGTACAATTTTTGTATTTCTAATCATTCATATTCAGCATGTGCCTTCTAAATATGCCAGTGAAAAATAAAATGATTACTTTTCCTCAAATGTTCAGCAGGCACTCTAAATTAGCCAGCTGGTCTCTTGTCATGGCTGAAAACATATAGTCTTTTTATAAAAAGTGACAGTAAATATGTCCATGGCACAGACACTTTATATGCAAGTGGAAATTCCATTGGTGCAATGACTTATGATTGGAGAAGAGCAAAAAATGTGTAAAGAAAGAGAATTGGTGTGAATAGTGCTCCACAGGCATTACAGTGGCTCCCAGAGAATAATTCATTTTAAGGAAGTGAAATCTCCTTGTTTTATGGCAAGGCAGTAATCTCAAGGTCCACATGTTAAGGTTTTTTTATTATTATTAAAGATTCAGAAGTCATTTAAAAACATGACCTGTTAGAACAATTCAATGCACCAAGTCTATTTGCAAAACTCATGTTGTAAATCACAATTCATTATGTGATTGTGATCAGCATACATTGTTAGAAATCCATCTCTCTTGACGATATAGTCCTTTCTATGTGGTTCCTTTTATGCAACAGAATGGTCCCCACCTCCACTTTTATTCTCTTTTTTCTTTGCTCTATTTTGTTCCTCTTATTTTATTTTATTTTATTTTTATTTATTTATTTGTTGAGAGAGAGAGAGAGTGAGAGAGAGAAAGAGCACAAGCAGGAGGAGGGGTAGAGAGAGTGGAAGCAGCAGGCCCCCTGCTGAGCAAGGAGTCAGATGCGGTCTCCATCCTAGGACTCTGGGATCAGGACCTGAGCGAAAGGCATTTAACTGGCTGACCCATCCAGGTACCTCCCTTCTTTTTTATTGTTGACTCTTTTCTAAACTACCTTATGCTTTTTTATTTTGGCCTATTTTTTGTGATTTAACTTGTGTCAGCATACTCTATGATATATAATAAGTGAAAAATAATGAAATAATCAATAGAGGGACCATAATGAAACCATTCATTATGGTTTCATTATGGTTTCATATTCATTATGGTGAAATGAAACCATTTCACCATAATGAAACCATTTTTATTTTCACTGAGACTCTGGACTTAGAGTCTCTCACAAACTATGAAATAAAAAACAAACACCTGAATGATGGAGTTGGAGGATGCTTTAGAGATCTTCTATCCTAGTCTCCTTGTTTAAAGACAAGAAATTCACACCCAGAGAAGCCATGTGACCTGCTCAGATAACAGAGTGATAACCTAGGCTTGCCTTATCCTCAGCCTAGTGCTTTCTCCCTCTGTCAAAGCTTCCTCTATGATTAAAACCAACTAAATTGTACAATTGGCAATCATCATTCTGATGGTCCAACTATTTGTGACAGTTATCTTTTTCCTTGATAATTCATCCAACCATCATTCTGTGATATTGGTTGAGCACCTACTATGCACAAGGCCAGTTGAGGATATAGCAGTAAACAAAGAAAACAGAACCCTGCCTTCATAGGGTCAGCATTCCAGCAGAGTAAGATAGATGATATGCACCATAAATGGACAAATCATACAACATGCAAAATAATGGTAAATGTTATGAAGAAAAATTAGGGAAAGGAACTTGGGAATAAGTTTATATTTTTGTGTTGAGGGGAAAAGGGTGGGTAAAATCTTAAGCAGTGTAGCCAAAAAAGATATCAACAGAAAAGATGATATTAAAGACCTAAGGCAGTAGAGAGCCAGGCAAGACTGGAAAATCTTGACTTTGTCCATAGGGAAGAAAGCCAAGATTTTCCATACAGCTCTCCTTCATCTTCTGTAAGTATTCAGCTAAACCAGATGAACATCTTGCAGTCAGAGACCTTTCTTTTACCCAGAACATTTGCATCCATCAGAAGTTTCCTTTATGTTGCACATCTAAATGTAAGTGATTTTAGCAACTATAACTGTGCACATGAAGAATGTAAATGAACTTGGCTGGCATTTGATAACTGGGCAGGAAAATTTGTGTTGGTTGGGCCAGGGCCTGCTTTTCTACTTATTCTCTGCCCATCAATTAAGCTTGATCCACGGCGCTCAGATGAAGCCCAGCTTGAGATCTGCCCTGCTTGGAAACACTTTATCCTAAGACTTGGATAGCAGAGCAGGAGAAAAGGAATTTGTTTAGTTAAAAAAAGAGCAGTTTTCTGACAATGACCATACCCTTGAACATCTTTTGAAATAAAATAATTCTCAGGGAGCTCAAGAAGTTTAACCATTAACTGACTTTTATTGTAGATAGAGGAGAGCTAGGTTTGTGATTGTTAATTTTCTCATATTTTGGATGATGTAAAAGAAGCAAAGATTCTTTGATTTAAAAAATTTTCAAAATAAATAAATAAAATAAAATAAAATAAAATAATTTCAAAAATTTCTGTGTATCTACTACAGAAAGAATAAATCTGAGGCTTTATAACCGAAAACACTTTATGTGTGGCTGCAAAAACTACATTTCTATATATAATTATAAATTCCCCTTAGATGCTTTTAGATTTTCTATATACATCTTAGTACAAAAATTTTGTTATTTCAGAGGAAAAAATACCTTCATTAAATTCCCAATACCATCTTCATTTATTCATTCATTTAGTATATACTGTATGCCAGGCACTGTACTAGGCGCAGTCTATATGATCAGTAATAGAACTACCATTCCTACAGTTTATGTATTTCTTTATTTCTTAAGGATCAAAATCAGCTGTAATTAATTAGTTCTTTATTGAACAAATGCCTTTCCAAATTTGTTTATTGACACATTATAAAGTATAATGATGTATGAACTGTGTACAGTACTATTAACTTCTGGGAGGGGATGGTCAAGTTTAAATTAACTTCTGTGTTAACTTAAAAGGTAGAGGATTACTATACAATACAACTGTACCTTATTTAAAAGATACACTACTAGGGGCGCCTGGGTGGCTCAGTCAGTTAAGCATCTGCCTTCATCTGGGGTCATCCCAGGATCGAGCCACACATCAGGCTCCATGCTCAGCATCGAGTCTGCTTCTCTCTCTTCCTCTCCCTCTATGATCTCTTTCATCTCATTCACACTGTCTCAAATTTTTTTTTAATCTTAAAAAAAAGCTACTAAGTAAGTCAATTAGGAGGACAGTGATATTATCAAGTGATAAAATTTCAAAACTTCCAATTTTCTAAATAGGCTTTTCATAATAATATAATAACAGAAGAGATGTCTAATCTGTTTTCAGCCAGGGCATGGATATTTAGGATCTTAAAAAAATTTAATCGCAGGAAGATTTCCACTTATGGAAAGATGGAGTAAATATACTTCTCCATTTTCCTTCTGCTAAATATAGCTAAAAACTCCAGACACATTTATAAAACAAACATAAGAAGACTCAGAAAGGTGATGAAGAAAACAGATTAGCTATGGATTTGAGGACCCAAGGAATAGCATAGCAGTAAGTTTGCTGAATTTTTCCCCCCTCATATGTCCAAGATTTATTGTTGAAGACGCCAGCAATCTGGAAACACCAATAGGTGCAGATAAAAACAGCCTCAACAAAAGCCTGCTCTCTGTTGCCAAAGGGCTAAGAAAGGGAAAAAAATCTTTTAGACAACAATTGCTCTGTTTTACTCTTGGATGTATTAGACAACAGCAGCTTCCTCTACTTCCTATCTCACCTAAAGCTGAAGGAGGAGGGAAGCTACGAAACACTTTTGAGAGGCACAACCTCGTCCACTAAAAGACTGAGATTTAATAAGATTATAGAAGACTTCCTCTTCCCCATACCTTAACACCACACCAACAGGGCTCCAGTATAATAATGTGGCTTCCAGCTAAAAGATCTGCAAGATGCAAAATATGTGGAGATATAACTGAACTGAAAGGAACAATCAACAAATCTATGGTTATAGTTGGAGAATTTGCTACCACTCTCAACAAGTGCTACAACAACTAGAGAGAAAATTAGCAAGGATATAAGAGAACTCAACAATACCATCAACCAACAGAATCAAATTGATATTTATAGGACAGTCCAGCCAACAATAGCAATTCTTTTCAAGTGTCCACAGAATGAACCTACATCAAGATAGACATAACATGGGCCATAAAAGAAACCTCAACAAACTTAAAAGAATTAAAATTATACAGTATTTCCCCTGACCTCAATGGAGTAAAACTAGAAGTAAATGACATACAGAAAACAGGAAAATCTTCAAACACTTGGAAACCAAATGCTTCTAAATCTATGAGTCAAAGAGGGAAATTTTTAAAAATACATTGAACTGAATGAAAATGAAAACACAATATATCAAATTATCCCTCCTCAATAATTTAGGGGGAGAATGAGCAAGATAAACTCAAAGCAAGCAGAAAAAAAGGATATAACAAAGCCAAAAGCCAATGAATTTGAAAGCAGAAAACTAGTATAGAAAATCCATAAAGAGCTATTCTTTGCAAATATAAAATTGATAAAAATTAACAAAGAAAAAAGAAGACACAAATGATTGGTATCAAGAATGAAAATGTAGATTATCTATAAAGACCCTCTGTATTAGTTTGCTAGGGCTGCTCTAACAAAGTACCATAGGCAACGATGTCTCCTACCATAGACTGAGGCTTGAGCAGTAGAGGTTTATTCTCACAGTACTGGTGGCTGGAAGTCCAAAAATCAGGAAGAATCTGATCCACACTTCTTTTCTTGCTTGTAGATGGGTGTCCTCCCTCTACACATATCTCTGTATCCAAACAAACCTCCTTTTTATAAGGATACCAGTCATATTGGATTAAGGTTAACCTAAGTACTTCACTTTATTACCTCTTTAGAGACCCTATCTCCAAATAAGATCACATTCAAGATTCTGAGAGTTAGAACTTCAATATATGAATTCTGTAGGACAGTACAGCCCATAATAACTGCAAGCAACAGAAGAACAGCAAGGAAATGCTTCAAAAGACTCTATATACATAAAATTGACAATTTAGACAAAATAGGCCAGTGACTGAGTTCATTTTGTTGCTGTTGTTTTGTTTTTGTTTTTGTTTTTGTTTTGTGAGGGGGAAAAAACCTTTATTGATAAATAGTTTACAATGAAATAAATAGAGTGACGGTTTTGAGGGGAATAAAAACTCAGGCAGGATCTCAGTGTCTCCACCCACCTCTAGCTCTCAGTCTCTGCCTTCCTACCAGCCAGTTTGGATGAGGAGGTTTTGGTGGGCATGCCAGCCCTCCTAGGGCCCCTGTGGGCCTCTGTCGTCCTGGCCAGGTGTTTGGGGCAGCGTCTTAGACCTGCCACAATTTGGTCCCTCCTGGGCTGCATGGAGGGAAAAACAAAATCTACCACAGTTCACCCAATATGAAATCCCTAGGCAACATAAGTGAATCTAGTTGAATGTTTAAAACTATTAAGAAAATTAAATCTATCATTTAAAATAAAAGCTTCAAAAAAAGAAGAAAGGAAGAAAGCCAACCAGCCAGCCTGCCCAGGTCTGGGTGGTTAAGTGGGGAATTATACCAAACATTAATTCCTCAGAATCTCTTCCAGAAAATATAAGAGGGGAAACATTTTGCAATTCATCTTGTGAACCTAGTGTTATCTTGATACCAAAAACAAACTGAGATGATTCAAAAAAGAAAATTACAGACCAATATTTCTCATGAATATAGATGTAAAAAACCATAACAAGATAGTAACAAATAGCATTGAGCAATATAAAATTAATTATACTCCATGGTCAATTAGGACTTATTCTAGAGATATAAGACTAGTTCAATAAAATCCAACATATCAGCAGATTAAAGAAAAATTACCTGAAAAGAAAAATGACAATTAATGCAGAAAAGCATTTGATAAAATTCAACACCTATTCTTGATTCCAAGAAAAAAAAAATCCTCCCAGGAAAATAGGAAGAGAAGGAATGTCCACAATTTCCTCAATTTGATTAAAAACATCTACAAAAAATTTATTGCTAAAATTTTGCTTAATAGTGAAAAACTGAATATTTTTCTCCTAAGATCATGAATAAGGCAATGATGTCTCCTCACAGACACACTGACCAATGGATCAGAACCCGGAAATAGGACTCGCACATGACCCATTGAATTTGACAAGATGAAAAAGCAATTCAACACAGGAATGATAGCCCTTCTGAGAAATGATACTGGGCAAGTGGACATCCATAGGCAACAAAAGTGAACATAGGTAGATTGAGGACTCATAATACCCTATATAAAGGTAACTCAAATGGATTACAAACTTCAATGGAAAATGTAACTAAATTATTATTTTTTTAAAGATTTTATTTATTTATTCATGAGAGACACAGAGAGAAAGAGAGGCAGAGACACGGGCAGAGGGAGTAGCAGGCTCCATGCAGGGAGCCCGATATGGGACTCGATCCTGGGACTCCAGAATCACGCCCTGGGCCGAAGGCAGGCACTAAACCACTGAGCCACCCAGGGATCCCCGTAACTAAATTTTTAAGGAAAAAAAAAAAATGAGAGAGTTAATCTTTGGCATCTAAATCTAGGCAATAAATTCTTAGATTTGACACCAAAAGTACAATCTATAAAAGGAAAAATAGGGGAGAGTGGTATCAGCAAGATGACAGTATAGGAACATCTAGTACATATCTTCTCCAAGAAATATCAATTTGAACAATATCCATGCACAAGAAGTAGGAATTATAGTACCTGAGTGGAGCACAGAAATAAGAAAAGACACATTACCGCTATCACCTCTCCAAGCCCATACAGCTCAGCATGAAGAGAAATACACTTCTATGGGGGAAGTGTATACTTCCCCATAGGGGAAGGAGAATGAAGTGAGCGTCTAATTTCATTATAGACCCTAACAGCCCCACACCAGCGCCAAACCAGCTTCCAAAAATACAAGCCCCTGGCTCTCCCCAGTGCCAGCCCAGTATTCAGGGTCCTAGTCTCTAGACTAGTTCCAGCCTGCCCCAGCTCCTACAGTTTCAGGCTCTAGGAAGGATTCTGTAGACTAAAGTTTCTGGTCTGCCTAACACTAAACTGGCCCTAGGGGTCTCAGCCTACAGGCTAGCTCCCACAGACTCAACCTTCAGGCAGTCATCCCAAAGTCCTAGGCTCCAGGGTGATTCCTCTGAACTGAGGCTCCCAGCCTGCCCCAGCATTGGGTCAGCCCCCATGGGCCCATGATCCAAGCCCAAACACATGGACCCAGGTTCCAGGTCTACCATCACATATGCAAGTGCCAGGCCAACCCCAGTGAACTTAAGCTACAGACCCATCCCCCTGAATCCAGGCACCAGACATGCCTGCCTGAGAGTTTATGGTTTGTCCAATTTGTTGGTGATAATTGTTCATAGTGGTCTCTTATGATCTTTGGTATTTCTACAGTATCAATTGTAATATCTCCTCTTTCATTTCTTTATTTATTTGAGTTCTCTCTCTTTTTCTCTTGATAGGTCTAGCTTAAGGTTTGTCTATTTTGGTTTTTTTGTTTGTTTGTTTTGTTTTGTTTTTAATAATAAATTTATTTTTTATTGGTGTTCAATTTGCCAACATACAGAACAACACACAGTGCTCATCCCGTCAAGTGCCCCCCTCAGTGCCCGCCACCCAGTCACCCCCACCCCCCGCCCTCCTCCCCTTCCACCACCCCTAGTTCATTTCCCAGAGTTAGGCGTCTTCCAAGTTCTGTCTCCCTTTCTGATATTTCCTACCCATTTCTTCTCCCTTCCCCTCTATTCCCTTTCACTATTATTTATATTCCCCAAATGAATGAGACCATATAATGTTTGTCCTTCTCCGATTGACTTATTTCACTCAGCATAATACCCTCCAGTTCCATCCACATCGAAGCAAATGGTGGGTATTTGTCATTTCTAATGGCTGAGTAATATTCCATTGTATACATAAACCACATCTCCTTTATCCATTCATCTTTCGAGGGACACCAAGGCTCCTTCCACAGTCTAGCTACTGTGGACATTGCTGCTAGAAACATCGGGGTACAGGTGTCCCGACGTTTCATTGCATCTGTATCTTTGGGGTAAATCCCCAGCAGTGCAATTGCTGGGTCGTAGGGCAGATCTATTTTTAACTCTTTGAGGAACCTCCACACAGTTTTCCAGAGGGACTGTATCAGTTCACATTCCCACGAACAGTGCAAGAGGGTTCCCCTTCTCCACATCCTCTCCAACATTTGTTGTTTCCTGCCATGTTAATTTTCCCCATTCTCACTGGTGTGAGGTGGTATCTCATTGTGGTTTTGATTTGTATTTCCCTGATGGCAAGTGATGCAGAGCATTTTCTCATGTGCTTATTGGCCATGTCTATGTCTTCCTCTGTGAGATTTCTGTTCATGTCTTTTGCCCATTTCATGATTGGATTGTTTGTTTCTTTGCTGTTGAGTTTAATAAGTTCTTTAAAGATCTTGGAAACCCTTTATCTGATACGTCATTTGCAAATATCTTCTCCCATTCTGTAGGTTGTCTTTTAGTTTTGTTGACTGTATCCTTTGCTGTGCAAAAGCTTCTTATCTTGATGAAGTCCCAATAGTTCATTTTTGCTTTTGTTTCTTTTGCCTTCGTGGATGTATCTTGCAAGAAGTGACTGTGGCCGAGTTCAAAAAGGGTGTTGCCCGTGTTCTCCTCTAGGATTTTGATGGAATCTTGTCTCACATTTAGATCTTTCATCCATTTTGAGTTTATCTTTTTGTATGGTGAAAGAGAGTGGTCTAGTTTCATTCTTCTGTGTGTGGATGTCCAATTTTCCCAGCACCATTTATTGAAGAGACTGTCTTTCTTCCAGTGGATAGTCTTTCCTCCTTTGTCAAATATTAGTTGACCATAAAGTTGAGGGTCCACTTCTGGATTCTCTATTCTGTTCCATTGATCTCTGTGTCTGTTTTTGTGCCAGCACCACACTGTCTTGATGACCACAGCTTGGTAGTACAACCTGAAATCTGGCATTGTGATGCCCCCAGCTATGGTTTTCTTTTTTAAAATTCCCCTGGCTATTTGGGATCTTTTCTGATTCCACACAAATCTTAAAATAATTTGTTCTAACTCTCTGAAGAAAGTCCATGGTGTTTTGATAGGGATTGCATTAAACTTGTAAATTACCCTGGGTAACATTGACATTTTCACAATATTAATTCTGCCAATCCATGAGCATGGAGTATTTTTCCATCTCTTTGTGTCTTCCTCAATTTCTTTCAGAGGTGTTCTATAGTTTTTAGGGTATAGATCCTTTACCTCTTTGGTTAGGTTTATTCCATGGTATCTTCTGCTTTTGGGTGCAATTGTAAATGGGATTGACTCCTTAATTTCTCTTTCTTCAGTCTCATTGTTAGTGTATAGAAATGCCACTGACTTCTGGGCATTGATTTTGTATCCTGCCACACTGCCAAATTGCTGTATGAGTTCTAGCAATCTTGGCGTGGAGGCTTTTGGGTTTTCTATGTAGAGTATCATGTCATCGGCGAAGAGGGAGAGTTTGACTTCTTCTTTGCCAATTTGAATGCCTTTAATGTCTTTTTGTTGTCTGATTGCTGAGGCTAGGACTTCCAGTACTATGTTGAATAGCAGTGGTGAGAGTGGACATCCCTGTCTTGTTCCTGATCTTAGGGGAAAGGCTCCCAGTGCTTCCCCATTGAGAATGATATTTGCTGTGGGCTTTTCGTAGATGGCTTTTAAGATGTTGAGGAATGTTCCCTCTATCCCTACACTCTGAAGAGTTTTGATCAGGAATGGATGCTGTATTTTGTCAAATGCTTTCTCTGCATCTATTGAGAGGATCATATGGTTCTTGGTTTTTCTCTTGCTGATATGATGAATCACATTGATTGTTTTACGAGTGTTGAACCAGCCTTATGTCCTGGGAATAAATCCTACTTGGTCATGGTGAATAATTTTCTTAATGTACTTTTGGATCCTATTGGCTTGTATCTTGTTGAGAATTTTTGCATCCATGTTCATCAGGGATATTCGTCTATAATTCTCCTTTTTGGTGGGGTCTTTGTCTGGTTTTGGAATTAAGGTGATGTTGGCCTCATAGAACGAATTTGGAAGTACTCCATCTCTTTCTATCTTTCCAAACAGCTTTATTAGAATAGGTATGGTTTCTTCTTTAAATGTTTGATAGAATTCCCCAGGGAAGCCACCTGGCCCTGGACTTTTGTGTCTTGGGAGGTTTTTGATGACTGCTTCAATTTCCTCCCTGGTTATTGGCCTGTTCAGGTTTTCTATTTCTTCCAGTTCCAGTTTTGGTAGTTTGTTTACCTTTTCAAAAATCAACTCTTAGTTTCATTTGTCATTTTAGACTATTTCATGTATTACACTCTGATAATTACTATTTCCTTTTTTTTTTTTTTTCTTTTTTTACTAGCGTTGACTTAGTTTGTTCTTCTTCTAGTTCCTTGAGGAACAAAGAAAAGCTTTGCTTTTTACTGGTGAATTCTACCAAACATTTAAAGAAGAATTAACATCAATACTCAAATTCTGCAAAAAAATCTAAGAGAATGGAAACCCCCAAACTTGTTTTATGAGGCCAGCATTACCTTTATATCAATACCAAAGAAAGTTACCACAAGAAAATATACTAGCTAGTATCCCTGATGAATACAAATGCAAAAATTCTCAACAAAATACTAGCAAACCAAATCCAACACACTATGATCAAATGAGATTTTTCCCTGGAATGCAAGGATATTTCAACCTACACAGATCAATATATGTAACACATCGCATTAATAGAACGGAAGATAAAAATTATATGATCATTTCAAAAGATGGCAAAAAAGTATTTGGCAAAATTCAGCATCCTTTTGATTACAAGAATTCTAAACAAACTGGATATAGAAGGAAAATACTTTAAAACAAAGGCTACCTATGACAAGTCCACAATTAACATGATACTTAATGGTGAAGGGTTGAAAGTTTCCCCTGTGAGGTCATGAATAAGATGAGGGTGTTCACTCTTATTGTTCCTATTCAGCATAGTTCTGGAAGTCCTAACCAAAGCAATTAGGTAAGAAAAAGAAATAAAGGGCATCCAAATTGAGAAGGAATGATATGTATTCTATATATAAGGTCAGATGATGTGAAATGGTACTGGGCAAGTGGACATCTATAGGCAACAAAAGTGAAGATCATAATAGATGATGACTTTATATATAGAAAATAAGGTCAGATGATGATCTCCTATATAGAAAATCCTAAAGATTCCACCAAAAGTCTGTTAGAACTAATAATTTCAGTAATGTTTCAGGATACAAAATCAACATACAAAAATTAGTTGTATTTTCTTACACTAATAATAAACTATCTGAAAGAGAAAGAAAATAATCCTACTTAGAATAACATCAAAACAATAAAATACCTAGAAATAAATTTAACCAAGGAGGTAAAACATCTGTACACTGAAAATTATAGTATATTGATGAAAGAAATTAAAGAAGACACAAATGTATGGAAATGTATCCTACATTCATGAGTTGGGAAAATTAAAATTATTAAAATGTTCATCCTACCCAAAGTGATCTATAGCATTAGTGCAATCCTTGTCAAAATCCCAATGGCAATTTTTAAAGATACAGAACAAATAGTCCTAAAATGCATATAGAACCACAAAAGACCCTGAATAGCCAAAGCAGCCTTGAGAAAGAACTAAGTTGGAGGCATCATATTTACTTATTTCAACCCTTATTATAATACTATAGTAATCAAAACAATATGATACTGGCAGAAAATCAGACACATACATCAATGGGACAGAATTGCAAGCCCAGAAACAAACCCACACATATGCAGTCAACTAATATTTGACAAAGGACCCAAGAACACTCAATGGGGAAAGGATAGTCTCTTTAATTAAATGGTCCTGGGAAAACTAAATAATCACATGCAAAAGAAAGAAATTGGACCCCTATAATACCACACACACAAATGAACTCAAAATAGATTTAAATATGACTTTAAAACATAAAATTCCTAGAAAATACATGAGGTAAAAGCTGCATGACATTGTACTTGGCAGCAGTTTTCTGGTTGTGTCACCAAAAACACAAGCAACAAAAGCAAAAATTAGTAAGTGAAACCACATCAAACTAAAAATCTGCACAGCAAAAGGAACAATCAACAAAATTAAAAGGCAACCTGCGGAATGAGAGAAAATATTTATAAACCATATATCTGACAAAAAGTTAATATCAGGGATCCCTGGGTGGCGCAGCGATTTAGCGCCTGCCTTTGGCCCAGGGCGCGATCCTGGAGACCCGGGATCGAGTCCCACGTCAGGCTCCCGGTGCATGGAGCCTGCTTCTCCCTCTGCCTGTGTCTCTGCCTCTCTCTCTCTCTCTTTCTGTGTGACTATCATAAATAAATTTTAAAAATAAAATAAAAAAATTTTTTAAACTTAATATCATAAATGTGCAAGGAATTTATATAATTCAATAGTAAAAACAAGTAACTTGATTAAAAACTGGGCAGAGGACCTGAAAAGACATTTTGCCAAAGAAGATATACAAATGGCCAACAGGTACACAAAAAAGTGTGCAGCTAATCATCAGGGAAATGCAAATTAAAACCACAATGAGATATCAGCTCACACCTGTTAGGATAGCCATATCAAAAAGATAAGAGATAACAAGTGTTGTTGAAAAGAGAACATTTATACCCTTTTACTGGGAATGTACATTGATGCAGCCACTAGAGTCAACAGTATCTGCATTCTTCAAAAAATTAAAAATAGAACTAACATATGATCCAGCAATTGCACTTTTTGGTATATATCCAAAGGAAATTAAATCAGTATCTCAAAGAAATATCTGCACCCCTATGTTCATTGCAGCATTGTTCACAATAGGCAAAAAGTGAAAACATAAGGGTCCAATGATACACATACACACAATCAAATATTATTCAGCTATAAGAAAGAAGTTCTGCTTTTTTGCAATAACATGGTTGGACCTTGAGGGTTAAGTGAAATAAGTCAGATAGAGAAAGACAAATATTATATGATATCACTTATATGTGGAATCTAAAAAAGCCAAACTCACAGAAATAGAATAGAATGGTAGTTGGCAGGCCTCTGGGATAGGGAAAATGAAGAGATGTTGATCAAATGGTATAAACTTAGAGTTATAAGATAACTAAGTCTGGGACTTATAATGTACAGTATGGTGACTATAGTTAATGATACTGTATTATATACTTGGAAGTTGCTAAGTGAGTAGGTAGATCTTAAATATTGTCACCATAGAAAAAAACAATAGTAATTATATGAGGTGTTGGAAGTGTTAAACTAATTTTAGTAATTATTCACAATATAAGTGTGTTTTAAATAATCCTACTGTATAACTTAAACTTAACACAATAGTATATGTCAATTATATATCACTAAAGCTAAGGGGAAGGAAGGTACTGAATCTTTTTAAAAAATGCACATTGCCAGGCAGAAATGTTTATATGTCTCCCCCATTTTCTTGGGTGAAAAAATAGAGTTCAGCAAACTTTACCTTAAAACAGGTTCAAGAAACATGGTATTGTGTCCATGTCATCAGGCCCAGAGAATAGAAAGGTAAAACCCTCAAATAGGAAACTCTGGTAGCAGAAAGAATATTTAAAAGGGAAAAAATGGTAAATTGGACATTATCAGCCTTAACAACTTATATTCTGTGAGAACCTTAACAACTTATATTCTGTGAGAGACTGTGTTAATGAAATGACACAAATGAAAATAAAACTACAGAGTGGGAGAAAATATTTACAAACCATATATCCAACAAGGGAATACTACCTTGAATATGTAAAGAACTCTTTTCTTTGAGAGAGAGAGCATGGAGTCAGGGGCAGGGAGTGGCAGAGGGAGAAGAGAGACAATCTTAAACAGACTTCTCACTGAGCACAGAGCCAATGCAGGACTCGATCTCACGACCCCGAGACCATCACTTGAACAGAAATCAAGAGTTGGGCACTTGACCAAATGAGCCACACAGGTGCCCCTATAAAGAATTCTGAAAAAAAAATCAACATTAAAAACAAAGGACTTAACTAGGAATGGACAAAGATATGAAGAGACATTTCCCTCAGAGGATACCCAGATGCCAGATAACATGAAATGATGTTCAGCAACAATAGAAAAATTAAAACCACATTGAGCTATCTACACACATTTAACACAATGGCAAAAAAAGAAAAAGAAAAAGAAAACTCCAAAAGCTGGCAAAGATGCAGAGAAACTGGATTACTCATAAACTGCTAGAGAGAATATATAATAGTACAGTCACTCTAGAAACATTTTGCAAGTGACTTTAAAAAGCTAAACATACAGCTACAATTCCACCCAGTAATTGCTCCTTGGGCATTTGTTCCAGAGAAATAAAAACTTAAATTCACACAATAACCTGTACATGAGTGATCATAACATCTTTATTCATAATAGCCACAACCTGGAAACTACCAAGATGTCCGTCACCTAGTGAATAGTTAAACAAACTGCAGTACATCCATACCATGAAATACTTCTTAAAAATAACAAGGAGCAAGCTACTGATAGAAATGGTAAGGTGGGTGAGTCTCCAGAGACTCATTCTGAATGAAAAAAGTCAATCCTAAAAGATTACATGCTGCATGACTCTATATGTAACATTGAAATGGCAAAATTTCAGAAATAGAGAGCATGTTAGGTGCTGGAAGTGGGAGGGAGAGATGGGTGTGACAACCTGAAGATCCTTGTGGTGCAGACATGTTCTGTATCTTGCCCGTGTCAGTGTCTATATCTAGGTTGTGATATTGTACTTCATGCAGTTTTACAAATTGTTACCATTAAGGAAAAATTGGGTAAAGGATAGCCAGGGTTTCTCTGTATTATTTCTCACAACTGCATCTGAATCTACTATTATCTAAAAATAAAATTTTAACTTCAAAAAAAGTCTACTAACATTCAGAATGCAGTCACCTCTGCTTGCATGGACCATTTAGATTTTCAATATAGTAAAGGGGGAATTCTCTGGAAGACTGAATGGGTTTTAAACTCTGTAATTGCCTTCCTTAAGAAGAAATTGGTAAATTCACCAAAGAGACTCACTAATGACTGCAGGGATTTATTCATATTATTGATTGGCTTATTAGTAAGCCACAGAAATAACAGAAAATCAAAATGAACAGGGTCTCAATTTGTTTTCTTTTTATTCCAGAGTTGTAGTGTTCCTTAATCAAATCAAATAGAAATTACAATTTATCCTGTGGTTCTGGCTATTATAGGGAATGATCTATTTCTCCATATGAGGATTGCCAGTTAAAATACATGTCTTTTTTTTATAAAACTTAAGTTGAATGTGTTTCACTAAAATATGTTATTCCTTTACTCATTCCTCCACTAAACATATATTTATGGAGTACCTATGATGTGCCAGACACTGCTCCAAATAGAAAATTTCTAGAAGGGAGCAGAGGCTATGCTTTTCTGGCACACCACAGGCTCTTTTAATACGGCCTATGTAATAATTTTCTGCTTGAGTACAGTCCAATAAAAAGTTGTTTTCCTAAATTATGCTGGCTGGCTGGCTGGTTGGTTAGTTTGGTTTGATTTGATTACTAGAAAATAAACCCTAAAAGAGGACATAGCTGTGCTGTAACGATCATCTGGTAATGATAACTATTTGAGAATCTCAACCCAACCACCTGGAAACATCTTCTGTTCCCTTCTAGTGGATTCCCCACTGCCATGTCTCACTTTGCACTGTGTTTTGATATATAAACTGCCTCCAGTTCATCTAGAAGAACTGGAGAGTGTTGGGAGATTGAGTTCTTCCACTGTGTGGCCTTTGCTCACAGACGTGCCTCTCTAGTTTGCCACTTTTTGTGCATGCATCAGCCTGGGAATGGAAGCCAAGCAATGATGGAAAAGGTTCTTACTCTACAGTGTTTCCTTGTTTCCTAAAATAAAAAAGTAACTCACTACTCTGTCCTCTTCCTTTGTAGTTCTAAATCTAAATTAGATGTAAATTTTAGATTCATTCTCGTTCTGCTGGAAACCATGGCGAAAGATTGCTCAAGGTATTGCAGACTTCATTTCTGTGTGTGACATACTGGGGGGAATCTGATGTCACTAGAACCACTGTAGGAGCCTAAACAGAACAGAAAAAGAGGAAAAAAACCAAGTGGGGCCCCAGCCCCATTGTCTTAGCTATGATTTTATAGACTTGTATTATGGATGGGAATGTTAGGTTAACTGTCGCTTCTTAGGAATATTTTACTTTCAATTTTTACTAGACATAAATCCCAAGGATGCCGTATTCATTAAGACTGCTTAAGTGATTTTTGCGACTAGAATTGGATAAGATGTCTGATTATGAATAAGAATTTGCTGCAGAGTGTTGTAAAAAGGGTAATGAGTTGCAGGTGGGTCA